>NC_028637.1:61903608-62128272 GCF_001406875.1 Solanum pennellii
TATATATATATATATATGTATATGTATATATATATAGCAACATTATTCATACTTCAATAGCATAGTAACATCATCTATAGTCTAACATAAACATTATAGAGTAATCACTACTTTAGAAGACTTACCTCTTGCTTCCAAGAACCTTTATCAAGAACTTATGTTCTATGCATATCAATCATCCAACAACATAGTGAAATACTCAATAGGATAACCAATAATAACTCTTCAAGTCATATACAAGATCAATTCGTAATTTAGGATAAGGGAAAGGGTAATTAAGTGTTCATTCAAGTTATAGTTCCAATCCCAACGTTTACATGTTATCAAGTAGTAACCCAATCAAAGCCATCATTTATAGAAGGAACATGCTTCACACGAAATTCAAACATTCCAAGTCAAATAACCAACAACACGTACTTAATTAACGATAGAAAATCATTATACTTCATCAAAAATCATAAATCTAGAGTTAGGAAGAAAACCCGTTTTGTAGAGTAAAAACCCTAGGAGTTGAATTCTTGAAAACCATCTTTGGAAGGACCTCTTAAGGAAAGGAATCCCAAGAGTGAAAAACACATACCTTATTAACGAATTATCCAGGAATTTGTATTGAAAAACTTGAAGTCTTCGTCTTCTTCCTTAAGCTTTTTTCTTTTTCTTCAATGGAGTTTGGAAAGAGAGCGTTCTTGAGAGAGATGGGAGGAATTCGTTTGATCTGATTTGATGTTTGTAAAAGTGGTTTAAAGCTGACCTAAAATCATTATAAAGTCGTCCCATATAATACCCAAAAGACCCTTCACATAAATGGGTCTTTTTGTGAAGTTAAATTACCTGAATACGACTTTAACGAATTTGGGAAGTGGTTGCTTGTCGCCATGCCAATTCCAATTTTTTTCTGAATTTTGGGTCCAGGAAGTGAGCCTCGTGATAGCTCTGCGTCGCTAGGCTGCCTCCCAATTCTTGAGGCAATGAACTTCATGTGGGCTGGTTCTTGAGTCGTGCAGTCTGCTTTGGCAGCCTACCTACCCATGTTGGGGTCCTCCTCAAGGATCCTTCGGTGGTCCATGGGGAGTAGTTATCGGATTTTTAGACTATCTATACTATATTTTACCTATTCAAAGTCTTTGTACTAGTTTTATATTTCATTTGACACTTCCAAACCTTCACCAAACATAGGGACGTCAACTAATTCAAATTACCTAGTTTCCAGTCGTCAAGGTCTTTCTTTTTCGTTTTGTCTCTAACCTTATGTAAATGAGTTTATTACATAATATAGGTCTGGAAAATATTTTAATTATAATTCAATAGGCTAAGCTATAGTCTAAGTAATGGAACTTTCGGAGTGTTACACTTTGTACATCAAAAATATTTTGCCAGATATTAAATAAAAAGGACGAGATACGAATGGAAAAAGTAAATCAAGAAAAAAAATTTGTTTGTAATGATTTTAATTATGGAAATAAGTATATAAGTTTCTCCTTGAAAGAGATGTTCACCACAAAAACAATATTATGAAATATGTGGTAGCATCAAATGTCATTTGTTAGTTTTGGTTAGCTATTGTGTTACTACTCAAATAAATAAAATTTCTCATCATATTGGAATTGTAATAAGTCTCAAAAGATAACTTTTTAAGTTTTCCAGAAATAGTAATAAAAATAAAATAAATTATATCGAGACTACAATAATGAAATGATTTAATATCTTCATATTAATATAATCTAAGTGTGTTATATATATTTAAACGAAATACCACCCATGTTTTCATAATGTTTGTGGTAGCTAAATATGAGCATGATGATAGAATCACATGCAAAATAAACTAGAAGTTTATTGAAATAAATATCAGTTGGCATGACCAGTTGATGACCATCCTGGTTCAAATATGATACACAAATAAATGAGACTTCATGTGATTATACATATGAAGAAATAATAAATTCTTCAAGAATCCTCTTGTGTTGTTTTTTCTCATGATAAATTTATCATTGCACCAACAAAGGTTGAGATTGTATCTCCTGAAATTTTAAAATGTATAAAAATGTAAATATGAGATCATTCACCTTCCATGTGGACCATTTACTATTATATCGATGCATCTATGTTATGGTCATGCTTTTTATCATCAACTTGCAATGTGATATTTGCAAAGGTTGTTTCCTCAAACTTAAATCAAGAGCACATTTCAAATTAAAAAAATTATAGTGATGATGTTTGTTAATATCCAAGTGTTTTAAGCAAAAATTATATTCCTCCAATTATACCTAAACGATTGGTTATGACAATAGAACTCCCAAAATAAATTTGATATGAGATGTGTTATTCAATGTGTAGCAACACTTGTACGTATCAAGTTAAAAAGGTTCCCCTATCACAATTAGCTCAGGGTCAGAAACCAAATAATACTCATCTAGAAAATTAAGTGTGTTATATATTATTTCATTGCTCCACCGTAACGGAATGCGCAAAATGAAAACCCTCGCCCATCTTCTAGCCTTAGGTAAAACCCTTAATCCCAATTAGGGTTGTTTCCACCATTAATTCTAGATCAAAACCCTCCCCAGTTGATAATTACCCATTAGATTACGTTCTACGAATCAAAAGTGGATTCAGGGAGTTAAAACCTTACCTTTTGCCTCAAGACTCGTTTCTTAGCTCTCAAGAACTAACTTTTGAAGAAAATAACATTTTTGAGTGGTTTAAATTTATTTAAGTCACGACTGTACTGCTATGGCGGGACCCATCCCACTACAGTGACAGAAATCCCACTATGACGGCATGCATGGAAACAAAATGATGGGATTTTAATCCTAAGCCCCAATTTCACAACACAGCTTCAACCCTTGAAATTCAAAAACCACCCCTTCACGCTAATATCATTTTCGGGAGTTGTATTCAGCTGAATTCAATTCCATAAAGTCATACGGGTACGTCTTAGGTATCCATTCATGTTGTAAAATTCATTGATGAATCTCTCACAAAATTACTAGATTTCTGTAGACTCTCATGACTCTAATTTCGTCAAAATATTTACTAGGCTAGAAAATCTCAAGTTTCTACAAAAAAGTTTCCAGCCCAATTTATTTCCCCAATTGGCTTTTTCATAATGACAAAATCATGTTATTATAATTGATACCAATTTACCTATCACTCGTCCTACAGTGACAATATAGGAGAAAACGGATGAAGCGATAGTGGAGTAGTACTTGGAATGCTGAACAACTGGGGATAATTGTCTCGCATGTCCTTAGCTTCCGGATATCGCATTCAAGAATTTCAATTGTTTTTTACTCTAAAATAAGGTCTTGTATAACAAAAGTACGTTTCATTTTATGATATAATCTTTTTCTGAAAACCAACGAACTTGAATACCTACACATTCTCCCACACAAGACCTCAATAAAGTCATCACAATAAGTGATGATTATTGTTGTATGTACTCTTAACTAACAACAAAGATATTTCCAATAACCACCAAAGTTGATCGTGCACATGTCTACAACATGCTATCAAAGAATTGACACAAACATTAAGATACATCCTTTCTCACATAACCATATAAAATCCTAAATCAAAACTCACCATAATTAGAGGTGAACCTGAACCAACCAACACAAAATCATAATGCCCAAACAATCATACTTCTTATCAACATCTCCACCTTGCAACCTAATTTCCTGTGAGTTTAAGTTATAAATGTTTGCCTTTTATAAATCAGATACTCATCGAGGGATATGTCCAAGCATACAAACCATCCAACAATACTATAGAAATGCTATATTTAGTAATTGTAAATTACCTTTTCAGAATAGTAGAATTGGACCCAATGATCCCCACATTCAATCACATGTATATCAATACATGACCATAACGACAAGATAAATATCAAGATTATCGGAAAATCATAAATACGCAAGCTACCTATTCTATAATTCTCATATGCAAGGTGGTATATGTATAACCACTAAAATACTTTAACTCCAAGAAAACACCAATTAAGTTATTTGAAATAACAAAATTTTCATAATCTTCCAAGGAAGCATCGAAGGATTGATACCCCTAAACCAAAACAAGTGATCCACCCACAAAACTGAAAATAAACATAATCATTACTAGTGCAACATACTCACTAGCGTGTACAAAATGAAATAGATGGTCCCGTAAGAGTTTTACTGAAAATAACTAAAGGTTTTCCTATGAAGAGTTGATACACGTCTTTTCCATTCAGTTGACTCCACATACTCCTCACATCATTCCAATGAAGTTCAAATTCTCAATAATAACAACCATCATGAACACTCTGACCATTTACCTTACTCTAACCCAATATTTTTAAGTGAAAACTCTTCTTAGGTGATTAACAATCAATAATAATCAACCTTACCAATCAACGCACATGTAACTCCTTTCAAATGCTCAATACTGGATAGAATTGATTATTTCTCACTTTTGTAAATTTATACCTTGATAAATATAACACCATGAATGTAGATTTATAATAAAAAATCTAAATGGTAAACTCTATCGTATAACAAAATCCCCTTATCTATTGACATTAGCTTATACGTTGAAGATTTACATAAATTTAGGGACATTCGATTATCATTGATCGCATCTCTATCAATTTTATGATATCTTTCGCTAACAATTCAATCGTACTCATTACTAAACTCAAAACAAAAAACAAAGCACGTATAATCACAGTTGAGCTAATGTCCGTCCACTCCTTTCCAAAGACCTTCCCAATAGTTTTTAACCAAATCGGTAGACTTGTGACACTAAAACCATACCCATAATAAAATGAATGAAATCACTTGTCTCTGAACTCAATTATCTACCCCTTTGAACATATGTTTTTAGACTTTGCAATAAAAAAATATCCTTGCTATCGCCTCTCTCAAGGTTGTAAAACATCCCACCATTTTTCTTCATTATGACTCTAGATCTATTAAATTTGAATTGAGTGCTGTCCCACTATATCCTAAAACTTCCCATACAACCAAGTTACTCACGAGATATTAGGGAACCACAACCTTGGATACTCGCAAGTCGTAATTACTATACAAATTCACTTAACAAACAATCTTATTATATATTTGCATCGTATCACAATCCACCACGAACTCTAATTACTACTATGCCTAGTCAGCCCTAACTATCACTACAAAGTAAACCCTTTCCGCAAAACGACACCTCAAATTGTTGTATACCCATAAAATTCAAAGGACTAACCCAAATTTCATACTCACTTTTTTACTAAATCTTCAATTTACTTCAAACAAGTATATTCAATGGAACTTCCTTTACCTGTAAACTTGTAATTCTGTTAATCATTCACTCTTTTATGGCTTAAAAATCAATATCCCTAACACTACCATCCTTTTTCTTAACAGACAATACAAAAGCACCCCATGTGGAAACACTAGGACAAAGAAACCTTTATCAAGAAGCGATTGGATTTGAGCCTTTAGCTCTATCAATTATGATACCACATGAATAGACTCAGTAGAGGAGAATTCGATATCAACATCCCAAATATGGGCCAATTACGCAAAAAATCCATGCCCACTAGTTTCTTACCGAAAACAAAATATATGACCTTAACTGGTTTATACTTGTACCCCCTTCCGGCTCTAGCCTTTCCTTACATGGGATGTCTAGAGTTACCGACTTAACATTACCATTAAGCACAACATATTAGGAGAACAACCAAGTCATTCCTAAGATTATATCAAGTGATTCATATCCAGCATAACTACATCAGCGCAAATTTGAAAATCTATAAACACAACAGGACAACACGATATACATAGTTGACAATGAGTGACTCATTCAACTGGGGTAGAGACATGGATGGGAGCATCAAATATATCACAACCCACATAAAACCCACGGCAATTAAACTCACACCTAGAAATATGTAAAATTCAGATCAAACAAAACAATAGTCATGCGGGTAAAAACAAGAGTGGTACTTGTGACCACTGCATCACACACGTCAAACTCGGTCTTGCGTGGAAAAGAATATAACTTAGCCTTATAATCTTGACGGAAACCTCATTGCTTAGATGCGCTGCTCCTCTACCTACATTAATATTTACCTGGACTCCATAACCTTGCCAATTTCCTCCTCATATGTCCATGTTCTCCTCAATTATAACACACTTGATGACTTCACCAATTAAGCATTGTTGCTATTGGAGCAGTTGTTTCCTAACCATCTTTGATATACAATCAATACATGAAATCTTAGAATAGCCTCTGACCTCAATCGACATACCTTAATTTCGTCATTTTCTAAAAAGCCAAACATATTATAACAACAATACTACATGTATTTTCCAAAGTAATGGTGTTAATTTTCTAGTAATCCCTTACCAAAACTTCTTGAATGTTTTCACCTATAAACTTGAATCTTCAAATCTAACGTAAATCCCTTCACAAGCGACCATAATAGCTAGAGAGCCCCCATAAATACTTAATTTAAGTCATAGAACTAAGTCAGACCCAATTCATAATTGCTTTAATCTTTTGGGGATCTTCCATTACCCCTTTTGTTTTTGTATGAACATAGATGCTAGTTTTTCTATTTTTTGACGACATTCGATTTATTACAAGATTTTAGTATATCCTCGATTACTTAACACTTATTGGATTGAAAGACTTAGTTCGGATTCAATTGGGTTTTATAAGGAGATCTAGGAAAAATAGAAGAGACATGCTTAGGTTCTGTCTCTCCCTGTGCCACTATCCCCCAGCAGCTCTGACGGAAACAATATCCAAGAAATAAATTTTTGGGGGGGTTTTATATTTTCTAAATCTCCCAACGGTTTTGAACTTTACTAGGCAATTTAGGATTATCCCCTGAACTAGCATAGTTATTGTCTATCCAAGTCAATCCAACTCATTCTCACTAATTCTACACCATAGCCCACATATCCCCATGATACACCCAGAAGAATATAAAGATGGTCGACATTCTCTTCCTCACTTTTCAAACAATCCCAAATATCATCAATAGATATTATACTAAACTAATCATGAAATTGTTTGAACACACCATTAATCAAACTTACGAAAGTTGTAGGCACATTTTTCAACCCAAACAACATAACTAGAGACATCTAGTGCCCATAGAGGGTCCTAAATGTCGTTTTTGGTATATCCTAAGGCCTAATGTTTAACTGATGATAGTCGGACTTTAGATCACTATTAGAGAAAACTGATGAACAATGGAAGTACTAAAAACAACATCTATCCTAGGCCACTGATACTTGTTCCAGTGGTGACCCAAATCAACTGTCGATAGTGTATACCCATACATTTTTGCTAGTGATGGTGTTACCACTTTGTTGTTTTGGTTTTGACCATAGAGTGAAGGAGGAAAGATACCAATTTTGTATCACCGATGTACCAATTAGATTCAATTCATAGCATGGAGGAGTATAAAGAAGTGAGTTTTCCTCAAGTCATATAACCTCTCGAAAAAAAGTACGAAGGTCTTTGTACTATTCTGCAAGACTCTACTAGACCCATTTTGATACAATGAGATCAACGAACCTAGTCTCTGATACTAACTTTGTACGACCCAGGTCGTCGTGATGGGCACCCACATTGTCTTTGGCAGGAGAACCATTACTACAACCCCAAACAATATTTTTATGAAAGTAAGGCTTTTTAACATACGGAAGTAGATTTAACTGACCAAAATAAATATGCAGTTCCCATAAACTCCAAAGGTTTAAAAAAAATAACAAACCATATTAATGCGGAAGTCCTAACCCTTAAAACCTAAAAGTCATTGTACCAAATCTCTACTAACAATAGGTCTAAGAACAAGGGCTACAACCCCGAAACTAAACAAACACCTTAACAATAGTCTTAGTCTGCAGAGATTAAACTTAAACAACAAAGATCCATGACAGCCTCAAAGAACTGTCTCACCCTTGAATCCGGTCACAATCAATAGTCGCCTAGATTAGGTGTATCAATAGCCGCTTAATGATGCCCTGCACTTAACAAAAAAAGAGCAAGTGTAGTATCAATACACAACCACAATGTACAGGTTGGATCACACGGCTATCCAAATAAGTGCATCATACTTAAGCCAATACAACATAATAATAACATGCATAAACCAAACATATACAATATCAACATCATTTACAAACAACATACAATTTCACATTTCTAAATATACACAATTATGCCAAGTAATTTGTTCACTAATGAAATCCAAGCCCAAAATGTTAGCATACGAAAACATAGTACCTGAGCCAATGTTTTTTATGGAACGCGGCATCCAATCTCATGTTTATGCCGGAACGTGGCAACTGATCTCATATTTGTGTTGTAATGTGGCAACCTATCCATGTTAGTGTATAAAAATGCAACATCTGTTCTATTCTATAAGCCACAATTACAATCACAAGTATATGCTCAAATCATACAACCAAGTCATAATTCATGCCATTCATTATTCATCTATCTCATTTACCACTAGTGTGATTAATAATGCAACATTCACATACATTTACATAATTTAATGAATAAGGAAAAACATATTTCACACAATCAAGAAATCTCAACATCATCTACCTCGAATTCAAGGTTGAATCCCCTAAGGCACTTGAATATTCCCTTTCTTAATTTGTTCCGCTTGTTCTAGGTCTACAAATAATTAATATACACAAGTATCAATAAACAACACCTAATTATCCAGATTATATAAATAATATCAACCCTAGGTCAAACTGTTGATCCCAATTAAGGCTGTTTGCACCATATATTCTAGGTCAAAACCCTTCCCCAATGATATGTACCCAATAGATTACGTTCTACGGATCGAAAAACCTATTCGGGGAGTTGAAGCCTTATCTTTTGCCTAGTTAAAAATGGCCAAGAAATAACACTGGGTCTTTTTTTAGATCTTAAGAATGAAGTTTTGCAGAAATTAATATTTTTTTTGAGGGGGGGTGACCCTATTCAAGTCGAGATTGTCCCGTAACGGCGGGACATATCCCGCTACACTCGCAGGAATCCCTCTACGGCGGAACGAATGGAGACAGAATGTTGGAATTTTAATTCCAAGCACCCATTTCACAATGCACCTTCAACCCTTGACATTCAAACACCACCGTTCACGCTAAGATCATTTTCAAGAGTTGTACTCACCCAAATTAAATTTGGTAAACTCATACGCGTTTATAAAGTCTTAGTTATCCACTCATGTAATCAAATATTTTAAATAGATTTCTCATTCATTACCAAATTTTCCTAGACTCATTTGATTCTGATTTCGTCCAAATCTAGACTAGGCTATGGAAATCTCAAGTTATTGACAAAATGTTTTCTGGCTTAATTTCTTTCTTCATTGACTTATCCATAACAACAAAATCAGGTCATTACAGCTCAACTCAAAATTAAGGTACTCATTTCCAACTCAAGATACTCAACTCAAACTCACGATACTCAACAATAATAAAAGATGCAATACTTTGAAATTTTTTTAAAGCAATAGACAATAACTATGTTGTATGCAAAAATACAATAATAACTCAATAGTATGAAAATACAATAATAACTAGGTTCATGTATAAAAATACCAATTGAATCTATGGGAGATTCTCTAATTGACAACTATCATTATGTGGTATGTGATGATACAACGTCTAAACTACACTGCAAGAACTGTCATATACTTTTCCAAGGTATAGAAACTACTACTAATTGGATCCACTAGTTTAAGCTAAAAGAATCAAGGAATCATCCAAAAATATGACCCTTTCTAACCACGTTGGCTAAATGGTTTATGGGGGTTGTGAGTTGTTACAACTCTCCTCCATATAGTTGATCAATACTAATTCCAAAATATAACTAGCTCATATGTTTAAAAAATTACTCTTTCCTAGTTATGATATTATTACTCAAAAATCTTTCTCTTAAAAAAGATGGTACTCAAATTTCTTAAAACTCTTTTGCAAATCTCAATTTCCTCTCATCTTAAATGTAAGAACAATTACTCTTGGGAATACTTAGTTCACAAATCTCATTGTAAAGAAAATGAAATCAACTCTACTCTTCAAAAATACAGTGCCCAAGTCTTTCAAAAAGTTTTAAAACAATTTGTAAAAATACTTCTTAAAATAGGGTTCATGCCGAATTATGGATGTGACTGAATAAATTGAAGGTTTTTAATAGCCATGCATAGAACTCAATACTTGGAACTCAAAAACTCTATAACTTAAGGATTCAATGACACTAATCATATCAAGGGTGCTTAACTCGCAAGTTTCATGCGGAATTATGGGCATGAACTGCTCAAATTAAGGACTCAATGATCCCTCTCATCTCAAGAATTCTCGACTCACAAGGTTCATGCAAAATTATGTGCACGAACTACTCGGACTCAAGAAATTTCATGGGTAACATGCATTATACCCATGATTATAAATATAATCCTAAAATGATTAGGAACTCAATACTCATGACATATAATTTTAAGATACTAATCCACTAAAAGATATTAAACTAATGGATTTCATGCGGAATTTATGAGCATGAATGAATTGACTCAAGGGTCTAAATATGTCACGATCCTCGGTACACCATATATGTAACACAACGTACTCAATCCTCGAAGTGGTTTCATACATGCCCTTATCATATCTTAACATAAGATAAAGGAAATGATGGATAATTAAAAAAATTCTTTACAATCGATGTTTTATAAAAGCAAATGAAAGTCTAGACGTTGTCTCAATAAAATATCTAATACAATAGGAGTATCAACAATGGTGAAAACCCTTCACACCATAGTCTGAAAATAGAATGTAAGAAATAAACTAGAATAAACAACTTCTGTCGTCGAACCATGAGGATTGACCAAAAGCGTGGAGAGTAATTGATCAAAGCTTTGAACAAGAAAGAAAGACACTTCAATAACCGGGCCCTACACTTATTGAAAAATGTAAAAAAGTATGGGTCGGTATAAAAATGCACTAAGTATGATAGAAATGCATAAAATCATTGAACATGCTAAACGGGGACAATTTAGTTGAAACCATGCATTTATCAAATTTATGAGTCATCGCACACATTAGTGTAAATACATAACTCAAACCACCTCATAAGTAACCCTAAGCTATACTTATACAATTAATAGATAAGGTCCCTTAACCTCATCTAATACTAAGTACTACTTTTAGGCCATCATAATCATGCATATCATACTTTTACCTCATCCATAGCGAATACTCATAGACAAGGAAATATTCATGTTCATAAACTTATAACAAGGAAAGATACTCATCGCAATAGTCCATATTAAACTTTTAAAATTCGTATATCTTCATAGCATAAGAGAATCACACAATAACCCTTTTCAAAGTCTACTTGTGTAATGAATGAATGAAGTCTTATACCTCCTCTCATAGGAAATAGAGATTCTTGAGGAGTCCTAGGTTATAATTTATGCTCTTTTCATAAATCATATTCTTATCATGCAGGGAAAAATCTTAAGCGATAAAGACCATGTGAGCTACATGGAATCTGGTGTACTGCCCTACACTAAAAAGAGGTGTCCTACTTGCATAAGGTAGAACTAGAGTTTGTTAGCATATGTTGATCCACTAGATAAAGACCTATGTGTGGAATAAAGTGACTTGATAGGAAGATTGCTTCTAGAAATCTGGACTAATTGATGTAAAAGGTTTACATTTCATGACATAATTATATTGGTAACCAAGACTAACTAGCATAAAAAGACCCATTTGGAAAGCCGAACTAACTGACGTAAAAGCTTTCATCTTATATTGATATCCACTCGGTGCTAAGAATAATTCTCATTAAGTTCATTTTAAGTCTTGACATACTTTCATGTTTTTGGAAGAATATCGTAATATTCAATCCAACATAATATCATGATATAGCTCATCGACTCAAGAGGTGAGAATAGCCTTTCAACCTTAGAATCATTATTATGTGAGTAAACCTTTTACATTGTTTTCATGAGAATAGTATTTCAATCAACACAAAAAGATTATCATAATCCTAGACATTTCACATATAGTCATGTGTAAGTGTATACGGGAGAATAATCTTTCATCAATACCACAAGTGCATCATATTCATAAGATCTTCACTCCCAAGGTGAATCTTTAAAAACATGCATAATCATCATAATCACGTACAATTCTCATCTTTAACACAAAAAGGACCATGAATCACGTTCAACCAACATATCTAACATTTCTATATTAGATATGGATAATATTATGATTCAATTCATTAAATAATTCTAAACATGATCTCTTCATATGATTGTATAATCACTCAACCCACATCACAAGTTCACAGTTTAGTAATATGAAGAAATCATGGGTTATTGGCAAATAAACAAGAACTCATCAATTCAATTATAATACATCGTAAAAAAATCATTTAAAACGTTTTTCAAGGAACCCATTACATTGGAGTAAATTCCTAGATTTTGGGATTTTAAGATTTGAAATTGAAGACTTTGAAGGGACTCCATGGAAGAATTCCCTCCATAGAGGAATAGCTAACATATCTTAGGATGACTCTCTAAAGGAATTAATGGAAAAGCCTCGATTTATTCAAGATCTAGCTTCAATTCTACTCTTTTTGTTCCTTGAGTTTTAGAGATTGAAATTTTTTAAAGGAGATGAACTTTTGATTTGATTTGGGTGTTTGTGAAAAATGACTTAGTTTAGGTTAATTTGAATTAAAAATCGACATGCATAGTACCCCTAAACTTTTCAAAAATAAATCTACTTTTATTGGACTAAAACGTGAACTACCTAAAATGCCCCTCATTTAAAGTGGGCTACCAGGGACCATGATGGGCTCCACAAGTTGTGGACATGACCAGGAGTCGTGGTACCATCCATGGTCTTGAGGTGGTATATAGGCACCTTTTTCCTTAAGCTAACATGCCAAAGGCAACTCTACGAAGGGCTCCACGAGTCGTGGTCACCACAAGTCGTGGTCCCTCTCGCAAACTAGAGGCAGTGGCTTAGCTACATGTCATAAATTCACACACCCCTAAATCTCTTCTACGAGCCTTCGTCAACACCATGATTCGTGAAGTGGCTCTTGAAGAGAAACACTTCTTGACAGCCTTTGGGAAGCTACTACATAGCCTCCACGGGTAGAACCACAAATTGTGGTGGCCACAACAGGTCAGGTTGAACTTTATGGAGGTAGGGTAGTGTTTTGTCCATGTTTGTTTGAGAATACTTGCCCTTTTTTCATGGACCTCACCCAATTCCCTTGTCCTTGCCCTTAACTCTAACCCTCAACTTTAGGCTCTAATTTAACTTTCTATTTTCTGGTGTGTTAAAAATATTAATATGGAACTTAGGATACGTATCTTGTCATTCTCACACTTAATTTCTCTATTCTTAATACAAGTTATTAGAAATTGTCGAAGACTTCCCAAAGAACACTCAAAAGGGACTTTCTCAAAATACTCAAAAGAACTCTCAAGATTTGACTCTTAACTCTACCTTGAACTTGAATTAGGAAATCAAGGTTATGATTCATGTTATGAATGATTTATAGGTGTTCCAAGTAGTGTAGGGTGTTTAGAATAAAAAGGGATTGAAGGAACCCTTTTAAAGAACACAAATTGATAGCTGATCTCAAATGATTCACAATTTAAATCACAAACTTGAACTCTATTCTGAATTCATTCTTTAATATTAATTATGAATTTAAGGAGATTAACTTGTTATATAGAGTTTCTTGATGATTGGGTGTTGTTTGGATAGTAAAAATCACTTTTGAAAGATTGAATACGTAACGAAAAATGGAGGTGGAACGGAGTTGACGTTCCTGGACTATCTTTCGTGACTCCCTATATTGCCATAAATTTTGATATTTTTCCTTACAAACATCTTGAGCCCTTCAATGTTTCTACACCTGTTAATGAGTCTATCCTAGCCCAGAGAGTTTATTGTGATTATACCATTTCCGTCAATCACAAGAGCTGCATGGCTGACTTAGTCAAGTGAGACGTGGTAGATTTTGGTGTCATGCTAGGTATAGACTGACTTCATGCCTGTTATACCTCAATTGATTGTAGAACTTGCGTAATTAAGTTCTAATTTCCTAATAAGTCGGTCTTTTAGTAGAGGAGTAGTTTAGCAGTGCCTAAGAATCATTAAATTTCGTACCTAAAGGGAAAAAACTTACTGTCCAAGGTTTGTGCCTATCACTTAGTTTGAGTTAATGACTCTGGTGTTGAGACACATCCTATTTAGTCATTTTCAGTTGTTTGTGAGTTTCCTGAGGTCTTCAAGAATAATCTCGTGGAGTCCCTCTTGACTTACCGATACTCGTCCTATCTTTATTCTTCCATATAGAATGACTCAAGAAAAGTTCAAAAAGTTAAAATAGTAGTTGAAAGATCTTTTTGAGGAAGGATTTGTTCAACAAAATATCTCATCTTTGAACGCTCCAGTCTTATTTATGAGGAATAAAGATGGTTCTCATAGAATGTATATAGATTATTTCTAGTTGAACAAGGTTATTATCAAGAATAAGTCCCATTTTCCGAGAATGGATGTCTTTTCGATCAACTACAGGATGCCACTTTTTTTTCTAAGATAGACCTAAAATTCGGGTACTATCCCTAAGACAACTTTCAGGACCCTCTATGATCATTATGAATTTCCTATTATGTCCTTTTTCTTGATCAATGCTCCTGCAACATTCATGGACCTTATGAACAGAGTATTCAAGACTTATTTAAATACGTTCATAATTGTATTCATTGTTGACATCCTAATCTATTGGAGGATTAAGGAAGATCATACTAGTCTTCTCAAAATAGTCCTTCTATCACTGATAAGAAGTTATTTGCAATGTTTTCTAAGTGTGAGTATTGGCTTGAGTCTATGAAATTCTTAGGCCATACTGTTTTCGGTGATGGAATTTGAGTTCACACTCAAAAGATAGAGGTAGAGCAGCGAGTGCCTAGACCTATGTCTCCAATAGACATTAGGAGTTTCTTGGGATTTGCTGGCAACAATAGAAGGTTTCTCGAGGAGTTCTTATCTTTTAATCTCCTTATACCAAGTTGAGTCAGAAACAATTGAGCTTCAATGGTTTAAAGCTTGTGAGAAAACATTTATGGATTTGAAAAAGTGGTTGAGTACTGCCCCAATATTGACCTTACTAGAGGGTATGCAAGGTTTTGTGGTGTAGTGTGATACGCCAAGAGTCGGTTTTGGTTGTGTGTTAATATAGTATGGCAACGTTATAAGATTCATGAGAGGAATTAGACAAGCCATGGTCTAGAGTTGGCTACCTTAGTATTTACTTTGTTAATAAGCTGTCACTATATTTATGTTGTTCATGTAGATGTTTCATCAATCACAACTGTCTTTAGTATGTGTTTAGTTAGGGAGAACTTAATCTCAGACATAGATATTGTTTGACTTACTCAAGGATTATGACATGAGTATTTTGTATAACTCAGATAAGGATAATATTGTTGTTGATGCCTTGAGAAGATATTCCGATGAAGGAGGAGTAGTGGTGATGCATGGGGCTAAATAATCATTCTTGTCTAAAGTCAAAGAAAAACAATACATACATCCTATTTTTCATGATTTAAAGGCAAATATTCATAAACATATAGTGATGGATTTAAAACAAGGGGAATATGGTGTATTGAGGCATAAAGGTAGATTGGATGTATCAAAGTTGGATGAACCTTAATAGAAGATCAACGAAGAAGCTCAAAGCTCTATATATTCTGTCCATACGGGTTTCACAAAGATGTATAGTTATCTGAGAGAGGTTTATTGGTGGAGTTGTATGAAGAAAGGTCATTGCAGAGTTCGTTGCTAAGTATCCGAATGATCAACAAGTTAAGGTAGAGAACTAGAGGGCGGTGGTATGGCGAGAATATAGATCTTCTAGAATCGAAGTAGGGATGATCAATATGGACTTCATTACAGGTTTACCATGGTATTGCATACAAAATGATTCAATTTCGGTAATTATAGATCTAATGACAAAATCAGCCCATTTCTTACCGGTGAAGACTACCCATTGAGCAGAAGATTATGATAAATTATATTTTCAAGAGGTAGTCAGACTTAATGGAGTTATAGTGTACATTATTTGAGATGGAGGTGCACAATTTACTCCATAATTTTGAAAGTCATTCTAGATAGGTTTGGGTTCAAAAGTAAATTTGAGTATTGCTTTTCATCCTCAGACTGATGGTCAAGCAGAGCACATCATCTAGACATTATAAGATATGTTGAGGTCTTGTGCGAGATTAATTTTAAAAGTAATTCGGATGATCACCCACCTTTCATAGAGTTTGATTATAATAATAGTTACCACTCTAACATCCAAATGGCTCCATATGAAGCTTTTTATGGAAGGAGATATAGATCTCCTATTGGATGGTATGAGGTTTATGAAGCTGGTTTTATAGGACCACACTTAGTCATAAATCTATAGAGAAAGTGAAGGTTATTCAAGAGTGATTGAAAACAATGCAGAGTAGTCAAAAATTCTATACATATGTTAGGAGAAGAGACATAGAGTTTAAAGTAGATGATTGGGTTTACTTAAAAATTTCTCCCTGATATATTGGTCCTTATAGAATATCCAAGAGGATTGGTAATGTGGATTATGAATAGGAGTTACAGCAAGATTTAGCAGCGGTCCATCAAATATTTCCCATTTCTATGTTCAAGAAGTGCATGGGCGATCCTTCTCATTTCATACCTACTGAATATTCTGGTATTTCAAGAGAGTTTATCTTATGGGTTGATTCCTTCTTAGATTCTAAATCGCCAAGTTCACAAGTAAAGGACCAATGAATTAACATCTATCAAGGTTCGACAGAGAAATCTGTTTGTTGAGAAAGCTAATTTGTAAGGTGAGGAGGACATGAAGAGGATATACCCACATCTCTTCGAGTACAAAGAAATTTCAAATTAAGGTACTTATCTTTTTCTTGGCATTTATTTTAAGTTTTCATGTTGTATTTATATTTTTATTGTTGGGTATTTGAGTTGAATGTTAGATTTTACACCTTGAGTATGCTTAGACTAATCTTATTTGAGGAAGAATGTCCCAAAGGGGGAGATATTGTAACACCTCGCTATTTGAACGAACTAGATTAGAAACAAATATTTTTTGAAAGATATAAATTTGGACATTTCGGCAGGTTATGCTAAGTATGAGTTCTCGTTGAACTTCAAACGACTTTAACTTTCAATACTGGATGATTTAGGTGTGCCATAATCAAATGCAATTTCTTTGAATTATCAACCCAATGGCAATGAGTTTGAAAATTTTAGAGCTCGTATGAGGGAGATGCCTATTTGAAGTCGGGCAGTCGGAATATGGAAAGTCACATTGATTTAAGAGGGGTATTTCGGTCTTCAATACAAAATTAACTTATTTTGTGTTTCATATTTATTTTGGGTCTAAAATGATTTTCTCTAGTGTATGCAACTCAAATTTACACTAGTGCTCCGAGAGAAGAGAAATAAGGAGAAAAGAGAAGAAAAGAAGAAGTTTAGTCGCGTTGTTAAGATTTGTTTAGCGGATTCGCCAAGGGATAATCCCTAAGATATATGTGATATGGAATATCATTGGGTTCGTTCACCCAAACACCAATCTTCATTACATTCAGCGTATTTTACGTTCTTGAAAGTAGAGTATATGAGTTCTTGATTAATTTTATTTAATTGATTTGAATGATGATTGTTAAATTTTTCAGGAATTCCTGTGATGGTTTTATGATATTTTTGACTTTTTAGTATATTCTTGTATACTTTGATTGGGTAGTCGAATCTAAATTCTTGGTAAAGAAAAAAAGTCATATCTAGAGGATTAGGGTTGAAAAATGAACAAGAACATTCAAGGGTTTTCTGGGCAGGGGGCTGGTACATCGCGCAACTTAGTGCACCAGAGAAGAATGTTTATAGTTTGTCCAGTAGGATGTCATGCAACTAAGTGAGCCCCAAGTTAGCTTTTGTAGTTAGGGCTCTGGCTCCATGTGCCACTGAGTACGTCAGGGTCGTCATATACTTTACCCTTTCCCTCTTCTTTCCTTTTGAGTTCCCTCAAATTGTACCTATGTTTTCAAGTTGATGTCTACACTCTAAGATAAGTTTAAACATCTAAAGATCATCCATAAATCAGATTATGACCCTTGAATCCATAATTCAAATTTATGGTAGAGCAAAGCGTCAAGTGAAGAAAGTTCTTAGAGTCTTTGAAAAGTATTTTAAAATAGTTTTAAATTTGTTTCAAAGACATAAGCATGGAGTTTGAGAAAGAGTTTCTTAAAAATGATATATGAGAACTATGTATTCCCAAAGAGCTAATGGTTTCACATTTAAGATGAAAGGAAATACTGATTCCCAAATGAGTTTTCATGAGTAGTTTTGAGTTCCATCTCTTTTAAGAGATATGATTTTGAGTAATAACATCAAATCATAGAGAAATAGTTATGTTTTTATTGTATTGACTTATTTATGTTACACTTAGTGGGATAGTCGCGTGATCCTACCGGTACATTGTGGTTGTTTACTGATGCTTCACTTTCTCTTTCTTTGTTGAGTACAACGCATCTTCAAGCGGGTATTGAAACTCCTCACCTAGAAGATCATTGATCATTCTTCAAATTCAAGGTAAGCTACTTCTTTCGGACTTCCATGAGTTCTTCTTTCATCTATAATCATATTTCAGACTTAAACTTTCTATTTAGTTAATACTTCATTAGTTTGGGGTAGTACAGACTTTCTATTTAGTTAATACTTCATTAGTTTGGGGTAGTACGCCTTGTTGTTTAGATTTGGTTAACTGTAAGTTGTTTTGGTACATTGACTTTTAGGTTCTAGGCATTACTTCCACGATGTTAGTTTATTTATTGTTAGACTTTTGGTGGAGTTTATGGGAATTCTATCTTTTTCCTTAGTATTTAACTTTCTTCCTTGACTTTAATGCCTTAGTTTTTGGATTAGTTGCTTGTTTTGGATTATAGTAATGGTTCTCCCATCGAGAGCTAGTGTGGGTGTTAATCATGATGGTCTGGGTCATAAAAATTCGATTGGTTACTTTAATAAGTTTTGAGCTTCCGCATTATTGTTATTATTTGTAGTGAAATTATTGATATAATTTGGGGTTAAATTCGTTGATTCACTCACTTAGGAGGTTTCGTATGGGTGTCACTCATGACTAGTTTTAGGTCGTGACATGTGATGTAAAATAACAAAGAAGTCATTTATGTGTGCTAAAAGGATATCCACAGTTTTGGAGTTAATCCATACTAATATTTTTGAGACGGTTAGTTCATCATGTCATTGGAAGAAATATTTATCACTTTCATTGACGAATACTCGAGGTATACATATGTCTTGTCATTAAAAAACAAAAGATGAGTCATTTGATACTTTTAAAACATATAAAGCAGAAATTAAAATAAATTTATTTTGAAGAATAAATCAATTAGATCTGAAAAAGGCGGAGAATATGTAAATTTAGATTTTATTAATTTTTGTGAAAAGAAGGCAATGAGACACCACAACAAACGGTGTAGAAGAAAGAGACAACAGAGTTTTCATCAAAATTGTTAACTCGATGCTTTATGGATCTGGTATAACTAAAATTTGTGGACTGGAACCTTATTTTTTGGATGTCGTATTTTGCATCGGATTCTTTTCAAGAAACATGATTCATCTCCATATGAACTTTGGAAGAATCAAAAGCCAAATGTAAATTATTTTGAAGTGTGAAATTATTTAGCTCATGTTAGATTACCAGATCAACATTTGACTAGGATTAGATATAGAGGAGTAGATTGTGTATTTATTGGTTATACACAAACTAGTAAGGCTTATAGGTGTTTAAATCTTCAAACCCCAAGCCCTCACAAAATTATTGAATCATTCATGCTAAATTTTTTTAGCATATATTTTCTAAGAAATAGGAATCTTTTGAACCAGATGCAAGTTCTTGTATATCTCCTCTTAAAAGAAAAATAGTGAGACTTTGGAAGAAAGTCAACCAAGACATATTGTAAGATCAACCAAACCAAGAGATATTGGACCTAATTTTCAAGTCTATTTAGTTGGAAAGGATCCTCAAAGTTATGCTGAAGTAATGTCATCACATGATTCTCCTTTCTGGCGTGAATCTATTGATAATGAAATGCACTCTATTATGTCAAATAATACATCAAATTTAGCAGAACTCCCTCATGTATTTATGTTTATTTGTTGTAGGTGGATCTTAATATAGAAATTTAAATCTGATGATACCTTAGATAAGTACAAAGATCGCTTGGTAGAAAAGGTTTACATTGATTATTTTGATACATTGAACTTGTAGCTCGAATGACTTCTATTTGACTCTTCATTTTTATAACTATTACTCATAGTCTGATAATACATCATATTCATGTGAGGACTACATTTCTGAATGGAGATCTCGATGAAGAAGTTTACATGAAACAACCAAAATAATATGTCCTGGTAAAGAACATAAAACTTATAAGATTCTTAAATGTCTTTATGGATTAAAACAAGCTCCAAAACAATGGAATGAGAAATTTAGAAGAGTAATGATTTCTAATGGCTACTCAATTAATGGTGGTGATATTTGCATGTTTAGAAACTTTCAAGAAAAAATTGACGCTATAATTTGTCTTTATGTAGATGATATGCTGATCTTTAAAACTGATATTGAAAGAGTAAAAAAAAAATATTTTCAAGCTTCTCAACTTTAAATAAAAGATCTTGGAAAATCTTACGTGTATTTGGGCATTACAATCATGAGATCAGCGAATGACTTGATTCTTACTCAATCAACAAAAAATGTGCTCCTACGCCATTTGCTCCTAGAATCAAACTTATGTGGAACTCTGGTATGTTCTTGATCAGCTAACATATTCTCATATTTTTGGACCTCTTATGTATATCATGCATCATATTACCCCAGATATTGGTTACACAGTAGGAACTTTGAGCAAGTTTACTAATAATCTTGGATTTGAACATTGGAATACCTTAATTTGCATTTTAAGATACATGAACAATACACTTTATGTTGGGCTACATTATTCTAAATTTCCAGCTTTTCATGAATGCTATAGAAATGATACTTGGTATTCTTATTCGAATGACTTTAAATCTATTATTTCTTGTATTTTGACTTTGGCTGGAGCAACGATCTCTTGAAAATCAAATAAGCAGACATATATAACATACTCAATTGTCTCAAAATAACTTAGAATGTTTAAAGATAAACATTCAACTTAGCCAAAGTGGCAACTCAAGTCTTAACAAAAAACAATTGAAATGGAAAGACTAAATAAAGAAAACTAAATGTCTATGAATTGTCTAAAATTATATGGGATTCCAGGACAAGACCCCCGATAATCCTAAAAACATAAAATACTGAAATAATGTAAAATGGGATCCTCTAGAATGAGAAAAGGCTCACCAAATAACTGTGAATGCTTGACTGGATCAGCGAGGTGCTAGATGATGATCCTAGTGACCTGCATATGCATCATTAAACATTGCAAGCCAAATGTCATCAGTACATTGAATTTACGAGCATGTGAAGGAATTCTAAAATAAGACATAACTTGAGAGGGAACTGAAAGAACTTCCCTGGACTCAACTCAACTCATATAATATCAAGTTATAATGAAGATGAAATATAAAGAAAAAACTCAAAAACGTGAAGGTAATAACTCATTGTATTGAAAAACACACAATAACTCACTCTGTTTATGAAAATACAAATAAATCTATGTATATAAGAATAAAATATATATTTGTGAGAGTTAATCTAATAGACAACCATCTCTATTAGCATAACTGATGGTACATTGTTTTGTTTCACGTTGCCACGGCAGTCCTATAACTACCTAGGGGAATAGAATGTAACTCACTAAGTGGATCCACTAGTCTATTCTAAAATCATTAAGGTATGATCACTGAACTCGAATATGTCCCCAAATTGGTGCACAATACTACTACCAATTATACTATATCATATGCTTAAAAACATAATGTTGTGAGGTTTAAGATTATTGCTCAAAAACTAGCTCCAAAGCTCTCTTGGAATTTGGTGTTTCCTCTCTTGAATATCGATGTTTCCTATCTTTTTTAAATATGAAAAATATTTTAATTCTTGGGAATACTTAGTTCCCATATACTCGTTGAAGAAATTATTTTCACTCTTGCTCTTACTCAACTCAATGCTCAAGTATTTAAAACATGTTTAAAGCAATTGTAAAAAGACTTTTTGAAGGCTCTAACATTTCTTTAGACTTGACTCTTAACATTCCCTGAATTTTATTTATGGATTCAACGCCTGTGATCTTATGTTATGGATGATATCTAGATGCTTATATATACAATAGAGTGTAGAAGTCAAATAGAAAATATAGGTCTGACTCAATGGAACTCAAACAGAAAAAAGTGGGAAAGGGTAGAAGAGACCCTTTCGTACTAAGTGGCTCCGGGTGCAAGACCTAAAACTACAGAACCTCAACTTCATACATTGGTGTGGGGCGCTCTGAGTGGCGTGGTGCCCCATGCCCCTACCTATAAATCCACAAATTTTCTTACTCTGTTTTCAATTCAAGACCCTTTAGATTTGATTATTTTCATCCCCTAACACATAGATGAGAATACAAAACCAAAGTATACAAGAATCTACTAAAAAACAACCTTAAATCAATTGCAATTAATTCAAGAACTCGTCCAAGCTCAACAATCAAGATTTAAACAAAACTTTTGACGAAATTCATTCAGAAATCATATACTTTTCTTTCAAGAACACAAATACGCTGAATTAAAAAAAATTGATGTGTCGATAGATCTACCCAATATTGTGTGATCTCACATACCTTGTAGGGATTAACCTTTGGAAAAATCCACAAGCTAAATTCATGAACGCGGTGAATTTGTGCTTCTTCTCCTCTTTTATCCTCTTTTCTCTTCTCTCAAAACCCTAGCATCATTTTATGAAGCATAAACGTAACCAGATCAGTTTAGACTCCAATTAATTTACTAAAAATCAATTTAATTAATTGGATAGTGAAAATAACAAAACACCCTTCAACCTTTTGGGTGAATTTCTTTATTTAGACAGCCCGACTTCAAATGGGCATTATATCCCTCATAAAAATCAAAAATGAGAAAACTCGGTGGGGTTCGAAAAATCATTCAAATACCTTTGATATATTATCTTGTATCCCACCTAATGCACCCTGTGCTAGGAGTTATAGTCATTTGAAGTTGACCTAAAACTCATACTTAGCTTAACTTGTCAAAATTTCCAAATTTTATATTCCCAAAAATGGTTTCTTTCTTATCATAGTTCATTCAAATAGCGAGGTCTTACATTATCTCCCCCTTGGGAAAATTCATCCTTGATTGAGATTACTATTAGTAGGCTAAGGGTGTAACATCTAACGTCTAACTCAAAAACCGAACAAGGAAAACGTACATACAACATGCCAACTTAAAATAAATACCAAGAAAAATATTAGTACCTTAATTTGGAATTTCTCCGGATTCGAGAGATGTGGGTATCTCTTCTTCATATCCTCCCCAACTTCCCAAGTAAATGATTTTTCCATTGAACTTTAACTGATGCTACTTATTTAGTTCCCAACTTGTGAACTTGGCAAACTAGAATCTGAACACGATTCTCCTCATGAGATAAGTTATCCTTAATATTCAATAGGTATAATAAGTGAAGGATCACCCATACACTTCTTCAACATAGAAATGTGGAATACCGGATGAACCACTACTAACTCTTGTGGTAACTCTAACTCATAAGCTACATTGCTAATACTGTTTGATATTCTATAAGGATGAATATATCAGGGACTAAGTTTCCCCTTCTTACCAAATCTCATAACACCCTTCATGGGTGAAACTTTCAAGTAAACTCAATCATCTATTTCAAACTCTAAGTCTCTTCTCCTAACATCAGTATATGATTTTTGACGATTCTACAATTTTTTCAATCTCTTTTGATTAACTTTCACTATTTCCATAGCTTGATGAACTAAGTATGGTCCTATCAACCGACTTCACCAACTTCAAATCATCCAATATGATATCTGCATATTATCCCATAAAGAGCCTCATACAGAGCAATTTGGATGCTAGAATGGTGACTATTGTCACAAGAAAACTCTATAAGAGATAGGTGATCATCCCAATTTCCCTTGAAATCAATCACGCAAGATCTCAACATATCTTCTTATGTCTAAAGAGTGCGCTTTACTTGACAATCACCCAGAAGATGAAAAGCAGTACTCAAGTTCACTTTCGAACCCAAACCTTTATGGAATGACTTCAGAATTGTGCAATAAATAAGGAACCTTTATCTCAAATAATCGATACACCATGAAGTCTTAATACCTATTGAATATACAACGTAGCGTAATCCTTTACAGCATGGGTAGTCTTTACCGGCAAAAAGTGGGCTAATTTAGAAATTCGATCTATAATTACCCAAATGGAATCATGATGTCTACGAAAACATGGTAACCATGTGATGAAATCCATACTGATCATATCCCACTTCCATTATGGAAGATCTATATTTTGAGACATACCATCGAGCCTCTAGTTCTCTACCTTAACTTGTTGTCAATTTGAACACTTAGCAGCAAACTCTGTAATGTGAATCTTCATACTAGTCCACAAATAAACTTCTCACATATCACGATAGTTCTGTGTGGAACCCGGATGGATAGAATATCTAGAGATATGAGCTTCCTCCATCATCCTCTCTTGAAGTTCATCCACCATTTTCTCATACAATCTACCTTGGTACATCGATAATCCATCTCTAACCTTGTTCAAATTCCATCACTTTTTGCTTATGAACATTTGTCATCAATTCAAATAAAATAGGATCATGGTCTTGTTTCTCTTTCAACTTCAGACACTAATGATGATTCAGCCTGATTCATCACCACTATTACTCCTTCATGGAATCCCTTCATCACACTCCTAATCGTGTATGTCTATGAACCTCTTTTGCTAACATTCCTTGGATTCCTCAAAATGGGCGGTACTACACATTGACAATCTACTCAAGGCATCAACAACAACTTTAGACATACCTGGGTGATAAAGAAAACTCATGTCAATCCTTGAGTAACTCTTACCACCTTCTCTATCTGAGATATATCTCTTTCTATACTGAAGTTTCTTGTGATCGGTGAACACATCTACATGAACACCATAAAGATAATGAAGTCCTAGTTTAATAGCAAATACTACAGTAACCAACTCTAATTATGGGTAGGGTATTCTACTTGTGAACCTTAAGATTTCTGGAGGCATACGCTATAATGTTGTCATTCTGCATTAACACACAACCCAATCCAACTCTTGAAGAATCACAATATGATCCTCTGATAAGGTCAATACTAGGGAAGTAGTCAACCGTTTATCAATTCCAAAAAGCTTTTCTTACAAGTTTCAAACCATTGAAACTTTACTATTTTCTAAGTTAACTTAGTCAAAGGAGATGAAAAGGATGAAAAATCCCTTGACGAACCTTCTATAATAGCCAGGCAATCCCAAGGAGATCCTAATATCAGTTGGAGATGTGGGTTTAGGCCAATTGTGCGTTGCCTTTATTTTCTAGTATCAAGTATATTTCAATAACCAGAAATAATATGGCCTATGAATACCACAAACTCAAGCGAAAATTCATACTTAGAAAACTTAACATATACATCCTTCCTTTAGAGTTTGGAGAACTATGATGAGATGACTAGCATGATCTTCCTCATTCCTCCAATAGATTAGAATGTCATCAATGAAAATGATAACGAACATATCCTAATAAATCTTTAATACTTTGTTCATAAGGTTCATGAATGTTTCAGGAGCATTGGTCAAACATAAGAACATAACTAGGTGCTCAAAGTCTTCTTAGGTTATCGCTTTCTCTTACTTTCAATTGACGTAGCTATATCTGAGGTTTATCTTAGAAAAACAAGTATCACCCTCACGCTGATCGAGAAGATCATCAATTCTCAGAAAATGATACTTATTCAATATAATAACTTTGTTCAACTGATGGTAATTTATATTCGTTCTAAGATAACTATCTTTCTTTGTCTCAAATAATATAGGATAGCCCCAAGGTGAGAAACTTGGTCAAATAAAACCTTTCTCTAGGAGATTTTTCAACTGCTCTTTTAACACTTTCAATTCAGCTAGATCTATTTTATATAGTAGAATAGAGATAGGATGAGTAACGGGAATAATATCTATACCAAAGTCAAGTTCTCTCTTAGGAGGCACTCCGGGAAGATCATCTAGAAACACTTTTGGAAAGTCACTAAAACTGAAACTAATTGAATAGGAGGTGTCACAACACTACATTCATTAACTCAAACTAAGTTATAGCCACAACCCTTGGAAACTACCTTTCTGTCTTGAAGGTATGAAATAAAACGACCCTTAGGCATTGTTGAACTAGTCTTCCACTCTATAACTTGCTCATTAGGAAACAGGAACTTGAATAATCAAGTTCCACAATTGATTGATGCATAACAGGCGTGGAGCCAATCCATTCCTAGAATGATACAAAAATCTATCATAAACATCAAAAGTAAAGACTTTGATCATACCAATGAAAACATATGGGCAATTCTCTTGCTCTTAGCGGCTATTGATAGAATAAAGATGGTTTTATCCTCTGCCTTAACCTAAAGTAGATCCTCTAGGTGCAGCTTTGTCTGGTGGAGGAACTGAAGAAAATTAAGCTCTATTACTCCTACTTATCTGTTCATTCTTTGTTCTTAGTTCACTCTCCCATTAGGAGACTATTCTGACCACACTTAAAAAAACCAGTATAGCCATAACGTCACACCCCTGAGTGCATCCTACCACACTTAGTGCATGCAAGAATCCCATTACGTCCTTGTGCAACACTATGTTGAGGTTTCTTTTGCACATGGATCATCAGCCTTACTCTTTTACATCCCGAACTTGTTCCCTGATAGTTTAACCTTCTTTTTATTGAACTCTTCTCTATCCCTCAGCTTGTCAGCCTCAATCCTTTGCACATGGATCATCAGCCTTGCTATATCCATATCCCTTATCGGCATAGTTGCCTTGCCTTCCTTGCTTGACAGACGAGAAAAATCAGCAATGAACAAACTCATCCTGCTCCTCAAATCAGCACCATCCCTGGAGCGTAGCGGGAGAGTTGGGTGAAAATTAGACTATACACATGAACTCATACAATCCCGCTTAAGATTTAGCAATTCTCTTACCTTTTCCTCTCTTAACTCACGGGGAAAGAAACTCCCCATCAAGGAACTATCAAAAACAGCACAGCTCACTATTGGTGCATCCTCAACCTATTCTTTTTCCATTAGTCAAACAATATTCTTGAAACACTCTTCAGTTGATATGCTGCTAATTGCACTCGCTCAACATCAGCAACATACATAATATCAAAAATCATCCAAAGCTCTTCAAAAATGATTTTCGGGTCCTAAATGACACTTGAACCAGTGAAACTTGGAGGATTCATCCTTAATAACTTATGGACCCTAAAAGTATCAACCACTTCCTGATGATTCTCTCTTTGTTGCCCCGCTTGGTTTGTCACAACTTAGATCAATATCAAGATGTCCTCACGGAATTCAGCATTAGTGACTCCCCTTAGGGGTGCACTGTTGGTGCATTAGGTTTGTTTGTTCCTCAATATTCCTTGTAGAAGGGCAACCTCTGACAGCACTTCGTGTAGGCATGATCTGAAAAGAACGCACAAGCATGTGTCACAAAGAAACTTTTATAGAGATACACTCCATCGTACGAAATATGTATGAAAGAAGTGAGATAGTTCCTAAATAATGCATCCTCCTTATTATAGATGGCACGTGCTTCACATCGATAACTAAGACTCTATATACATGGTTTCATAGACACCCTAGGACTCTTGAACTTTGTACTCTATTACGAAGTTTGACACGCCCCGAGTCTACACCCAGGGTAGGACTGACACTCCAGATCCATTGTTTCCGCAAGATAATCCTTGGCCTGAATAGACTCTTAGTGAAAGATCTTAAGCATTATAAAAGAAATTACATGAAACTCTACTCAACTATCTCAAAATAACTTAGAATGTTTAAAGATAAATATTTGACTTAGCAGAAGTGTACACCCAAGTATTAACATAAACAATTTAAAATGGAAGGAATAAAGAACTATAACTAACTTTCTATGAAGCCTCTAAAGCCATGAGGAATGTCAAGATAAGACCACTGATAATCCTAACTACTGAAAATATTGAAATATTGTAAAAAGATCCTCTGCAAAGCAAGGAGGTTCACCAAATGACTCTGAATACTCTACTAGATCAACCAGGCGATGGTTGCTGATCCAGGTTACCTGTATCTGCATTGTAAAATGATACATCCCAAATGGAATAAGTAAATTGAATGTATGAGTATGTGAGGTGAATTGTAAAACAATACATAAGCTTTAGATTGAACTTAAATAACTTACTTGGTCTCAACTCAACTAATTTTAATATAAAGTAATAATGAAGATGAAATATAACAAAAAAAATTTAAAACATTACGGTAAAAACTTAGCGTATTGAAAAACACATAATGACTCAGTTTGTATATGAAAATACAAGTAACTTTGTATATATAAGAATACAAAGTACTTTGTAGGAGTTTCTAACCGGCAACCATCTTTATGAGCCTAAGTGATGGTACAACGTTTTGCCTCATACTACGTGGCCGTCCTATACCTTGTCGCGGGTATCAAACCTAACTGTCTAAGTGGATCCACTAGTCTATGCTAAAACCATTAAGGTATCATCTAAAAAGTTTGACCCTTTTGTAACAATGTTGGGTTTACGTTTTGTGGAGACATTGAGTTATCTGAACTCGAATATGTAAAAAAATTGGTGCTCAATTATACCACCAAATATACTATCTCATATGTGTAAGAACATAAATTTTTCTATGGTTTGAGATTATTTCTCAAAACTAGCCCAAAAGCTCTATTTGAAATTGGTGTTTCCTCTTTTGAAAATTGATGTTTGCTCTCTTGTTTGAATGAGAAAACATGTTAACTTTTTGGAATATTTAGTTCCCGTATACTCTTTGAAGAAATGGATTTCATTTTTGCTCTTACTAAACTCAATTCCCATCTCTTTAAAACAAGTTTAAAACTATAGTAAAAGACTTTTGAAAGACTCTAAGAACTCTTTAGACTTGACTCTTAACTTTCCATGAATTTCAATTATGGATTCAAGGTTCATGGTCTCATGTTATGGATGATATCTCGATGTTTATACATACATTAGAGTGTATAAGTCAACTAGAAAAAATAGATATGATTCAAGAGAACTCAAACAAAAAAAAGTGGGAAAGGGTAGAAAACCTGGCAACCCTATCATAATGAGTGTTATCAGGCGTCAGACCTAAAACTAAAGAACCTAGGTTGAGGAACTCTAAGTTGTGCAGCGCCTCAGATCCCAAACTCCATACATTGGTGTTGGGCGCTCTGACTTGCGTGGAGATCCATGCCCCTGCCTAGACACCCCGAATGTTCTTACTCATTTTTCAACTCTAAACCCTCTAAATTTGATTGGTTTCTTCCCCAAACCCTTAGATTCATATACACAACCAAAGTATTCAAGAATACACTAAAAAGGACCTTAAATCTCAACCAATTAACTCAAGAGATCCTCCAAAACTCAACAATCAAGATTCAGACAAAACTTTCAACTAAATTTTATGAAGAACTCATAAACTCATCTTTTAAGAACACAAATACGTTGAATTAAACATAATTGGTGCGTGGGTGAATAAACCTAGTGTTATGTTATATCAAATTCCTCATAGGGGTTAATCCTTGGTGAAATCCACAGGCTAAACTTCAAGAACATGACGAATTATTGCTTCTTCTCCTCTTTACTCCTGTTTTCTCTTATTTTCTCTTCTCTCAAAACGCTGACGTAATTTTAAGAAAAACCAAATCAATTTAGTCCCCAATTAAACTACTAAGGACGAATTTTAATAATTGGGTAATGAAAATAAAAAAATACCCTTCTAAAATTTGGGTGACTTTCGTATTCAGACAACCCAACTTCAAACGGGTATATATCCCTCATTCGAACCCGAAAATGAGCAAAATCCCTGAAATTAAAAATATAATTCCAGGAAATTTATTATTGTACCTTTTATCCTACGTTACTCATACTGTTTTAGGAGTTCTAGTCGTTTGAAGTTGACCCAAAATTTGTACTTAGCTTAACTTGTCAAAATTGCAAAATTTGATTATTTCCAAAAATTGTTTATTTCGATTTCTAGTTCTTTAAAACAGCGGGGTGTAATGGTTACAGTTTTGAAGAACATCAATAAAATATCCATTTTAAAAATAAAATGAAATAAGTAGATGTGCATGATTGAGATATTTTTCTCTTAATAAATTTCTAAAACCGGTCTCGGTTGTAGTTACTAAGAGAACTCTTCATAAATTTTTTCGATATTCCTACTAAAGAGAAGGATGATGTTATGTTCCCTTAATAAGTCTACAGATCAATTTCGATTGGAGTGTGTAGGAAAACTCTTGATAGATTTACCGATAATTTGTTGTAAAGGAGGATGAGATTAATTTCTTTTAATAAGTTAATAGACTATTTGGTTAGAGTATGCAAAGGTACTCTTGAAGAATTCACCGCACTAAATCCAAAGTGGACTTCACTTTAATATGATTTTAATAGGTAAATCTTAAAGCACTTGGCTAAAAGGATTCAGGACACATGGTAGTAAGGTATCAAAGGATTTTGATTTTAACCGGAACATAGTGATATGTGTGGAGTAGTTTTTCTATTTCATTCAATGAACCACTTAGTTCAAGATTCGTTCATTAAGTAGTCAATGATTTAGAAAGCCTTCACTAGCTAATGGTTCAAGTCCAAACGACACCATTATTAATGCATGTTGCTAGATTGATGTCTGAAAATATTGGTTAGATTTTTTTAAAATAAAAATTTCTTGAAACAAGTGGGGATTGTAAGAGTTAGTATTACATGAATGTGAGTTGTAACATTCATTTTTGTTTTAATTCTTCATTATATATTTTTGAAAGGTACTTTTAAAACTCTATATTATAGGTTTTTGAAGTTATGTTTTTTTCAATTCGTGAACCTATGATAAATACTATTTAGTTAAAAGTCTTTTCTTGCAAAATATTTATCCTATAAATTGAGTTTATATTGGTTGAAGGATAGAGTTGTTATTTATTCTTCATTTTGCTAGTGGGAGAAACTCCGATTATCTTCAAGAAACGTATTAACGTGCCTCTAAGCCAAACGAATTTTGTTTTAAATTTCTTATATTTTTATCATTCTTGTTTAGTTGTTCTAACATTTAAAATAAATCTAAATTAGTAGGGAACGATTATTTTGAAAATGGTAAAATAGTTTCTTTGTGTGTATATATATACACACACACACACACACACACACACACACACACACACACACGGGCGATTCTATGGATGCCCGTGGGGGTGCCACGGCACCCAATGATCTCGGAAATTTTTTTGTTTATATATGTACACATCTTTTAGAAAACGAATATATATTTTCTTTGTCACCCACTAATTAAAATGGTTAACATTTCAATTGGCAATGTAGGAAATCTGCCACAAGGGTAGCACAGGTTCGAACCTCGTTGACTGCTTAATTTTTTGAAGCTTTTTCTCTCTTTCTTTTTTTTTTTAAAAAATTAATGCGTGAGTGTTTTTTCCCTTTCACTCATTCTTATTTGTTTACAACTATTCTTTGTTAATTCGAATTGACTCCTATTTACGATAATTAGTTTTTAAATTCTTTTACTTTCTCTTTCGCTAATTATTTATGGCTGTCGCGTGTTTATACTTTATCAATTAAATTATGAACATAATATAAATATTATTACGAATATATTTAAATAATTATTTTTAGAAATGTAAATTTTAATAATTATGAATATTATTATTAGATTTCTTTTAATTTGTAGGTTCATTCGATCTTCACCAACATTTTTGCTAAGTAAGATGACTAGAATGGAACTAAAATTTGCATTCTCTTTTGTCATATTTTGCAAAAACACATAAAGTCAATGGAATATGAATATATTTAGTTAACACTATTAGATAGTTTATACAACCTCAAGTTTTAGTGTGAAAAAATTCTTTTTTCCTCAAAGTTTCAGCAGATAAGGCCACTAATTCCTAAAAAGAAATAAAAAAATGAATTGTTTCTTAGCTGTAATCTCATAATATCTAAAAGAAAATAGTACTAACATGAATGTTTGATCGATTTGTTTATGAAGATCGAAAAAAGATAAATAACTCAATTGTAACTCAAAATTAAAGCAACCGACCCGGTTATCTTAGTTGAACAATGTGACACCCAAGACCTTCAAATCGTAGATTCCCTATATATATTCTTTTTTATTTTATTACGCTTTTATCTTTTTTCCTCTTTTGGATGTGGCATTGAAACATTGAAGACAAGCCATCACATCATCTTCAAAAAAATAATTATTTGTCTCTATTTGATTTTGACTTTTACTTTTACCCATATTAATATTCTTAATGAGATTTTTATATGTTTTATGTGTGAAAATTCTTAATCAATAGTATATAGTACTTTAAATTCATGAAAGTTATCATGATTTTACGTCCAAATTACAAATATGCCTATAAAAGTAGAAGTTTTATAATATTAATTTTGTGTTAGATGACTATATTGATGGAGTAGAAAACACGTAAAGATTAGACTACCCCTTTTAATTTCTTCTTAATTTAATTTTTATATTGTCTTTTCAATTTTATGAATGATTTGAAAACATTAGTGAATCTTACGTGTAGAGGAGATATGTTAGAAATACAATTCTGTTGATTTTTTAAAAATTTGATGCAGAAGAATATGTATATTTTTTAAAGGGATAATACTCAATTACCCCCCTAGCCTATACCAAAAATTCCTGAGACACACCTTATCTTTGATGAGGTCCTATTGTCCCCTCCAACTTTTTTTTAATTAATTAATTATCACTTTCGTACCTATGTGGCAATATACGTGAATTCACCCATGTAGGGCGCGTGAGTGAAGATTTTACCTAACAATGACCAATAGAAGTTAGCCACGTGTTAAAGTAATTTGAAAAAAATTCAAAAATAAATATTAATGTTTCTCTCTAAAGCAGTTGTCTTCCTCTTTTGAAAAAAAAACTTATTTTCAGTGTTCTTCATTTTTGAAGAAGCTCCATTATCATTCAAGATAAATAGCTCCTTGATTTGAAAAGGTAAAGTAAAATTTAATATATTCTTTACATCTTTTTATGTCGATTATCAGTTCTTATTTTTTTGACAATATTTATAAAGTTAGGGTTATGACAAAATTCTAGTTGAATAACTTGTGTATGGATGAAAACGATTCAATGTTTAACGCGGAAGTGCGATGCAAGCATGAAATCTTACTGCAAATGCAGACGTCTTGGTCAAATCACAATCCCGGAAGACGATTTTGGTCTTTTCCTCACTATGAGGCCACAAACTGTAATTTCTTTAGATGGAGAGACACGGAGAGAGTTTATGAAGGATCTCGTTTTATTCATCCGAAATTGGTGAATAGGATTAACGAGTTAGAAAAAAATTATGAGCGTGTGAAGAGCAATAGGAACAGCTTGATAATTCCAACATTGAACAGTCAAAACTAGAGAAAATTCCTTTTGATGAAGGTGAAAGTCATCAAAATCGTTATGAAAATCTGAACATCAATTTAAATGAGAAGGTCGACAACGTAAAAGAAATGGGTGAATTGAAAGACAAGAAGAAGATGAAAGGGATGAAAATGAAGAAAACAAATAAAGGTTGTTGTTTTGGAAAATTTCTTTGTTGTGTGATGATTCGTTTTTTTGTTGTATTTGTTAGTTTCTAACCCATGTTGGTAGGTATAAGGATCATATGAAATTGCCATAATTTTGTGTGGTAACGAAACCTTTATTTGCTCTATTGTAATGTAAAATTCAATTTGTTTGTGTTTGAAACTGTCTTAATTCTCTATTTGCCATGTTGATATGTTTGTGTTGGAAGTTGTAAAATGAAGTAAAGCAAGAGGTATTAATCATTCTTAAGAGCAAATTTTAAGTACAAAGTTGATCGTAAAAGTGCCGAGAATTTTTCTTAAGAGCAAATTTTCTGTACAAAATCTAAATGTGCCCAAAATTATACAAGTCACAACGCATACGCAAACAAAGTTTTCACATTTCATAAGTACCCATAATTTCAGTACTATAACAAAAAATAGGAATGTTTAGTTTTCCTTCAAATATGAAACAAAATAGTACTTATAGTGGCCACCAAAAAAGTACTGATAAAACACCATTGATATCAACATTATAGTTTCCATGGATGTCGAGATTGTGAAGAGGAGGAAGCATTTGGGTTTGAAAGCCCTGATTGATCTCTAATCTGCTGGAGCCTTCTAATTGTGATTGCCTGATTTCCTTTCCACTTCAATCCACTTGTCGGTTTGTAACCAACATCCCCAGTTACAATACTTGATCTCAAAACTCTCTTTGGTCCGGCTAATATTGTACTACATGGCAGTCCAGGCTACAAAATTTTTAGAAAACTAAGATTATTAGAGAACAAATGTGCAAGTTATTAGAGAACAAACAATATGAATGCATCGCAATACTTACATTGAAAGTTTTGAAACCATTTTTCACTTGAAACACACCCATACCAGTGACTCTTGGCCTTTTAAATTGAGTTGTGTTTTCAACACCCTTTCCCTTCCTGGTAGTAGCATTTTCCTTTGGTGCAACATTTGTGTTCTGGTCTACACCCTTTGTTGTACTACCTTGAGATAATGTAAACCAATTTTCAAGTGGATGATTACTACATGTTCCTGCACCTCCCAATCCCCTACCCCTTCCTCTACCACTCCTGGATCTTGATAATACTCCAACAACATTTACACTTGCACTTGCTTCATGTGTTGGTGTTCTTGAAGTTTTAGGAGGTGCAGTGGTTCTAGGAGAGGCCCTTGATGCACTTGCACTTGTTGTAGCTCTTGTTGTTCTTGAGTTGTTGGAGGTGCAATAATTGTAGGTGCATCCCCTGTTGCACTTGTGTTTTTAGGTCTGCCTCTCCCCCTTTTGGCAACAGGCTCACTCTCAATATTTGTTGATTTCTAATTAGCAAAAAAAATATTATATTAGTAAGTTGATTACACTTTAAAAGTAAGTGACAAAATAGTAATGTGCCTTTCGTCTTCCCCTTCCTTTTTTTGACTTGATGGTTCTTCAACATTTGAAGTAGGGGTAGCTCTATGTTCCCCGGCAGTAGAACTAACTCCATCACTCCTTCGTAAATGACAACTTCTTTTATTGTGACCTTTAAAATGGCAAAGACTACATGTCATAGTTAGTCCTGTTTTAGATAATTTACCATACACCTTCTTTTCACCAACCTCTTTCCTTCTCAACTTTCTAGGTCTGACTGACATTTGTTTTATCACTGGTGGATTCAACAAGAGAATTTTTTGATTTTGGCCACATTGGCATGTTATTCATAGGTTGTATGAAATGTGAGTAAGTCGTCAAGTGCCTCTCTTTAGAGTAGCATGGATGAATGAAATCATGTGGGTCATATTGTTTATGCAACATTGCAGCTAAGGCATGTGCACATGGTATACCCTTCAACATCCAAGATCTACAACTACACTCCCTCTTTCTCAAACATACAGTGTGTTTTTTGTATCCATCCAAAACATCATAGCTAGTTACTCCATAAAATTCAATGTTACATGCCATTGACTTATTAATATTTGTTCTAATACTTTCATTGCCATTGGACAGAAATTACTTATACAAGAGTTTGGAAATTCACTTAACCTAGCTAACCTATTCATGACCTTAATTCTTATCTCTTCAAGCTTAGTAATAATGGTCTTATGTCTGGCAGACAAAATCAAAGCATTAAAGCTTTCACACATATTATTATCTATTGCATCAGACTTGACTTCACAATTAAAATACACCTTACACCAATATTCTTTATCATAGTAAATTAGGTCATCCACTATACCTGTACCTCCAGTACCTAATTTAGACAACTCGTGCAGATTTTCTCTGAATTCAGCTTCAAAAGTACTTCTAGCACACTTCCAGAACTGCTTCTTCCTTTGTAGCCATCTCCAATTCTTTGACCAATTTGCTAGTATATGCCTAGCACACCTTCTTTCCTCAAAAGCTGGCAAAAACTCCTTTATAGCTATATCCAGTCCCTACAAGTTACAACAAACATTAGATAATTAAGTTTAAAAAACAATAAACCAACAGATAATTTAAAGCAAGTTTACTTTTTGCATGTCTGACATAATTGTGAAACTTGTTCCATGTCCTAATCTCAAGTCTTCTTTCAACAGAGAAATAAATCAACTCCAAGTGATTGTGTTATCATTTTCAACTACAGCCCAAGCAACTGGAAACATTTGATTATTGCCATCTTTAGCCACTGCAATAAGTAATTGACCCCTGCCAACCCCCTTCAAGAAACAACCATCCAGACCAATGCATTTTCTAGCTGGCATAAATTCCATCTTGAGTGCAGCAAAACAAATGTAAAATGCCTCAAATACTGGCCTACCAGATTCATTAGCTTCTCCTACCTTCACCACACAAGTACTCCCAGGATTAGTCCTCAGCAACTCATCCTTATAATCAAGAATTCTCCCAAATTCCTTAACATGATCACCATAAGTTCATTCAAAATTTTAGCTCTTGCTCTTCTAGTTGTGGTATTACCAACATGCACATTATACTTCTTACGGATTAACTCTTGCAACTTGAACACTCTGATATTTGGTTGTTCAATAACTTTCTTTTTAAAAACAGTAGCAATGGATGTAGAGTTGCACAAATAATTCCTAGTAGCCTTTTGACATGAATGGACTGGCATGTAAGTCTTAATAACAAAGTTATTAGTCTTCTTGTCCAAACTCGCATATAACAACCATTTGCAATTTACCTTGCAACATCTCACCCTTACTCTATTTGGCTCATTCACACACTTTTTAATCTGAACCCTTCTCTGAATTGCATACATAGTGACTGCCAATCTAAACTCTTTTACACTTTCAAAAACCATACCCAATTGCCACACAATCTTCTTAATATGGGGATCAAATCTGACTCTCTCTATGGTATGTTTTTTCCTTTTTGTGTTAGGCAGTTTCAACTTCATTTTTTCACCTTCCTCTAGACAACTATCATCTGTGTCGGTTTTAAAACTACAAGCATCAGAACTTACATAATATGGTTCATCACCCCCCAACCTTCCTTCTAAAGTACATCTATTGATAGCTGTCTCATCAAACCCAAGATCTGCTCCAGCATTACCACATGCTACTTCTTCAGTATCTGCAGAAATTCCTTCCCTTCTTTTTCTCCTCCTCAGAAAAGATCTTTCCTTAACCCTCAGTTGAATTATCTCCTCATGAACATCACTTCCATATTGATCATCTTTAAGTATTTCACTATCTTCAGAATCATCACTCTCTTCAGTTGGCTCATCAGATACTTTTCCAGAGTATTCACTATCTTCAGAATCTGATGGATCACTATTTTGAGCTGTTGGGTTTGAAGTAGAAGGAATATTTCAGGTAGTATTTATAGTTATATCTACCCCATTAAAAGCAGCCTCACCTACTTCATTATATCCACTAGCCTCAGTGGTCCCAACTTTATTAAAAGTTGCACCAGATTCCTCACCAGGCATATGGACATATACTTCCAAAACAGACCCACTTTGCAAACAAATACACATTGCTAAGAGACTATCATCATTGTCAATATCTCCTAAGATGCAACTATTAGGTGGCCAGACACTAAATTTGAAATTTGGGCTATACCCTAGTTCTTTAATGTAGTCTTTAATCTCAAAATATGATATTGTATCCACATCAATGTCATAATATTCACTCACTAACCCACCCACATATCTTGCTTTATCACCTTCATACAATAAGGCCCCACCATGATACAACTTTAAATTAATGAATGTAAATCCACTCATACCTATATGCATAAACATAACAATAATTAAGTAAAAGTTGCTAATAGAATATAATAATTGACTAAATAAAACACATACCCAAATAGTTATAAAAACAATTCAAGTTGAAGAAAACACATAGCCAACCCGAATACAATACCCTACATAAACAACACAATACACGACATATCATTATCTTCTTACAATTAGGTATGTAACCCCACAAAGACACAACACAACACCAAACATATATTTTCTTCTTAGGATAATGTTATTTAACTTTAACCCCACACCCACACAGACACAACACAACACCCAACATGAAGTTACTTTATTGTAACTCAGAATATAAGACAACACAACACAACACCCAACTCGTCTTTATCTTTTTGCATGTTTCATATTATAACAACGTAAGTAACACAACTATAATATCACCCAACCAACCCACACTCAAAATACGTTTCATATAAATGAATGAATAACAAGTTACATACCCCATAAAAACAAAGGTGACAGTATGAATATATGAATAACATCAACCCTGAAAATATGAAATTTGATATTTAACAACACCACAATATAAACCCTAAAAGTTATATTTCACTCAAAATCGAAATCAATATTTAACAACATATCATAACCCCTACAAAATCTAAGCATAACAATAATAAAAAACAAAATAAATGAAGAAAAAACTAACCTTTGAACTAAACTCAACCACGATTCTTGCTGAATGAAATCGACCCACACTTTCACGATTGAAATCGATCCACACATGCAGCAATGAAACAAAAACTAACTATCAAAATCCAACATCGAAAATCAACTTTCAGTTTGAAATCAAATATCTAACCTTTGGTAATTTTTTGAAACCAAGCTAAACTTTCCCTCTTTCTTTCCTTGTGCCTTTATCTAATTTTTGGTAAAGTAATTTTGAAAACATAAATGGCCAGCTTTTTCGAATTTGGGAAGTGTAAAAGTAGCTGATAGTCACTTTTTAGAAAGCTGCAAAAGTGGGGCCCAACGCGTGTTGAACAAACACATCAACCTTTCTGATTTTTATTGCCACGTAGGTACGAAAGTGGTAATTAATTACTTAAAAAAAAGTTGGAGGGGGTAATACGACCTCATCAAAGATAAGGTGTGTCTCAAGGATTTTAGGTATAGGCTAGGGGGGTAATTGAGTATTATCCCTTTTTTAAAAGGCCAAAATTTGTACTACTTATGATTAAGACTGGTCAACGGACCGGAACCGGGTCACCGGACCGGAATGAACCGGTACCGGACCGGACCGGAATCCGTTGATCGGAATTTTGACCGGTACCGGGATGAACCGGACCGAAATTACCGAGATGGTTCATCGGTTCCGTCCCGTTCCACTATATACCGGGACGGAACCGGAATGAACCGGGATGAACCGGTACCGGTACACCGGTACGAAACTACGGTTCCGTCCCGTTCCGTGTACCGATTTAGACTATCCCGGCCCGTCCCGTAGGCAACCAAAACGGGACGAACCGGAACGAACCGGAACGGTACCGGAACGGTACCGGTACGTCCCGTTCCGTTGCCCAGTCTTACTTATGATAGTCAAGATAAGTATATTTTTCCAAAAAAAAAAGGAGAGAGAAGAAAACCATTTCAAATCGTATTCTCACATAATAAATAGAGAGTTAAACGATCATGGATAAAGAAACTACACTCCTTCAAGTTTTATCAAACAAGAATAATAACTTATCTACAGATTACTTACAATTGTCTTTTGGTCAAATGATTATTTATTTACTATTATATTTTATTGAATAAAATGGATGAGGGGTAGAAAAAATTGATTCACCTAAAAAGAGGCAAAATGAATGCAGTGAAACTCCAAGTGAGAATTTCAAATAAAGTATCTTATATGACTAATATCATTTCTCAAGTCAAAAAGGAATGAATAGCAATAAACCAATAAAATTATATGTTTTGTACTTTAATTTTTTTAATTATTATTTTAAAATTCTATTTTATATTGTTGTATATATGTATTCACTGCATATCACTTTGTAAATTTATACATTACTGATTAACACTATAATTATATAGTACTTTTTTTTGTTAACATTATTATATGATACTACCAAATAGATAACGTTTCCAAAAAAATGAAAATAAGCGACTCATTGAAATAATATTTTTCAGTAATATTGATATTTTATTTAATCATCTTTTTCGAAGAACGAAGAACTACTTAAACTCTATCTTTTTAAACTTAGGAATGTGGACAGTTATCGCGATACAATTTAAATCTATAGCTTGATATTCATATTTTAAATGATTTCATATGTATGACGGAGTTGTAATTTTTGTGATTTACATCGAGATGATATTTGTAGTTATTAAATTTTGATAATTTTAATTGAAATATTTTAATTTTTACTTTATTTACAATTGTATTTTTAATGAATTGTAAATAAGATTATGGGAAGTGATGAAAAACTTCTGATTATCTTAATGTGGTTAACAACACGTAACCTTATATCCTTAAATTCGATTATCACTTAAATTAATATTTAAAAAAAATTCCGATAGTAATATATGCACTGTTTGCTTTGTTTGAAGCTATAATTCATCCGTTGAAGGTGAAGAAGAGTTCTGCGACGTACATATAATATAGCGAAAAGGTTCTGAAAAATATTTCACCTTTGATCGAAATTATTGTTACGTTACCAAACTTTATGGAGGACTTTTTACCCTCATACACTATTTAATAGTGTATTTTAAAGGTATATATATGCATATGTGGACACATTACTATTTATAATTATGCAATATTTATTGGAATTTATCATGAGAAAATTATTACATACGCAAAATCATAATGTGAATAAAACTATATGACCATAATACTAATATATTAACAATATAATGTAACTATCGGGTTTCGTCGTTATAGAAATTCCAACTGGGGAAAATTGGGGTCGAAAAAACTTTTATAGTATTTAAATTTTTTCAACCTTGTCCAGATATAGATGAAATTAGAGTAGTTGAGGTGTAGGGAAACCTGATAGCAATCTAGTAATTCATTTATGTATGACTGCATGGATAGTTAGATAACTCGTTAAGGCATCCGTATGACTTTATAGAATTGAATTTGCATAAGTAGATCTCCAGGAATTGGTCTTAGCGTGAAAGGGTATTTTCTAATCGTAGTGGGTTAAGCGTGTGTGGTAAAAAAGGGAAATTTAAATCCTTCCTAGAAGCTTTTTGTCTTGCTTTGGCCCACTGTAGTGGGATTTTGACCGTTGCGGCGGGGTCACTATAGCAGGATAGTGATCGACGTGGCGAACAAGGCGAGACTTAAAATCATAGATGAAAGAGGGGAGCTCACTATTTCAAAAATGTCGTTGTAGCGGAACTTCAGGACGTTGTGGCGCCGCCACTATAATAGGACATGTGCAAATTAATTTGCTAATAAAATCCCTAAACAGCCTTATTTGAAACTTTTCAACTTTTAGAGCTAAGGAACGATCCTTGGGAAATTTCTACTCGTTTTACACCATTCTTGAGGCTAAAGATAATCTTTTTACTCCCCGAATCAATTTTTCAATCTCTAGAACATAATAGAATGGGTCAATATCGATGTGAGAGGGTTTTGGTTGTGAATCTCTGGTAAAACAACCCTAATTTGGAGAATTGGGACCATGTGTTGATCTAGGGTTTGTTAGAATTGTTAGTAATACGGGTAATTAGTAATGGTTTATTTATTCTCATATATTATTAATTGTTTGTAGACCAAGAACAAGCGGACCGCACCCGGAAAGAGAAGAATCAAGTTTCGTAGGGTTTCAAGCTTATTTCGAGGTAGGTGATAGTTGTTATTCTACGATTTTGTGATACTTGTTTGTTCTTACTTCATTATGATACTTGCATATCTATGAATGTTCTAATATCTATTACATTTGTTGTAAATAAATAGTTGAATGATGGTTACCATTAAATCATGATGTATATATCTGATCTTGATGATTTACATGTGATTGTGATTGTGGTGTGTGATTGGGAACGATTGCCACGTTCGGCATAACTAACTAGGATTGATTGTCACATTCTGGCATAAATATATGGGATCAGTTGTCGCGTTGCGGCATAACATTGGCATCAGATTGCTACATTCCGGCAAGCTAACTTGTTGGGCTTGGGTTCTGTGAGAGGACCAGCGATGAGTGATAATTGTATATTGATGAGCTTGTTGATAATGTTGTAGATGTTGATATATTATGCATGTGATTATAATGTTGTTTGACTTATTTATGTTGCACTAGTGGAATAGACGTGTGATCCAACCAGTACACTGTGGTTGTGTACTGATTCTGCACTTGCTCATATTTTTGTTGAGTACATGGCATCTTCAAGTGGTTATTGAAAGACCTCGCTTAGGAGATTAAAGAACATCTCATCGAATTCAAGGGTGGGCCAAATCTTCCAGGCTGCCATGGGATTTTCTTTCATCTATGTCCACCATTTTCGAACTTAAATATTATAGTTAGTTGATTAGTTCATTAATTGGGGTTGTGACCCTTCTTTGCCTAGACTTGGATCTTAATTTATATATTTTGGTACATTGATCGGGTTCTAGGTTATTCCTTCCTTAGTTCTTTACATTTATTATTGAAGTTTTATGAGAGCTTCATTCATGAGTTATTTAACTGTTTTAGTAGTTTAAAGGTCTTAGTTTTTGTTTAGTTGCTTCTGTTGAGTTGTAGTACTAATTTTTTCATCGATTAATTAGAGTGGATGCTAATCACGATAGTTTTGATCATGACATTTAAAATTTTGAAAAGACTAAAATTTTGAATATTAATTAAATTAAATTAAAGATAATGTGACGGTTTGTATGTTTGCCTTTCAATTTCCAGAAAAACAACGATATATTTTTATAGTATATAATAATTATTTTTAATATGGTTAAGAGCCCATTATGCCTACTCAGCTTTTTCACTTCCAAAAGCAAAGGCATAAAAAGAAGAGCACTTCCACGTATCGTAAACATTAAAATCATATTTGCTATAAATGTAGTTTGCATAATTGCTTTTGATAGTAAATTTTTTATTTGCTATGGAATTTTTTATTTGTAAACTCGCTAGATACATTCAATTTCATACAAATCGTTCAGTTTTGTGTAAGTTCATTTGTATATTGTAATTTGTATGATATGATCTCTATTTGTATTATTATAAGTGTATAGGACGAAAATATATGTATTTGTATCTCTCTTTATACAAACAAAAATGTATTTTGTACATTTAAACATTTGTATACTGAATGGGTAAGTGTATACCATAAATGGTTGATTGTTATCGAACCAAATGTCAAAAGAAAAGATGTTTGCTATGAATTACAAATAAAATAAACTATGACTAAAACATTTAATTTGAATTAATAATTTGATATTTCATACAATTTTCATAAAAGAATTCAAACAAATTTGAATATGACTTTTCTTCTTAATCGTTAAAATCAAGTTTTTAAATTTTAAGAGCATATGTACATTTTTGAAGAAGCAGTTATCTTTCTCCATTAAAATAAATGTAGTCTGAACTCGCCGAAATTACTCTAAATTTATAAAATTCTAATCAAAATCGTGATGTCAAGACCTCAAAATTAATTCGCTGCAGTTTACTTTTTTGTGCTAGACAAATTTTGCTTTTCTAATTCCTTATTTTTACTCAAAAGGGCAAAAATCAAATCTCTCAGACATCTCGCCGATCTCAATTTTTGTTAGGACCGAAAATTAGCAAGTGTAAATGCGGAAGCTAGCAAAGCAAACCTCGAAAGACCACGAGCAAGAAGACAACGAGAAATATACCAAAGACACAAAGATTTAACGTGGTTCGGTCAATCGATCTACGTCCACAAAGGAGATCAGCAACCCACTATAAATATGAGAGTACAAAATACAGAGGGAAACAACCTCAACCAATTCACTCGGAATACATGGGAGGTTCACACAAGTGATAACATATAGAGCTTGTGACCCACAAATTCTCCCTCTAACCAAAACTCTCAAATCCTTTAAGACTACATTGTGAATGCTGATTAAGTTAGAAGGAACATTCCTCTATTTATAGAGTCCTAAACCTTTTTTTACTAGAAAAAGAATTAGTCAATCCAAAACCTTTTCCTAAAAGAAAAACCTATTTATGGTAAGAAATCAAGGCAAATAAAACACAATAATTTTTGCAGTGACTTAAACTGAATTTTGTTTTTACTTTTGCTTCTCAAGTCTTCATTTTTTTTTTAATAATTTGTATATTTCAAAATATGTGTCACCAAAGTGATATTGATGTCTTTTACTCAAATTTCCATAGCATAGTAATTCATGAATAAGTTGAGTTTAATAATTTTATGATTTCTTCTTATTTGATTCGGGTTTTATACCTCTCTATAGGGAAACTCATCCCCCAAAAAAATATTTTTACCACCATTAAATCATTATTGGGCTCATATCAAGCACTAACTCATGTTCAACAACACCAGATTCAAGCTTAGTATTCTAACAACTCCATGGACTCTTACCAACCAACTCCTAAAGAAGTTTTCTTTTTCTCATCATCCCTACCATACTAACTAGATTTCTACATTACTTTCAAGACCAACTAAGGGCTATCATTTAACTATTTATCATAGTAAAACCTCATCCTCTTCTTCCTCCTTATCTATAAATGCATATGGAATTATCACACCATAATTATCACAATAAAATCATTAACCTTCTCCTTTTAACATTACCCCACTACTAAAAGGATTTCTTTAAAAAGATATCTCTGATACTCTTTTGAACTCATTACTGTCTTATTCTCAACACTTGACTTGATTTCAAATCTTATCATCTCCCCCTTAGGTCTAAAGCTGACACTTGAAAGCTATGGACATATATCCTCATCTCTAAGATGATGTACATCCCCTTTTTACAATTTAAATACTATTTTCCCACTTATAATACCTGATTACGTAATCAGTTCTATAAACTTTTGAACATCATGAGCCTCTCCAATAAATAATAAGCCTAGATTATATTTATGACTTCATGAATACTATGTTCTCTTATTAAAAACATGTATATAGTTTCCTCTAACACGATAGCTCATCGACATCAACTCTATTTTGGTTATGATATAATGTATCTCATCATGACTATCAATAACTCTATACAACAGTATTATTCCTTATTCAACTCATAAATGGGACTCATCACTTATAACTGACGGGGTGCATAATTGCAATAACATAATCTGCCCATCACTTTCCTTTTCCTTAGATTCCTAAACCTTTAGATTTTTTTTCTCTAAATCTGGGCACTTTCACTACTATTTCTCATAATTGAGTAACTCATGCTACCTTTTTGGATAAAAATAAAACCCAAGCTCTAAAAATAATTCCTAATAAGGATATCAGTTAAGCAGGGCTTAGAGAAAAGAGTACAACTTCATTTTAGCTCAAATGCACGATTCACATGAATACGAGTACATTTTCTCGAACTCAACACTTAACTCACTCACAAGCTTCTCTCAAGCCCCTATAAAGTCTCATGACTTCCTGAATATTTTTCTAGGAGCAACTCATCGATAAAAGTTGGCTTTAATTTTCAATCACCGCTAGTATGGCGGGTAGTCGAATAGATATAAGAACACAAGATTTAGAATAAGTCTCTATGACATAGATCTGTGGCACAATTAAGAGTACGAAGGAAGAGAAAATTTTCTAAAATGTATGCAGTACCTCATTTATAGAAGTGGGGCCTCACAACCATAAACAAGATCCTATTGACCAGCTTCATAAACACCCTAGGACTCTTAAACTCTGTGCTCTAATACCAATTTTTCACAACCTGAGTCTACACCCTGGACATGTACGACATTCAAGAACCATTTTTATTCCCCAAGAAAACCCTTATTCTGGCAAGTTACAAGTGAAATACTTACTCGAGTATACGAAAGCTTACAATTGAATTAATTTTAATAGAATCAAGTACTGAACTTTTTAAAAGTCTGTTAAATACTCAAAATAAAAGTAAATAGAGAAAAACTTGAACTCTGCCTATCTATGAAGTCTCTACTATTATAGAAGGATATCGGGATAAGACCCACGACATCTCGAAAATACAACCTGTAAGATAAAGGTGAAGTCCTTTGGAATACATGAAGGCTCATAAAAACTAACTGGACTATAACATGACCTCAACGAAACTCATAATGATGATTATCAATATCTGTATGTTCATCATGAAAAGATACGGTCAAATGACTCACTAAATTGAATGTACGAGTGTGTAAAGGAAATTCTAAAGCATAACCATAAGTTTGAACTGATGGAAAACAAGCATATGTACCTTTTATCAACTCACTTAATTAAACTCAATGGAACATAGTTCAACTCAACTCAGAGAAAATAGGGCTCAACCCAATAGGAAGATACTCAACTCAGTAAGACATAGTCAACTCAACTTAGAAAAATAGGGCTCGACTCAACAACAAGGTACTAAATTCTGACTCAAGATACTCAACAACAACAAAAGATATAATAACATAGTTGTATGCAAAAATACAATAATAAATCAATTGTATGGTATATAAAAATACGATGCAACTTTATGGGAGATTCTCTAACCGACAACCTTGAGTAATGGGATGATACAATGTCTAGCCCAAGCATTAAGGAATAATAAGTATCAAAAGTATGAATCTTTCTACCCACATTGTCTCTATGGTTTATGGGGGGCATGAGTTGTTAGAACTCTCCCCCCATACCGATGCTCAATACTACTCCAAAAATATAACTAGGTTATATATTTAAAAACACCTCTTTTATTTTTAGATTATTACTCAAAAATCTTTCTTTTAAAAGAGATGGTAACAAAACTGCTCAAAACTCATTTGGAATCTCAGTTTCCATTAATCTTAAATTTAAAAAAACTTACTGTTTGGAATACTTTGTTTCCATATATCATTTTAAAGCAAATAAACTCCCTTTACTCTTCCTTAACTTAGTGCACAAGTCAATAAAACAAGTTTTAAAACAATTTGTGGAAAGACTTTTAAAATAGGGATCATGCCGATTATGGTCATAAACGAATCAATTCTTGGTTTTCAACAACCATGCATATAACTCAATATTCGGAACTCACCAACTCCAGAACTCAAAGAGAATGATCGACTCATAGGGTTCATGCGGAATGATGGGCATGAACTACTCAACTCAAAGACCATTGCGGATAACATGTGATATCCCCATGATTAGGAATATAATATTAAAATGGTTAGGAACTTAATAATCAACACTTACGACTTAAAGATAGTACTACTCTCAAGGATACTCAATTGATGGAGTTCATGCGGAATTTACAGGCATGAACAATTTGACTCAATGGTCTAAAACCAATATAGAACTGAGGTATACAACTCTTCTCATTCTCATACTTACTCAATTCTTGTTACAAGTTATTAGAAAGTCTAGAAGACTCCTAAAAAGTCTTAAAAGGGACTTTCTCAAAATGTTCAAAAGAATTCTCAAGAATTGACTCTTAATTCTGCAGTCATGACCCAGGGGTACTCCCTAGATGTAACAAGGTGTACAAGACCCCGAGAGGCCTCATAGAAGCCACTTATCATATCATGAGTTCATAGAAAATGGTGCGGAAATTTAAAGCATTTCAGAACTACCAAATTCTATATAAAACCGGAGGAAGTCTAATACAATTTTTTCAAACCCTCTAACCAACATGAAAAAATCATAGGACACGGCCCGTACAATAGTCCAAACATGAAATGGAAGACAAAAAAGAAATTGGTTGTCGAACCCTCGAATGCTATGAAACTTCCCAAATCTTTAACCCTTGATCCACTATGATCCTAGCCACAAGGGTGAGAATAAATATAGTTGGACCCTACATTTGATAAGAAATGTAGGCAAGAGTATGTGTTAGTACAAACATATACTAAATATGATGGCTAGTATAAACAACATAAACATAAATTTTAATCAATGTAAATCATAAGAATAATTAATGCACATAAATCATCATAATAATAAAGGAGGAATACTAGTTAAGCAACCTCTACTTATACTTAATCAATACCTGGGTCGTTCATGCTTACTTTATGAAAGGCATCTCAAGAAACAATCCAAGCTATTCATTCTTCATAACCTAATTCACATTACTCATACTTACTTCTAAAGACATGGGGGTTCACCTCTTTGCCTACCTTGCTGAGGCTAATGGGTTTTCATTTCTCGTCTTACTTACCTTAAGATCATGGGTACTCACTCATTTCACATATCAATACACTTCATCTAATTATAAGTATCGAAGATCGTTAGTCAATAGTATAACCCAACTAAATGAGTTGGGGTCGAATCTCATAGGGAGTGGTACGTGTTTGACAATCAATAGGCAAGTACAGGTAAGCTGAAGCCAATCATAGGAATAGACATTATTGAATAAAAAATAATTCAAAATTAAGGATGACAGGAATGTCAAATATCAAGGGTTTTGATTGTAATTATCAACTACAACAACAGAAAATAACACGAAAATAACAATATTGAGACGCGTTCTTGGGATGTGATTCTATTATAGGCCAATATACACAAATAGGTAACTGCAACAGTTAATAAATAGATGTAAGTTAGTAAATAAGCTAGACTTAAGTGGGAACAAACATTTTCTCGAACAATTTACCCCAAATGAAGTTGGTTTCTCTCGAACACCAACAAGCATGTAATTAAGAACAGCCTACGCTTTAGTCCATTCACTCTCTCGAGCTGAATGTGTAGAAAAAGGGTTAAGGATTCACTCTCTCGAGCTGAAACCGTAACAACCCAATACCCACAGATCATCAATTCAATAATCTTGGTTTTAAAACCTCTGTCTCATGTAAGTCAGAAACACAAAGGTAGAATTGCATTTGCAACTGCAATCCTTTAATTTCAACAATAATTATGGAATGAAATCACTTTTAAACATAATTAAAACTAACAATTATTAATACCCATAAGATAAATTAACTCACCCAAAAAATTGGAGTTTTAGCTATACATAATAAAAAGATAAAATCGTTAACAAATTGTGTTTTCATCAACTGGGTAAGATTAATTTCGTCTTCACAAAGGTCCAAGTTGAAGAATCTCAAAGACCCACTTCGAATATCTCAAAAATGAAAATTTTCAATTCTTCAAAGCTAAGGAAAATTATTGTCTTAATACTATCCATTCAAACTAAAAAATTCTATATTATGAAACTAAAAAAAAACTAATCATTCAAAAATGTATTTATATTCGTCAAAAATATGTTGTGAAGGACCATCCAGCGTAGTATGTCGGGATCACCGATCAGCTTGAAGATCATCCCTTTGGTCAATTCCATCGCCTTTTTGCTTTGTCCTTCATCATCCTTAAGTTCTGTAACTTAAGACGATCCAACGCTGCATCGCAGAACTTTTTAGCTACACGCTCACTTTTCCTTTTTCTCGAGACTTGATTTCTCCTTCAGGGCTTGGAACAGTAGAAGTTTATGTGAGATAATAGTCTTTCGGTGACTCGCCTAATGGATTAGGCGATCAACCAACCTTCTTTTCTTCATTTTTCAGATGCCTTATTCATTTTACTCATTAGTGTCCATTATTTGTTCCTCAATCCATATACCTAGAAATCAAGGATTTTACATTAGGTATTGGCATAAAATAAGCATTTGAGGACACTAAATCTATCCAAGTAAAGCCCAAAATGAGTCCAAATCGTGAACTCATGAACACCCCTAACTTAAACTTTTGTTTGTCTTCAAGTAATACTCAAGTTTAGTATTTCAATGAGGATGTCTCAAATAGTGATACACAAGACTCAATCATAAATGCACACAAAAAGACTCAACTTACTCAAGCAAGGATCTATTGTGCACTCAAAGATTCAAGTTTTGACTCACCATTAGCAAAAATTCTCGAGCTCACACCACTTGGTTCAAGTGCAAGTTCAAGCTCCACAAAGGTACTCAAATGCTCTCACACAAATTCCATATTCACAAACAATGGTTCAACAATTTGAAGCTTGGGAATCACAATCAACACTCACACTCACAAAGATGAACACAATGCATGATTTTACCCATAGGTTTGCCCGTATTTTCCAATCAACACTTGTTTCATCTCACTCAAGAATAACTATAATCCTAGACAAATGTGTAAGAATCAATATCGTTGAACCCTACATTTGATAAGAAATGTGGGCAAGACTATGTGTTAGTACAAACATATATTAAATATCATGTCTATCATAAGAAACATAAACATAATGGTTAATAAATGTAAGCCACAATCATATTCAACGCTTAAAAATCATTATCATAATAAAGGAGGAATACTTCTCACGCAATATTTTTTTATCGTTAATCAAGACTTGGGTCATTCACCTCTAGTCCTCCTTACTTCATGGAAAACATCTGAAGAAACAATCCAAGCTATTCATTCTTCATAAAATAGTACACATTATTCATACTTACTTTTAAAAAAATGTGAGTTCTCCTCCTTGCCTAGCTTGCAAAGGCTAGTAAGTATTCGCCTCTTGCTTTACTTACCTTAAGATCATGGGTATCCGCCTCTACAATCGCATAATATGACAAGCTTACTCGACTCCACATCATTTTAAAACGATAATGGGTACCCGCCTCCATGTCGATTCATCATAATAGAAACATGAGGAATCACCTCCTGTTCAATCCTAAGGAGTATGGGAAGTCACCTCATATACTTCTCACATGGAGGTTGAGGGTAGTCACCTCTAGCCTCACCAATTACATGGTTTTTATGTCTAGATTCATTTCAGGTGAGAAATCCTCCCTACCTAGAATCATTCATGTTAGAAATCCTTTCACATTCATACCTAAGCAATTCTTGTGGCAAGTAACCCTTCCACAACGATAACATCAATTACAAACATTCCACATCATAAGCTTTACTCTAAAAAGCACTACATCTCATGATCATAATATATGCTGTATTCTCAAGAAATCTACATCATACAACATCAATAACATAAGGATAATCCTAAACCCATAAAGTTTCCCTTCATGGCATCAACCTAATTATATCAATTCTAGATTAGAATCCTGGAATAGGCATGGGTACATGTAATTTCATCCTAAAAACATGTAATTCTATCAATTCAATCATAATCAATTATAGTCCACTCAAATGGATCCACACTAATCATAACCAATGAAATTTTTAGATTTATTATATTCAAGGAGGAGCTATCATATCCAAACAAACAAGCATGTGCAACACAATCTCATGGAGCCTATATTTAATCTATTCTCAAAGCACATGTTCAACAAGTAAATCTCCACTCCAAGTCAAGTCATGTTAAGCAATTCATCTCATAGAGTATATAGACAACTCATACTCAATGCACAACAATCATGAGTAAAATAAATCACACATTATCTCTTTCAAAACTTAAGGTTTTATGAACATGCATATCAAGGAAATCTTGGAAACACATAAAAAACACATAACTTCTAATTATAAAACACACATAACTTCTAATTAATCTAAAAGCTACTATCCCCAGCAGCGGCGCCAAAATTTGATACTCTCAAAATCATTTCTCAATTAAGAAGTAAAGCGGTCGTATCAAGTAAAGAACCAAGCTAATGAGGTTGGGATCATTCCCACGACGAAAATTGTTCAGACTTAACTTTAATCTATTATTACTATTATTTAGTCAATTATTTCCTTAGAACACAAAAGATAATAAAGGGGGGGGGGGGGTTTATATCTAAATGAATGAAAATAATTAGCTAAAGTGAAGTAAACAACTAACAAGTTTAAATCTTGGAGTTTAATCAATTAATAAAAGTAACTAGGGTTTAAGTGTTCCCCATAGGTTCCTAACTTGATAATTCTAACGATAACAATTCTTTCCTAGCATCTTGCATGTAAAGTGATAAGTTATGTATTTCTAAATCCTTTGTCACGCATCTAGAAAATTTCATTCCGCACCTTGTTCCGGCTACGTGTGTTGCTATACTAACCCTTACCTTTAACTCATATTAAGCATTGTATTCGATATTTGACTAAGTTGTTACCTCGTATCAATCAATACTAGCCTATTAGATAGTATATACTAAATCTATGTTGATAATTCTTTTCCTATTATCTACCTCCTTGGTCCGACAAGTAGCATTAAGGCGAGCTCTAACGTTGGCCATCCGTTAAAAAGACATCTAAACGAAAGAATTATCAATACATGCAAGACACTATTCTAGAATTGTTATTTTAGTTAGGTTTTACCCCATTATTCGCCCATGGTTCCCACAACCCTAGTTATGGAGTTTAGTTACCCATAATAATAATCACAATATTCATATATTCAATATAAAAATTCATGCACTTACTTTGATGAGAAAGAATAAAATCCAGCAATTCACTTGATCAATCAACAAAATCACCAACAGTCAATTCCAGAAAAAATTTCTCAATGACTGAAATTAATCGAGGACTAAAGATTCTCCAAAAGTCTAACAATCGAAAAGTCTAACAAAGATTCTACTAACAAAGAGTCTAAAATAACCAAGAGTCTAACCCCCAAAACGAGGTTTTTCCAACTATTTATAAGCCTCCTGGACCAATCCGTTCTACTAGCATTCACTGTTTTTGACAATATCTGTTTGATCTCCCTATTTGACACTTCAACATACCCACTAGTTTGAGGATGGTAAGGAGTGGCCACATTATGGCGAACCCCATATTTCTCCAATAATACTTTGAACAATCTGTTGCAAAAGTTGGAGCCCCCATCACTAATAATTTCCCTTGGGGTGCCAAAACAAGAGAATATATTCTTTTTTAAGAACACAGTGACACTCTTTCCTTCATTGTTTGCAAGGGAGATAACTTCCACCCATTTAGAGACACAATAAACCGCTACTAAAATATACTTCATTCCATGAGAACTCACAAAAGGAACAATAAAGTCAATACCCCAAACATCAAATAACTCAATCAAAAGAATGGGGTTTAGAGGGAGCTCTTGCTTTCTTGAAATGCCACCATCTCTTTGGCATCTATCACATGCTTTAGAAAACTCAGGAGCATATTGATGAAGAGTTGGTCAATAGTAACCACATTTTAATATCTTATGAGTTGTTCAGATACCACTATGATGTCCACCAATGGGTGAGGAATGGCATGCATCTATAACACTTAACATCTCACATTATGGCACACAACGCCGAATAAGCCCGTCGGCACAACTCCTATATAAGTATGGTTCATCCCAAATGAACTTCTTCACATCGTACATGAACTTTTTTCATTGATGAAAGGACATGTCCGATGGAATAATATCACTAGCCAGATAGTTCGCAAAATCTGTGAACCATGGAATCAAGTCTTGTAAGGAAGCCAATACATGCTCATCGGGGAAAGTATCATCAATATCAGTCTTATCCCCTAACCCTAACTCTCTCATAGCTTCATCTTCTAGTCGGGACAAGTGATCGGCAACTTGATTTTCGGCCCCTTTTTTATCCCTTACTTCAAAGTCAAATTCTTGTAGCAGTAATACCCAACGAATAAACCTCGGTTTTGCATCCTTCTTTTCCATCAAATATCTCAATGTTGAATGGTCATTATGCATTATAACTCTAGTACCTAGAAAATAGGAGCAAAATTTTCAAAAGCAAAGACTACCGCAAGGAGTTCTTGCTCAGTCACTATGTAGTTCTTCTGAGCTTTATTTAGGGCTTTACTAGAATAGTAAATGAGGTGAAGGATTTTGTTCTTTCTTTGTCCCAATATACACAAAGATCAACCTCACTAGCATCGCACATCACTTCAAATGGACTGTTCCAATCCGGAGAAATAATGATAGGTGCAGACACCAATTTTCCTTTTAGCTCGCCGAATGCTTTAAGACAGGATTCATCAAAATAAAATTTGCAATCTTTCTCCAGCTGTTTGCACAATGGATGTGCAATTTTTGAAAAATCTTTGATGAATCTCCGGTAAAAACCTGCATTCCCAAGAAAGCTTCTCACACCTTTTACAGAGATAGGTGGGGGAAGTCTCTCTATTACCTCGCCTTTATCTCGATCTACCTCTATGCCCTTTTCAGAAATGCGATGACACAAAACAATACCTTCTTTCGCCATGAAGTTGCATTTTTCCCAATTTAGTACTGAATTGCAGTCTTCACATCTCTTAAGGACCTCAGATAAATTGTTCAAACACCGCTCGAATGTGCACCAACCACAGAAAATAACCATAAAAACTTCTATAGTATCTTCCACCATGTCAGAGAATATCGTCATCAAACATCTCTGAAATGTGGCGGGTGCCTTACACAACCCAAACGACATTCTCTTGAACGCAAAGGTCCCATATGGACAAGTGAAGGTGGTTTTCTCTTGACTTCTGGTGCTATAGAAATCTGATTATACACCGAATATCCATCAAGAAAAGAGTACCACCCTTTTCCGTCAAGTCTATCCAACATCTGATCCATGAAGGGCATAGGAAAATGGTCTTTTTCAGTCCATGCATTTTATTTACGGTAATCCATACACACCCTCCATCCAGTAACCGATCTCATTGGAACAAGTTAATTTTTCTCATTGGGGACCACAGTCATTCCCCCTTTCTTAGGTACACACTGAACAGGGCATACCCAACTACTATCGGTGATCGGATAGATTACTCCGGCATCCAACCACTTAATGATTTTATTCTTCACGACCTCTTGCATAGGTGTATTTAAGCGTCTCTGGTTCTCAATACTTGGCTTATGATCGGGCATGAGTTGGATTTTATGAGAAAAAATACTAGGGGGGATCCCAATTATGTCCAAAATAGTCCACCCAATAGCTCTTTTGAACCTTTTTAGCACTTTCACAAAACTCTCAACTTGTTGTTCATTGAGATCTGATGCAATAATTACCGGCAAAATGTCACCATTTCCTAAGAATTCATACTTGAGATGTGGGGGGAGAGCTTTTAGTTCTAACTTTGGAGCCTCCTCTATAGATGGTTTGGCGGGTGGAGACTCGCGATTCTTCATGTCTAACTCATATTTCTTCGGTTTAAATCGAACATCACCTCGATCAAGAGCCGCGACTAATGGCTCATACTCTTCAATGAAATCGTTTTCAAAATTCATTATCACTGCCGCTAAAACTTCTACACCTTGACGTTCTTGTATTGGTGTCTCAGATGATTCACGAACTTTATAGGATATAGCAGATACCGATTGGAGCTCACCACTCTGCCTCGTGGACCTACAAATGTTGAAGGTCACTTCTTCATTGTTCAACCGAAATTTCATCTGCTCCTTTTCCATATCAATTAAGGCTCTACCAGTAGCAAGGAATGGCCTCCCAAGAATAATAGAAACATCAAAATCAACATCACAATCAAGAATAACAAAATTTGCCAGAAATATGAATGACTCCACTTTTACTAGCACATCGTGGAGTATCCCTATAGGCTTTTTTACTGTTCGATCGGCCATCAGTAGCCGCATCGCAGTGGGCTTTGGATCACCCAAACCCAACTTCTTGTAAATCAATAGGGTCATGAGATTTATTCTTGCCCCCAGATCACATAATGCTTTCACAAAAATGTAATAACCCGATTGTACAATGAATAGTGAACGCACCCGGATATTCTTTCTTCTGTACCAGAGATCTTGTAGAAATAGCACTACATTGCTGCATTCTATCATCATCCTCAAAAGTGACCGATCTTTTCTTTGTAACCGGATCTTTTATAAACTTGGCATAACCAGGCATTTGTTCTAAAGCTTCTACCAAAGGGACATTGACAGAAGGTGCTTCAACATTGTTATAAAACGCCGATATTTACCATCGTCGGTCTTTTTCACTAATCTTTGAGGAAATAGGGGGGGTCTAGGCATGCGAGTTACCTTTTTAGGAACTTCAACATCTTTTCCAGTGTTATATTCTACTTCACCACTAACCTCTACCACTTTATCGTTATCTTTTATCACCTTTTTCTCATTAAACGGCATAGGTGGGTCAATGGTTTGCATACCACCCAGAGTGGTGATTTTCATACAGTGTCCATCATTTTTTGGATTTTAGAAAGTTTTGCTAGGAAGAGTGCCCGGTTTACGTGTGTTCACAGTTGCAGATAATTGGGCCAATTGTAACTTAAGTTGCTTAATCGATATTTCATGTGTATTGACTTTCTGCCTAATACCCGCTAAATCACTCTTCAACTCTATAGTGTGCTCATCACTAGCATCGAACCTCCTCATCATTTTGTGCAACATATCCTCAACTCGCGCCATACTACGTTCGCCATCCCTAGGAGTAACTTCACGATTTTGAGGAGGAACATAGGGCCCATTTCTATCGTTTCTGTTTCCATAGTTACCCCTGTTGAAGTTGTTGTCGCGGTTGTAATTTTCATCTCGAACATAATGACCCTCACAGTTATAGTTACCATATATTTGACCTTGGTTTCCTTGACCTTGGCGAAAATTCTCCTGATTAGAGCCTTGGGCACTCGGTTGGAAACCCCCCGTCTTGTCATTTACTGCATAGGAATCCTCCTCATAATAACATTCATCATTTGGTGATGGTGGTTTAGAGAAGTAGTTAACTGCATTTATCTTTTCTGCACCCCCAGTGACATGTTTTAATACCAACCCAAGCTCAGTTCTCATCTGAGCCATCTCTTCACGAATCTCATCAGTGGCAGGGTTGTGAGTGGATTGCACTGCAAATGTATTTCTCCCAGTATCTGACTTTGTAGTACTCCAAGCTTTATTATTCCGGGAGATTTTCTCTAACATTTTAGAAATCTCGGCATAAGGACACTCCCCATAAGAACTACCCGCTGTAGTATCCAATACCTCTTTATTATTATCATCCGGTCCCCGATAGAAGTATTCCTTCAGTGACTCATCATCTATGCGGTGATTGGGGACGCTTCTCAAAAAATGAGGTAAATCTATCCCAAGAAATACTAACTGACTCTCCTGGTAGTGCCACAAAGGTTTTCACTCTGTCTTTGTGGTTTAGTTTCTTGGAGACCGGGTAGTAACGTGCTAAGAAAACGTCCCTTTGTTGGTTCCAAGTGAAAATTGAGTTATAAGGGAGATCAGTGAACCAAATAGCAGCCTCTCCCGTCAGTGAGAGAGGGAAGACTCTTATCCCTATTACATCCAAATCCAAATCAGGCCTCCATACACAACTTTTACACACTGCCCTTACCTTATCTATATGGGAATGTGGGTCCTGCGAAGGTAGCCCTGAAAACAAACCTCTGGCAGTGAGCATTTGCATCAGACTACTAGTTACAAAAAAGGTGTGGCCTGGTGGTAGAGGGGCCAAGACAAGTGGCCCATCAGAGTCTGCAATATTATCATAGCCTCTGTAGTATTCTTGAGGGCGTGGAGCGGGATTTTGTCCACTTTGTTGATTTTCACCCGAATCATCGGGTAATAACTAACCATGAACATCAACCGGAGCTAGGATGTTCTGGTTTGGATCATCATCGTTAATACCCAAGTTTCGATTCATGTTGCGCAGTGTACGCTCTAATTCGTGATCGTAGGGAAACAAGGGTTCTCTTGCTCTTCGTATATTTGGCATACAAGGAAGATAGTTCTGCAAGAATCAAAAACAATAAACAAAGTAAAATTAATAAAACATCGACTAAACTATAGTAATAAGTTTAAGTTAATCTAAAAGCTACTATCCCCGGCAGCGGCGCCAAAATTTGATACGCTCAAACTTACTTTTCAAAGAAGAAGTTAAGCGGTCGTATCAAGTAAAGAACCTAACTAATGATGTTGGGGTCGTTTCCACGAGAAAAATAGTTCAGACTTAACTTTAATCTATTATTACTATTATTTAGTCAATTATTTCCTTAGAACACAAAAGAAAATAGGGGGGGGGGTTTATATATAAATGAATGAAAAGAATTAGCTAAATTAAGGTAAACAACTAACAGGTTCAAATCTTAGAGTTTAATCAATTAATAAACGTAACAAGGCTTTAAGTGTTTCCCATAGGTTCCTAACTTCATAATTCTAACTATAACAATTCTTTCCTAGCATCTTGCATGTAAAGTAATAAGTTATGTATTTCTAAATCCTTGGTCCGACATCTAGATAATTTCATTCCGCACCTTGGTCCGGCTACGTGTGTTGCTATACTAACCCTTACCTTCACCTCATATTAAGCATTGTACTTGATATTTGACTAAGTTGTTACCTCGTACCAATCAATACTAGCCTATTACATAGTATACACTAAATTTATGTTGATACTTCTTTTCCTATTATCCACCTCCTTGGTCCAAAAAGTAGCATTAAGGCGAGTTCTAACGTTGGCCATCCGTTAAAAAGACTTCTAAACGAAAGAAGTATTCATACATGCAAGACATTATTCTAGAATTGTTATTTTAGTTAGGTTTTACCTCATTATTCGCCCATGGTTCCCACAACCCTAGTTATGGAGTTTAGTTACCCATAATCATAATCACAATATTCATATATTCAATATAAGAATTCATGCACTTACTTTGATGAGAAAGAATAAAATCCAGAAATTCACTTGATTAATCAACAAAATCAACAACACTCAATTCCACAAAAAATGTCTCAATTAATGAAATTAATTGAGGACTAAAGATTCTACAAAAGTCTAACAATGAAAAAGTCTAATAACAACGAGTCTTCTAACAAAGATTCTAAAGTAACCGAGAGTCTAACCCCTAAAACGAGATTTTTCCAACTATTTATAAAAAAACAAAAACCTAATAAAAGAAGGACTCTAATTGCTGAAAATCTGTCAAAACGCGTCCGAGTCGACAGATCTCGCGACCACGACGGCCTGTCATGGCCTCCATCATCCTATACTTTACAAATCCTTCTGCTGCTTTCTTCATTACCCACAACGAAAAGGTATGACGGACCATTCCAAGCACGACGGTCCGTCGAGGGTCTCCGTTCCATAACACTCAAACTTGTTGGAATTTGGGTATAGGGACTACTCTCTGATCATCACGACGAACCAGCAGGACGGACCGTCGTGGCTATGACAGTCCGTCAAGAACATCGTAATCCCACACTTAGGTCAGACTTCCCCATCTTCCTTTAGCAGCTTCACCACGATGCCACCTACGGACCGTTACAAGCTCGACGGACCGTCACAAGCTCCGTAGGTGGTAACTTTTCTGCATTTCTTGCTCAAAAACTTCTGCATTCATCTTTAGACAGATTTCCTGCAAATAAAAGTCTTTAGGACACAAACTAAACTTAAGGAAAAAGCATTAAAAATACCGTGAAACCACGGTATATCACTTACTAACATGCCTCAAAATTTTGTATGGACGTACATAGCGGGGACTAAGCTTCCCCTTCTTTCTAAACCTCATCACACCCTTCATGGATGAGATTTTCAAGTAAACCCGGTCATTAACTTTAACACTACATCTCTTCTTCTCACATCAGCATAGTACTTTTGTTGTCTTTAGGTTGTTCTCAACCTCTCTCTAATAAGTAGGACTCTCTCCATAGCCTCATGAACTAACTCGGGTCCAATCAAGGCAACTTCACCGACTTTAAACCACCCTATAGGAGATCTACACCTCCTATGATGTAGATCTTCAAAGAGGGCCATACCAATACTAGAATGGTAGACATTATTAGAACTCAACTCTATTAATGGAAAGTGATAATCCCAACCTCACTTGAAATCAATGACACGTGTTCTCAACAAATCCTCTAAAGTTTGGATCGTTCATCCGCTTGGCCATCAGTTTTTTGGTGAAAAGTTGTACTATGCTTCACATTCGTGCCAAGAACACTTTTGAATGATTTCCAATAGTGTGAAGTAAAGTGGGTATCTCTATATTATTGGATCTGAATTTCACATTTCGATACGGTAACATAAAAGGAAAAAGATATTTAATTTACTTAATGTACTCAATCTCAAAGAACCCATTTTCCAAATGAAAGTGGTGTGGAGGCATGAGCCTCACATGTGTGCTTGATATTGTGATTGATTGCGTACTTACTTTAGTGTTCTTTCACTGGTTCATGTTTCCTGTTGCTTGACATTTGCTAAGTGTCATAGTTGATTTTGTATTATTATTCATTGTATATTAGTCTCTATTTTGGGTTGGCCGATCATATCTACTCAGTATATGTTGCCCTGTACTTAGACCTACTTGTATTTTTTCTTTGTTTCCATTTTATGGAATATAGAGAGTGTACCATCAACATTGACTCGCCCTCAGCTCTAGCCAGTCTTTAGCATATCATGTTACAAGGTGAGATATTCATTTAATCTCGTGTTGGATTCTCTTGGTCATGACATGATGTCCTGAGTTTCTGGTATTAAACAATTTTATTCATTGATTGTGGTGTCTTTAATACTCTTAGACTTAGTATTTAAAGATTATATGTCATTGATGTGTTGACTTTCATGTTTTGGGGATACTATGTAATAGGCTTTGGAGGTTTGTTTTATTGGTTACTTAAATAAGTTTTGAACTTTTACAGCATGGTTGCTATCCATGGTTGAATGATACTCTCAAATTTACTTCTCGAAAAGAAGTATAAGAGGTCGTATCAATTAAAGAACCCAACTATGAGGTTAGTGTCGATCTCATTGGGAAAATGATTAAGAATTAACTTTAACCTATTATTACTTCTATTTAGTCAAGTCCTTTTCGAAAACGTGATACAAACAGGGGCTTTTAAGCAATAATGTACTTAGCTATTTCTAAATAAACAAGTGACAGGATTAAAGATTTAATTTTTATCAGTAATGCGAGTAACTAGAGCATAAGTGTTTCTCACAAGTTCATAACGCGGTAATTCCAGCTATAACAATCCTTTCCTAGTATTTTGCATGCAAAGTGGTAAGCTATGTATCCCTAATTCCTTGGTCCGGCAACTACGAAATTTCACTCCGCACCTTAGTCCAGCTATGTGTGTATGCTTTACTAAACCTTACCTTTACCTCATATTAAGCATCATAATCGATGTATGGCTTAGTTGTTACTTCGCACCAATCAACACTTGTGAACCTGACAAACTTGAATCTGAACATGAATCTCCTCATAAGATAAGTTATCCTTAATATTTTATAGGTATGATAAGTGAAGGATCACCCATACACTTCTTCAACATAGAAATGTGGAATACTGGATGAACCACTACTAACTCTTTTGGTAACTCTAACTCATAAGCTACATTGCTAATACTGTTTGACATTCTATACGGATGAATATATCAGGGACTAAGTTTCCCCTTCTTACCAAATCTCATAACACCCTTCATGGGTGAAACTTTCAAGTAAACTCAATCATCTACTTCAAACTCTAAGTCTCTTCTCCTAAAATCAGTATAGGATTTTTGACGACTGTACAATTTTTTCAATCTCTTTTAATTAACTTTCACTTTTCCATAGCTTGATGAACTAGGTATGGTCCTATCAACCGACTTCACCAACTTCAAATCATCCAATATGATATCCGCATATTCTCCCATAAAAGGCCTCATACAAAGCAATTTGGATGCTATAGTGGTGACTATTGTCACAAGAAAACTCTATGAGAGATAGGTGATCATCGCAATTTCCCTTGAAATCAATCACGCAAGCTCTCAACATGTCTTCTTAAGTCTAAAGAGTGCGCTTTACTTGACATTCAGCCAGAAGATGAAAAGCAGTACTCAAGTTAACTTTCGAACCCAAACCTTTATGGAATGACTTCAAAATTGTGCAATAAATTAGGCACCTCTATCTCAAATAATCGATACTCCATGAAGTCTTAATACCTATTGAATATACAACTAATCCTAATCCTTTACAGCATGGGTAGTCTTTACCGGCAAAAAGTGGGCTAATTTAGTCATTCGATCTATAATTACCCAAATGGAATCATGATGTCTAAGAAAACATGGTAACCATGTGATGAAATCCGTACTGATCATATCCCACTTCCATTATAGAAGATCTATATTTTGAGACACACCATCGGGCCTCTAGTTCTCTACTTTAACTTGTTGTCAATTTGAACACTTAGCAACAAACTCTGTAATGTGAATTTTTATACTAGTCCACCAATAAACTTCTCACATATCACGATATTTCTGTGTGGAACCCGGATGGATAGAATATCTAGAGATATGAGCTTCCTCCATCATCCTCTCTTGAAGTTCATCCACCATTTGCTCATAAAATCTACCTTGGTACATCAATACTCCATCTCTAACCTTGTTCAAATGCCATCACTTTTTGCTTATGAACATTTGTCTTCAATTCAAGTAAAATAGGATCATGGTCTTGTTTCTCTTTCAACTTCAGACACTAATGATGATTCAGCCTGATTCATCACCACTATTCCTCCTTCATGGAATCCCTTTATCACACTCCTAATCGTGTAAGTCTATGAACCTCTTTTGCTAACATTTCTTTGATTCCTCAAAATGGGCGGTACTACGCATTGACAATCTACTCAAGGCATCAACAACAACATTAGACTTACCTGGGTGATAAAGAAAACTCATGTCAATCCTTGAGTAACTCTTACCACCTTCTCTATCTGAGATTCAGCTCTTTCTATACTGAAGTTTCTTACGATCGGTAAACACATCTACATGAACACCATAAAGATAATGACGTCCTATTTTCAAAGCAAATACTACGACAACCAACTCTAATCATGGGTAGGGTAGTCTACTTGTGAACCTTAAGATTTCTGGAGGCATACGCTATAACGTTGTCATTTGGCATTAACACAAAACCCAATCCAACTCTGGAAGAATCACAATATACTACAAAACCTTGTGTATCCTATAATAAGGTCAGTACTAGGGAAGTAGTCAACTGTTTCTCAATTTTGAAAAGCTTTTCTTACAAGTTTCAAACCATTGAAACTTTACTATTTTCTGAGTTAAATTATTCAAAGGAGATGAAAAGGATGAAAATCCCTCGACGAACCTTCTATAATAGCCAGCCAATCCCAAGAAGCTCCTAATATCAGTTGGAGATGTGGTTTAGGCCAATTCTGTTTTGCCTTTATTATCTTAGTATCAACAATAATTCAATAACCAGAAACAATATGGCCTAAGAATACCACAAACTCAAGCAAAAATTCACACTTAGAAAACTTAACATATACATCCTTTATCCTGCAGAGTTTGGAGAACTATGAGATGACTAGCATGATCTTCCTCATTCCTCCAATAGATTAGAATATCATCAATGAAAATGATAACGCACAAATCCTAATAAGTCTTTAATACTTTGTTCATAAGGTTCATGAATGTTGCAGGAGCATTGTTCAAACATAAGGGCATAACTAGGAGCTCAAAGTGACCATACAAGGTCAAGAAAGTTGTCTTAGGATATCGCTTTCTCTTACTTTCAATGGATGGTAGCTAGATTTGAGGTTTATATTAGAAAAACAAGTAGCACCCTCACGCTGATCAAAAAGATCATCAATTCTCAGAAAATGATATTATTCAATATAATAACTTTGTTCAAGTGATGGTAATTTAGATACATTCTAAGATAACTATCTTTCTTTGTCACAAATAATATCGGATAGCCCCAAGGTGAGACACTTGGTCGAATAAAACCTTTCTCTAGGAGATTTTTCAACTGCTCTTTTAACACTTTCAACTCTGCTAGATCTATTTTATATAGTGGAATAGAGATAGGATGAGTAACGGGAATAATATTTATACCAAAGTCTAGTTCTCTCTTAGGAGGCACTCCGGGAAGATCATCTAGAAACACTTTTGGAAAGTCACTAAAACTGAAACTAATTGAATAGGATGTGTCACAACACTACAGTCATTAACTCAAACTAAGTTATAGCCACAACCCTTGCAAACTAACTTTCTGTCCTGAAGGTATGAAATAAAACGACCCTTAGGCATTGTTGAACTAGTCTTCCACTATATAACTTGCTCATTAGGAAAATGGAACTTGACTAATCAAGTTCCACAATCGATTGATGCATAGCAGGCGTGGAGCCAATCCATTCCTAGAATGATACAAAAATCTATCATATCTAATTAAATTAAGTCAGTCATGATGCTCTTGTGATAGACGAAAATGGTGCAATCACGATACACTCTCTCATATAGAATAGACTAAGCAACATGTGTAGAAACACTGAAGGGCTTAAGAAGTTGATTAACAAGAACATCAAAAATAATTGCAATATACGAAGTCACAAAATATAAACTTACATCTAATACAACAAAGCATAAACATCAAAGTAAAGACTTTGATCATACCAATGAAAACATATGGTGAATTCTCTTGCTCTTAGCGGCTAGTGATAGCATAAAGATGGTTTTATCCTCTGCCTTACCCTAAAGTAGCTCCTCTAGGTGCAACATTGTCTGGTGGAGGAACTGAAGAACATTAAGCTTTATTACTCCTACTTGCCTGTTCATTGTTTGTTCTTAGTTCACTATCTCATTAGGAGACTATTCTGACCACACTTAAAAAAACCAGTATAGCCATAACGTCACACCTCTGAGTGCATCCTACCACAATTAGTGCATGCAAGAATCCATTACCTCCTTGTGCAACACTATGTTGAGGTTTCTTTTGCACATGGATCATCAGCCTTACTCTTTTACATCCCGAACTTGTTCCCTGATAGCTTAACCTTCTTTTTTTTTTAACTCTTCTCTATCCCTCAGCCTGTCAGCCTCAATCCTTTGCACATGGATCATCAGCCTTGCTATATCCATATCCCGTATCGGCATAGTTGCCTTGCCTTCCTTGCTTGACAGATGATAAAAACCAGCAATGAAAAAACTCATCCTGCTCCTCATATCAGCAACCATCCCTGGAGCGTAGCGGGAGGCTGTACTCATGAACACTTATACAATCCTGCTTAAGATTTAGGAATTCTCTTACCTTTGCCTCTCTTAACTCACAGGGAAAGAAACTCCCCAGCAAGGCACTCTTAAAACCAGCGCAACTCACTATTGGTGCATCCTCAACCCTATTCTTTTTCCATTAGTCAAACAATATTCTTGAAACACTCTTCAGTTGATATGCTGCTAATTGCACTCGCTCAACATCAGCAACATACATAATCTCAAAAATCATCCAAAGCTCTTTAAAAACGTTTTTCGGATCCTAAATGACACTTGAACCTGTGAAGCTTGGAGGATTCATCCTTAATAACTCATGGACCCTAAAAGTATCAACCACTTCCTGATGATTCTCTCTTTGTTGGACCGCTTGGTTTGTCACAACTTAGATCAATATGAAGATATCCTCACTCCCCTTAGGGGTGCGCTGTTGGTGCATTAGGTTCCTTTGTTCCTCAACATTCCTTGTAGAAGGGCAACCTCTGACAGCACTTCGTGGAGGCATGGTCTGAAAAGCTCACACAAGCATGTGTCAGAAAGAAACTTTTATAGAGATACACTCCATCGTACGAAATATGTATGAAAGAAGTGAGATAGTTCCTAAATAATGCAGCCTCTTATTATATATGGCATGTGCTTCACATTGATAACTAAGACTCTATAGAATTGGTTTCATAGACACCCTAGGACTCTTGAACTTTTTACTTTAATACGAAGTTTGACACGCCCCGAGCCTACACCCAGGGTAGGACTGACACTCCAGATGCTTGCTGTCGCAAGCTAATCCTTGGCCCGGATAGACTCTTAACAAAAGAGCTTAAGCATTATAAAAGAAATTACATGAAACTCTACTCAACTATATCAAAATAACTTAGAATGTTTAAAGATAAATATTTGACTTAGCAGAAGTGTACACACAAATATTAACATAAACAATTTAAAATAGAAGGAATAAAGAACTATAACTAACTTTCTATGAAGCCTCTAAAACCATGAGGAATGTCAGGACAAGACCACTAATAATCCTAACTACTGAAAATATTGAAATAATGTCAGGACAGGAAATTTATTATTGTATCTTGTATCCCACCTTACTCATACTGTTTTAGGAGTTCTAGTCGTTTGAAGTTGACCCAAAATTTGTACTTAGCTTAACTTGTCAAAATTGCAAAATTTGATTATTTCCAAAAAAATTTTATTTCGAGTTCTAGTTCTTTAAAACAGCAGGGTGTAATGGTTACAATTTTGAAGAAGATCAATAAAATTTCCATTTTCAAAATAAAATGAAATAAGTAGATGTGCATGATTGAGATATTCTTCTCTTAATAAATTTCTAAAACCGGTCTCGGTTGTAGTTAGTAAGAAAACTCTTCATAAATTTTTTCGATATTCCTACTAAAGAGAAGGATGATGTTATGTTCCCTTAATAAGTGTATAAGTCAATTTCGAATGGAGTGTGTAGGAAAACTCTTGATAGATTTACCGATAATTTGTTGTAAAGTAGGATGAGATTAATATCTCTTAATAAGTTAATAGAATATTTGGTTAGAGTACGCAAAGGTACTCTTGAAGAATTCACCGCACTAAATCCAAAGAGGAGTTCACTTTAATATGATTTTAATAGGTAAATCATAAAGCACTTGGCTAAAAGGATTCAGGACACATGGTAGTAAGGTGTCAAAGGATTTCGATTTTAACCGGAACATAGTGATATGCGTGGAGTAATTTTTCTATTTCATTCAATGAACCTCTTAGTTCAATATTCGTTCATTAAGTAGTCAATGATTTAGAAAGCCTTCACTAGCTAATGGTTCAAGTCCAAACGACACCATTATTAATGCATGTTGCTATATTGATGTCTGAAAATATTGGTTAGATTTTTCAAAGATAAAAATTTCTTAAAACAAGTGAGGGATTGTAAGAGTTAGTATTACATGAATGTGAGTTGTAACATTCATTTTTGTTTTAATTCTACGTTATATATTTTTGAAAGGTACTTCTAAAATTCTTATTATAGGTTTTTGAAGTTATTCTTTTTTCAATTCGTGAACCATTGATAAATACTATTTACTTAAAAGTCTTTTCTTGAAAAATATTTGTCCTATAAATTGAGTTTATATTGGTTAAAGGATAGAGTTGTTATTTATTCTTCATTTTGCTCATCGGAGAAACTCCGATTATCTTCAAGAAACGTATTAACGTGCCTTTAAGCCAAATGAGTTTTGTTTTAAATTCCTTATATTTTTATCATTCTTGTTCTGTTGTTCCAATGTTTAACATAAATCTAAATAAGTAGGGAACAGTTATTTTGAAAACGGTAAAATAGTTTCTTTGTGTGTGTATATATATATATATATACACACACACACACACACACAGGGGCGATTCTATGGATGCCCGTGGTTGTGCCACCCATGTTTTAGAAAACGAATATATATTTTCTTTGTCACCAACTAAATAAAATGGTTAACAGTTCAATTGGCAAAGTAGGAAATCTGTCACACGGGTAGCACATGTTCGAACTTCGTTGACAACATTAATTTTTTGAAGCTTTTTCTTCTCTCTTTCTTTTTTTTTTAAGTTAATGTGTGAGTTTTTTTCCCTTTCACTCATTCTTATTTGTTTACAAGTATTCTTTGTTAATTTGAATTGACTCCTATTCACCATAATTAATTTTTAAATTCTTTTACTTTGTCTTTCTCTAATTATTTATGACTATCGTGTGTTTATACTTTATCAATTAAATTATGAACATAATATAAATATTATTACGAATATATTTAAATAATAATGTTAAAAAATGTAAATTTTAAAAATGATGAATATTATTATTAGAGTTCTTTTAATTTGAAGGTTAATTTGATCTTCACCAACTTTCTTGCTAAGTAAGATGACTAGAGTGAAACTAAAGTTTGTATTCTCTTTTGTCATATTTTGTCAAAAACACATAAAGTCAATGGAATATGAATATATTGAGTTAACACTATTAGATAGTTTATACAAGCTCAAATTTTAGTGTGAAAAAATTCTTTTTCCTCAGAGTTTCAGCGAATAAGGCCACTAATTCATAAAAAAGGAATAAAAAATGAATTGTTTCTTAGCTCTAATCTCATAATATCTAAAAGAAAATAGTACTAACATGAATGTTTGATCGATTTGATTATGAAGATCGAAAAAAGATAAATAACTCAATTGTAACTCAAAATTAAAGTAACCGACCCGGTTATCTTAGTTAAACAATGTGAAACCCAAGACCTTCAAATCCTAGATCCCCTATATATATTCTTTTTCTTTTATTACGCTTTTATATTTTTTTTTCCTCTTTAGAATGTTGCATTGAAACATTGAAGACAAGTAATAACAGATAGTATTAAACAAATAGTATTAAATAACATTAGTATTTACTGTGTACTAATCCTAGTCCTATTAGAATTAGTACTTCATAATCCTAGTCCTATTAGGATTAGTACTCCTTCCTATAGCTCCTATATATATCTCCCATGTATTCCCTTATTAGGTGAACACTTCAATACAATCAATATTCCTTCATGGTATCAAGAGCCAGAAAACCTAGATCTTCTTTTCTCTAGGTTTTCTTTCTCTCTTTAGGGCACCGATCGTTCCCTCTCTTCTCTTGGGCGGCGGCAGCCATGACAACCGAGGTGGATCCTCTCGATTCACTTCCTTCTAGCGTTAAACTCCTTCTCAGGCATCTTCATGCCCTGATTCCCGAAAAATTATCAGACATAAATTACCCTACATGGAAAATCACCATTGTTACAGCCCTTGAGGCCAATTACCTTCTCAAATACGTCGATGGAATCACAGAACCGCCGCCGGCAATCATCACCGCCACAGACAAATCAGAAAAAACCAATCCGGCCCATGCCGCCTGGAAAGCCGTGGATGGCCAGATCCGATCATGTTTAATTGTGGTCATCTCTCCCACGGTTTAGAAACACGTCCGATCCTACACAACTGCTTCAGCCCTATGGACGGCCCTCGCAACACGCTATGCATCAATTTCCCACTCTCATATTTTTCAATTGCGTGATCGTCTCCACACAATTACCAAAGGCACGAAAACTATGGCGGAGTATTTAGACGAGGTCTCCACCATCATCACAGCCCTCGACACCGTGAACAAAATCATTCCCGAAAAGGATCTCGTCATGTGCGTCGTTCGGGGGCTCCCATCAGCTTACGCCTCCATTAAACAGGCGGTTCGCATCAGTCCAACGCCCGTTGACCTGGCTACTCTCTCCTCGTGGCTAAAAAGTGAAGAAATCAACGTGGATCTGGAGAGCAAACTTCTTCTCCGAGAAGCCGCTGTTATGGAGCCGGCCACCGCCCTCACCGCAAGCCAGAACTATCGCGGGGGGCGTGGTGGCGGCCGGCAGGGGAGCCGCGGCGGCTACGGCAGAAACAGCGGAGGCCGCGGGCGCGGCGGTCGGCAGGGCAGTCGTCCGCCGTACGATGGTCAGCAGCACGGCAGCAACAACAGCCTGCACTCCTTCGGCAGCGGCGGGCAGTCATCTTCCAGCGGCGGGCAGGGCACTTACGAGCGGGATCGTCCAACTTGTCAAATCTGTCAGAAAACAGGACACACCGCTGTTCGTTGCTGGTTTCGGTATGAGGAGAGCCGAAATAGTGATAACCGTGCCAATTATGCATCTCAAGCCGGCCCTTCCTCTGAATGGCTGTTGGATACTGGGGCCAACATGCACGTTACTTCTGATCTATCCAAGCTTAACGCTCCAAATCCATATCATGGCTCCAATGGTATTACTGTTGGCAACGGTGAGTCCCTTAATATTTCTCACACTGGCACGGGTACCATTAAAACCCCCACCGCTATCTTTCACCTAGGTAACCTTACCCACGTCCCTTCTATTAAATCCAATCTCCTTTCAGTTCACCAATTCACAAAAGACAATAATTGCTCACTCTTGTTCACCTCTAATGATTTTCAGATCCTAGACAATACTACCAAGAGGGTGATTTTTCAGGGCCCCTGTGAGCATGGTCTGTACGTTCTTCCTGGCACAAGTTCGTCTGCCCACCCAGTTTCAGAAAGCGTTCCTGTGGCTCCGGTGGCTCTTTCGGCTGATGGCCACAGTCTGTTGTGGCACAGTCGTCTGGGTCACCCGTCTACTCAAATAATAAATTCTTTAATGTCTCAATTAGGTTTTTCTTCCATTCATGTAAACAATTGTGACTCCTGTTCAATTGCTAAATCTCATAAATTACCTTTTACTTTATCTGAGAAGCGTACAACTGCACCTTTTCAACTTATTCATTCTGACCTATGGGGTCCTACTGCTGTTCCTTCATTTGCTGGTTTTCGCTATTATATTTGTTTTGTGGATGATTTTACAAAATACACTTGGTTGTACCCACTAAAACACAAATCACAGGCATACACCACCTTTGTCACTTTTGAAAAAATGGTCAAAACACAATTCAATTCTCATGTTAAACTTTTTCGAAGTGACAATGGAAAGGAATATGTCAATAACATCTTTGGCCAGTTTCTGCAATCCCTGGGAATTATACATCAAACCTCCTGTCCATACACTCCCGAACAGAATGGGGTGGCTGAGCGTAAGCATCGCCATCTCATTGAAACGGTGGTTACTCTTCTACATCAATCTCATCTCCCTGTCTCCTTTTGGGTAGAAGCTCTAGCCACCGCAAACTACCTCATTAACAGAATGCCCAGTCACACTCTCTCCAACAAATCACCCTATCAACTCCTTTACCAAGAACTTCCCAATTATACCAACCTCCGCGTCTTTGGGTGTCTTGCCTACCCTTGGCTACGCCCTCATATTACTCACAAATTACAACCCCGATCCCGTCCTTGTATTTTTTTGGGCTATCATCCTACCTCCAAGGGTTATCGCTGTCTTGACCCACAAACTCATAAAGTCTACATATCTCGTCATGTCAAATTTGTCGAAAATGAGTTTCCCTACGAGTCTATTTCCTCCTCCACAAATACATCATTCATTGGCGTCCTTCCCCTTTTTCCAACATACTCACAGGGTCCCTCACCACCTTCCCCCACACCTCCACCCACTACCCAACCACCCCTCATCACCCCTTCGACCGTCACCCACAATACACCCGCAACCACCACCCACACTCACAACCAACCCGAACCACCCCATACCCACAACATCTCCAGCCCGATCCGTTTTGGGTCCTTCCCGGCCACCCCCGAATCACCACCGCCCGTGCCACCCCCCAATACTCATCCCATGTTAACCCGTGGCAAAGCCGGTATCTTTAAACCCAAAACCTTTCAGGCTACCATACTACCAAATACACCCCTTCCCGATAGTGAACCAACAACCTACTCTGTTGCCTCAAAAAATGCTTATTGGCGTCATGCTATGGATGACGAGTTTAAGGCTTTGACTGATCAGAAAACTTGGGTTCTTGTACCTAAGCCCCATGGGCGGCACCCAGTGGGCTGTAAATGGGTGTACAAAATTAAACACAATGCGGATGGCAGTATTTCCAGGTACAAGGCTCGTTTGGTTGCTAAAGGCTACAATCAGGAGTATGGGCTTGATTACTCCGAGACATTCAGTCCTGTTATTCGGCAGGAAACCATTCACCTGCGACTGTCACTCGCCATGCGCAACAATTGGCTCATCAATCAGTTGGATGTTTCCAATACTTCTCTTCATGGCATGCTTGATGAAACTATCTACATGACGCAACCACCGGGCTATAATGATCCCCGCTTCCCTCAACATGTTTGCAAACTCCAGAAGTCTCTGTATGGGCTCAAGCAAGCCCCCCGTGCTTGGTACACACGTCTGAAAACGTTCCTCCAGGGACTCGGCTTCACGTGTTGCGTACACGACACGAGTCTGTTTACTCGACATTCAGCACACGGTACAGTCATTCTTCTTGTCTATGTAGATGATATCATTATTACAGGCTCTACTGCAGCTCTCATTCAGGATGTCACTCGAGCTATGCATACTACCTTCAAAATGAAGGACCTTGGCCCGTTACATTATTTTCTGGGAATGGAGGTTTCTCGGACAGGCAGCGGCTTGTTTCTTCATCAGTCAAAATATGCTCGAGATCTGTTGCAGAAAGCTGGACTGGAAAAATGCACCAGTCAACCAACACTGATGGCAGTCTCTTCGTCTACGAATGGAGTCGACACCCCCTTTGCCGATATCACACACTTCCGCAGCCTCATTGGGGCTCTACAGTATCTGGCCATTACCCGTCCTGACATCCAGTTTGCTGTCAACCGAGTTGCTTAGCGCATGCATCAACCAAGTGAACAAGATTACCATTGTCTAAAACGCATTCTCAGGTACATTTTTGGCACTCTTTGTCGTGGTTTACTCATTCGACCCGGGGACTTGGAGCTTCGGGGTTTCTCAGATTCAGATTGGGCGAATGATAAAAATGACAGAAAATCTACATCGGGGTTTCTCGTTTTTTTGGGGCCGAACCTGATCTCCTGGTGTACAAAAAAAACCCAAGGTATCTCGGTCCTCGACTGAAGCTGAATACCGCGCCCTTGCTCTTCTTGCTGCTGGGACCATGTGGGTCACATATATTCTTCGCGAACTCCGCGCCACTCACACTGTTCCTGCTCTCTATTGTAACAACAAATCAACCATCTGTGTGGCCAAGAATTCCGTCCTACACAGCAGAATGAAGCATATTGATACCGATTGTCTCTTTGTTCGCGATGAAGTTCAGGTCGGCACCATGACTGTGCAGTATGTACCCACTGAAGAACAACCGGCTGATATTCTCACCAAGCCTCTCCCGAGCCGACAGCACGATTACCTCAGTTCCAAGCTTCCGTTCGCTTCCGCTCAGCTCAGCTTGAGGGGGGATAATAACAGATAGTATTAAATAAATAGTATTAAATAATATTAGTATTTACTGTGTACTAATCCTAGTCCTATTAGAATTAGTACTCCTTAATCCTAGTCCTATTAGGATTAGTACTCCTTCCTATATCTTCTATATATATCTCCCATGTATTCCCTTATTAGGTGAAAACTTCAATACAATCAATATTCCTTCAACAAGCTGTCACATCATCTTAAAAAAAAAATTATTTGTCTCTATTTGATTTTGACTTTTACTTTTACCCATATTACTATTATTAATGAGATTTATATATGTTTTGTGTGTGAAAATTCTTAATCGATAGTATATTATACTTTAAATTTATGAAAGTTATCATGCTTTTACGTCCAAATTACAAATATGTCTATAAAAGTAGAAGTTTTATAATATTAATTTTGTGTTAGATGACTACATTGATGGAGTAGAAAACACGTAAAGATTAGACTTCCCCTTTTAATTTCTTCTTAATTTGATTTTTATATTGTCTTTTCGATCTTATGAAAGATTTGAAAACATTAGTGAATCTTACGTGTAGAGGAGATATGCTAGAAATACAATTCTGTTGTGGATTTTTTATAAATTTGATGCAGAAGAATATGTATATTTTTAAAAAGGCCAAAATTTGTACTACTTATGATAGTCAAGATAAGTATATTTTTTTAAAAAAAAAAAGGAGAGAGAAGAAAACCATTTCAAATCGTATTCTCACATAATAATTAGAGAGTTAAAAGATCATGGATAAAGAAACTACACTCCTTCAAGTTTTATTAAACAAGAATAATAACTTATCTACAGATTAACAATTGTGTTTTGGTCAAATGATTATTTATTACTATTATATTTTTTTGAATAAAATGGATGAGGGATAGAAAAAATTGATTCACTTAAGAAGAGGCAAAATGAATGCAGTGAAACTCCAAGTGAGAATTTCAAATAAAGTATCTTATATGACTAATATCATTTCTCAAGTCAAAAAGGAATGAATACCAATAAACCAATAAGATTATATGTTTTTTACTTTAATTTTTTTAATTATTATTTTAAAAGTCTATTTTATATTGTTGTATGTATGTATTCACTGCATATCACTTTGTAAATTTATACATTACTGATTAACACTATAATTATATACTACTTTTTTTTTGTTAACATTATAATATCGTACTACTAAATAGATAACGTTTCCAAAAAAAATGAAAATTCGCGAGTCATTGAAATAATATTCTTCACTAATATTGATATTTTATTTAATCAACTTTTTCGAAGAACGAAGAACTACTTAAAATCTATCTTTTTAAACTTAGGAATGTGGACAGTTATCGTGATACAGTTTAAATCTATAGCTTGATATTCATATTTTAAATGATTTCATATGTATGAAGGAGTTGTAATTTTTGTGATTTACATCGAGATTATATATGTAATTATTAAATTTTGATAATTTTAATTGAAATATTTTAATTTTTACTTTGTTTACAATTGTATTTTTAATGAATTGTAAATAAGATTATGGGAAGTGATGAAAAATTTCCAATTATCTTAATGTGGTTAAAAGCACGTAATCTTATATTCTTAAATTCGATTATCACTTAAATTAATATTTTAAAAAAATTCTGATAGTAATATTTGCACTCTGCTTTGTTGAGGCTATAATTCATACGCTGAAGGTGAAGAAGAGTTCTGCGACGTACATATAATATAGCGAAAAGGTTTTGAAAAATATTTCACCTTTGATCGAAATTATTGTTACATTATCAAACTTTATGGAGGACTTTTTACCCTCATGCACTATTTAATAGTATATTTTACAATTATATATATGCCTACCTGGACAGGTTACTATTTATAATTATGCAATATTGGAATTTATCATGAGAAAATTATTACATACGCAAAATCATAATGTGAATAAAACTATAAGACCATAAAACGAAAATATTAACAATATAATGTAACGATTGGGTTTCGTCGTTATAGAAATACCAACAGTGGAAAATTGGGGTCGGAAAAACTTTAATAGTATTTGGATTTTTTCAACCTTGTCCAGATATAGATGAAATCGGAGTAGTTGAGGTGTAGGGAAACCTGGTAGCAATCTAGTAATTCATTTATGTATGATTGCATGGATAGTTAGATAACTCGTTAAGGCATCCGTATGACTTTATAGAATAGAATTTGCATAAGTAGATCTCAAGGAATTGGTCTTAGCGTGAAAGGGTATTTTCTAATCGTAGTGGGTTAAACGTGTGTGGAAAAAAAAAGGGAAATTTAAATCCTTCCTAGAAGCTTTATGTCTTGCTTTGGGCCACTGTAGCGGGATGATGACCGTTGTCGCGGGGTCACTATAGCAGGATAGTGATCGATGTGGCGGACAAGACGAGACTTAAAATCATAGATGAAAGAGGGGAGCTTACTATTACAAAAATGTCATTGTAGCGGAACTTCAGGCCGTTGTGGCGCCGCCACTATAATAAGACATGTGCAAATTAATTTGCTAATAAAATCCCTAAACAGCCTTATTTGAAACTTTTCAACTTTTAGAGCTAAGGAACGATCCTTGGGCAATTTCTACTCGTTTTTCACCAGTCTTGAGGCTAAAGATAATCTTTTTACTCCCCGAATCAATTTTTCAATCCGTAAAACGTAATAGAATGGGTCAATATCGATGTGAAAGGGTTTTGATTGTAAATATATGGTAAAACAGCACTAATTTGGAGAATTGGGACCATGTGTTGATCTAGGGTTTGTAAAAATTGTTAGTAATACGGGTAATTAGTAATGGTTTATTTATTCTCATATATTATTAATTGTTTGTAGACCAAGAACAAGCGGACCGAACCCGGAAATAGAAGAATCATGTTTCGTAGAATTTCAAGCTTATTTCGAGGTAGGTGATAGTTGTTATTATATGATTTTTGTGATATTTGTTTGTTCTTACTTCATTATGATACTTGGATATCTCTGAATGTTTTAATATCTATCACTCTTGTTGTAAATAAAATAGTTCAATGATGGTTACCATTAAATCATGATGTAAATATATGATCTTGATGATTTACATGTGATTGTGATTGTGGTGTGTGATTGGGAACGATTGCCACGTTCCGGCATAACTAACTAGGATTGATTGTCACATTCTGGCATAAATATATGGGATCAGTTGTCACGTTGCGGCATAACATTGGCATCAGATTGCCACATTCCGGCAAGCTAACTTGTTGGGCTTGGGTTCAGTGAGAGGACCAACGATGAGTAATAATTGTATATTGATGAGCTTGTTGATAATGTTGTAGATGTTGATATATTATGCATGTGATTATAATGTTGTTTGACTTATTTATGTTGCACTTGTGGAATAATCGTGTGATCCTACCATTGTACTGTGGTTGTGTACCGATTCTGCACTTGCTCATATTTTTGTTGAGTACATGGCATCTTCAAGTGGTTATTGAAAGACCTCACTTAGGAAATTAAAGATCATCTCATCGAATTCAAGGGTGGGACAAATCTTCCAGGCTGCCATGGAATTTTCTTTCGTCTATGTCCATCATTTCCGAACTTAGATATAATAGTTAGTTGATTAGTTCATTAAGTGGGGTTGTGACCCTTCTTTGCTTAGACTTGGATCTTAATTTATTTATTTTGGTACATTGATCGGGTTCTAGGTTATTCCTTCCTTAGTTCTTTACATTTATTATTGAAGTTTTATGAGAGCTTCATTTATTAGTTATTTAACTGTTTTAGTAGTTTAAAGGTCTTAGTTTTGGTTTAGTTGCTTCTGTTGAGTTGTAGTACTAGTTTTTTCATCGATTAATTAGAGTGAATGCTAATCACGACAGTTTTGATCATGACATTTAAATTTTTTAAAAGACAAAGATTTTGAATATTAATTAAATTAAAATAAAGATAATGTGATGGTTTGTATGTTTGCCTTTCAATTTCCAGAAAAACAACGATATCTTTTTATAATATAATAATTATTTTTAATATGGTTAAGAGCTCATTATGACCACTCAGATTTTTTACTTCCAAAAGCAAAGGCATAAAAAGAAAAGCAACTTCGACGTATAGTAATCATTAAAATCATATTTGCTATAAATGTAGTTTGCATAATTGCATTTAATAGTAAATTATTTATTTGCTATGAAACTTTTGATTTGTAAACTCGCTAGATACATTCAATTTCATACAAATCGTTTAGTTTTGTGTAAGTTCATTTGTATATTGTAATTTGTATGATATGAACTCAATTTGTATTATTATAAGTGTATTGGACGAAAATATATGTCTTTGTATCTCTCTTTATAAAAACAAAAACGCATTTTATACATTTAAACGTTTGTATACCGAACGGGTAAGTGTATACCATAAATGGTTGATTGTATACCGAACCAAATGTCAAAAGAAAAGATATTTGCTATGAATTACAAATAAAATAAACTATGGCTAAAACATTTAATTTGAAATAATAATTTGATATTTCATACAAATTTCATAAAAGAATTCAAACAAATTTAAATATGACTTTTCTTTGTTAAAATGAAGTTTTTAAATTTTAAGAGCATATGTACATTTTTGAAGAAGTAGTTATGTTTCTCCATTAAAATAAATGTAGTCTGAACTCACTGAAATCACTCTAAATTTATAAAATTCTAATCAAAATCGCGATGTCAAGACCTCAAAATTAATTCGCTGCAGTTCACTTTTTTGTGCTAGATAAATTTTGCTTTTCTAATTCCTTATTTTAACTCAAAAGGGCAAAAATCAAATCTCTCATAGACATCTCGCCGATCTCAATTTTTGCAGTGACTTAAACTGAATTTTGTTTTACTTGTGCTTCTAATTCTTAATTATTTTTTTACTAATTTGTAAATTTCAAAATGTGTTATCAAAGTGATATTTGATGTCTTTTACTCAAATTTGCATAACATAGTAATTTATGAATAAGTTGAGTTTAAGAATTTTATGATTTCTTCGTATTTGATTGGTATGCTCAGTTGTCACGATCCGAGCCTACACCCTAGACATGGCTGGCACTCGAGAATCGTTGTTGGTCCACAAGAGAACCGTCATCTTGGCTGTCAACAAGCGAGATACTAACTCAAGAATACAAAAGCTTAAAACAGAATTAATTTCAATAAACTCAAATATGCAACCTTTTTAAAAGTCTGTACAATACTCAAAATAAAAGTAATTACAGAAACTATTTCACTCTGTCTATTTGAGAAGTTTGTACTATTACAGAAGGATATCGTGACAAGACACATGACATCTAATAACTACTAACGATAAGATAAATTTGAAGTTCTGCGGAATATAGGAAAGTTCACAAAAGCTAAATGGAATATCACATGACCTCAACAAAACGCCTATTGATTATCCTGAACACATGTATCTGCATCATAATTGCAGACCAAATGAATCATTACATGAAATGTATGAGCTTCTAAAGTGACTTCTAAATCATAAACATAAGATTGAACTGATGGAAAAGAAACATCCATGCCTCTTCTCAACTTAATGAAACATAATTCAACTCAACTCGGAGAAAATAGGGCTCATTTCAATAATAAGATACTTAACTAAGTGAAACATAGTTCAACTCAACTTAGAGAAATAGGGCTCAACTTAACAATAAGGTACTCAATTCTGACTTAAGATACTCAACTCAAAATAAATATACTCAAAAACAATAAAGATGCAATATTTGGAAAGCTTTTAAAACCATAGACAATTACTCAGTTGTGTGCAAAAATAAAATAATCACTCAATTGTATGAAAATACAATAATAACTATGTTCAGATATAAAAATACAAAGTAACTCCGTGGGATATTCTCTAACTGACAACCATAACTATGATCTATGTGATGATACAATGTCTAGATCACACTACCAAAACTTCATATACTTTGCCAGGGTATAAAAACTACTACTAAGTGGATTCACTAGTCTTTGCTAAAAGCATTAAAGATTCATCTAAAAAGTATGAATCTTTCTACCCACGTTGGCTCCATGATTAATGATGATTGTGAATTGTTAGAACTCTCCCCTATATCGGTGCTCAATATTACACCCAAAATATAACTAGCTCATATGTTTAAAAACATAATTCTTTCTATGTTTTTAGATTACTACTCAAGAATCTTTCTCTTGAAAGAGATGGTACTCAAACTGCTCAAAACTCTTTTGAAAATCTCAGTTTCCTCTCATCTTAAATGTAAATATTGACTCTTGGAAACACTCAGTTAACATATATAATTTTAAAGAAAATGAACTCAGCTCTACTCTTCTTCAACTCAATGCTCAAATTTTTAAAACAAGTTTCAAAGCAATTTGTAAAAATACTTCTTAAAATAGGGTTCATGTTGAATTATGGACCTGAAAGACTCAATTCAAGGTTTTCAATAACCATTCATAGAACTTAATATTACAAACATAACAACTTCATAACTCAAGGAGTCAATGATACTACTCATATCAAGGACTCTATGATATCGTCATCTCAAGGTTTCTCGACTCATAGGTTTCATGTGGAATTATGGGCATGAACTACTCAACTCAAGAACCTTCATGCGTAAAATGTAGTAGTCTCATGATTAGGTATATAATCCCAAAATTATTAGGAACTGAATACTAAAGGCTTAGAACTTGAAGTTACTACTTATCTCAAAGATACTCAACTGATGGAGTTCATGCAGAATTCATGGGCATGAGTGACTCGACTCAAGGGTCTAAATAATAATATGGGAACTCAGGTATACACCTCATCTTATTTTCATACTTACTTGCTCAAGTATTGATATAAGTTATTAGAAATTGTATAAGACTCCTCAAAAAAAAAAAGACTCAAAAGGGACTTTCTCAAAATGTTTGAAAGAACTCTAAAGATTTGACTCTTAACTCTACCTTGAATTTGAATTATGAATTCAAGGTTATGATTTATGTAATGAATTATTTCTAGGTCTTTAGAAGTAGTTTAGAGTGTTTAGAATGAATAGTGAATAAAGGAACCCTTTTAAAGAACTCAAATCAATAGTTGATCTCGAGGGATTCACAATGTAACTCCAAGACTTTCGTGAACTTTACTCTTAACTCTTTCTAGAATTTAAATAATGAATTCAAGGATCGTGACTTCATATTGAGGATTTCTTAATGATTAGATGTAGGTTGGATGTTAAAAATCAATAAGAGAGTAAATACATAATTTAAACGATCGAATACAAAACAAAGAAAGGAGGCGGAAGGGACCTGACGTGCCTGGCGCAGCAATGGTACACCACGCTAGCCCTCAATTTACTAAGACAGGTATAGGTTTCACTTTAGGTGTAGGGTGCCAGCAGGGTTAGTTGCCCCAGCCACGTCCCTAGACGAATCGAATGAACTTTTCTTTAACGTTTTTCAACCCTACCGCGTCAAAACTAGAATTATATCATCCGTACTCTTTTGGATACTTAAACCTAACCTACTTACAGATAATTCTACACCAAAAACCCACCAACAATAATACTCATTCGCAAATCTCACGTCAAGAATTCGATAAGGACTTCATTATCAAAAACGAAGCACAAAGCTTTAAGAACTTAACAAGATTATCAATATACACAATATCATGGATGAAATTCATAAAATAAACTCATTATCAGCTTGTGGGAAAACAAAACCCAATACTATTGAAGCTTTTAATCCTCTTAGGATAAAATCCTTGGTGAAATCTCTCAAAGAATCGCAAAAATCTTGAACGCTCTTCCTTTTCTCCTTTTTTCCTCTTCTTGTACTCCTCTAAAAACTCTAAGCGCATTTTAGGAATAACTAAAACTTTTTTTAATCATCTTAGACTCCTAAAACCTTACTAAAACTATTTAAATTCTATTGGGTACAGAAAGGAAAAAAATACCCCTCATATATTCGGGTAGAATTCCTTAATTAGACAGCCCCACTCCAAATGGGCATATCTCCCTCATATAAGCTTAAACATTAGAAACATGGTGGCGTAGAGGGCTCAGAGAACTTTCTTTTGATATTTTATGGGTATCCAACACATCTTGTGCTAGAAGTTATGGGCGTATGAAGTTGACCAAAACCTTAAAAGAACTTAGGAGTGGCTTGAATGAAGTCTCTTATAAAACCCTAAGCGTATTTGGATTTACGAAAACTAACCCAAACCAGATTTTCCCCAAAATATTACTAAAATTAGATTTAAGCTCATTTGGTAAAAAAATGACCAATAACCCCTCATATTTTTGGGTAACTTTCCTTAATTGGACAGTCGACTTCAAACGGGCATATCTCCCTCATACACACTCGAAAACTAGTAACTCGGCAGAGTTGCGAAGAGTATTCAAATACGTTTCAATGATATCTTATGGGTCTCCTAGCTCATCATGTACGAAAAGTTATAGTCGTTTGAAGTTAAACTTAAACTTAAAGGAACCTAGCAATGACTAGGAGGAATTCTATTTAGTTCTTTTAGGAACTAAAGGATCTACATCTAGCAACCCTAAAACTTAAGAAATCTTTAAATTCCTCGGTAACAAAGAATGGTTCGAGGCTTAGCATAAAATTTCTACGGAGGGTTACATTATCTCCCCCATGGGATCATTCAATGTTGAATGGAGGCTGGACTAGGTATGAAATGGGGTTACTCTCACTAGAGTCATGATTTTTACTACTAACACAAGCTTCAATACCAAGAGTTAGGACTATCTATAGTACCTAAGTAAAGAAAGATGTTATTGTGAACATAGTCATACTCTCTCTAAAGTTACCTCATCTGGGGCATGATGTAAGAACATGATACCATGTCAGGGTAATATGAATGCTAAATATTAAGCTTAGCAACACTCTCCAACTAAGTGCTTCTTCCCTTGTACCTTACCTCATTGGCTGCAACTCCTAGTTCGCTCAAGGGTACATGACTTCTCCTACCAAGGCCTCAGTCTAGCAATGGGCTCTTACCATATTCAAGCTTAACCTAAATCATTAGGTTCGGGTTTATACCTCTCCATAGGGAGTCTCATCCCAAAAAAATTACTTTTTACCACCATTAAATCAATATTGGGCTCATATCAAGCACTAACTCATGTTTAACAACACCAGATTAAAGCTTAGTATTCTAACAACTCCATGGACTTTTACCAACCAACTCATGAAGAAGTTTTCTTTTTCTCGTCATCCCTACCATACTAACTAGATTTCTACATTACTTTTCAAGACCAACTAAGGGCTCTCATTTAACTATTTATCACAGTAAAACCTCATCCTCCTCTTCCTCCTTATCTATAACTGCATATGAAATTATCACACCATCATTATCACAATAAAATCATTAACCTTCTCCTTTTAACATTACCCCACTACTGAAAGGATTTCTTAAAAAAGATATCTCTGATACTCTTTTGAACTCATTACTGTCTTATTCTCAACACTGACTTGATTTCAAATCTTATCATCTCCCCCTTAGGTCTAAAGTTGACATTTGAAATCTATGGACATATTACCTCATCTCTAAGATGTTCTACATCCCCTTTTTACAATTTGAATACTATTTTCCCACTTATATTACCTGATTACGTAATCAGTTCTATAAACATTTGAACATCATGAGCCACTCCAATAAATAATAAGCCTAGCTTATATTTATGACTTCATGAATACTATGTTCTCTTATTAAAAACATGTATTTAGTTTCCTCTAACACGATAGCTCATCGACATCAACTCTATTTTGGTTATAATATAATGTATCTCATCATGACTATCAATAACTCTATACAACAGTATTATTCCTTATTCAACTCATAAATGGGACTCATCACTTATAACTGACGAGGGTGCATGATTGCAATAACATAATCTGCCCATCACTATCCGTTTCCTTAGATTCCTAAACCTTTAGATGTTTTTCTCTAAATCTGGGCACTTTCACTACTGTTGCTCATAATTAAGTAACTCATGCTACCTTTTTTGATAAAAATACAACCCAAGCTCTAAAAATACTACCTAATAAGGATATCAGTTAAACAGGGTTTAGAGAAGAGAGTATAACTTGATTTTAGCTCAAATGCACATTTCACATGAATACGAGTGCATTTTGTCGAACTCAACACTTAACTCACTCACGGGCTTCTCTTAATCCCGTATAAAGTCTCATGACTTCCTGAAGTTTTTTCTAACAGAAACTCATCGATAAAAGTTAGCTTTAATTTTTAATCACCGCTAGTTTGAGGGGTAGTCGAATAGATATAAGAAAACAAGATTTAGAATAAGTCTCTATGACATAGCTCTATGGCACAATTAAGAGTACGAAGGAAGATAAACTTTTCTTAAATGTATGCAGTACCTCATTTATAGAAGTGGGGCCCTCACAACCATAAACAAGATCCTATTGATCGGCTTCATAAACACCCTAGGACTATTAAACTCTCCGCTCTAATACCAATGTTTCACAACCTGAGTCTACACCCTGGACATGGCCGACATTCAAGAACTATTGTTAGTCCCCAAGCAACCCTTATTCTGGCTAGTTGCAAGCGAAATACTTACTCGAGTATACGAAAGCTTAAAATTGAATTAATTTTAATAAAATCAAGTATTGAACTCTGCCTATCTATGAAGTCTCTACTACTAGAGGATATCGGGAGAAGACCCACGACATCTCAAAAATACTACCTGTAAGATAAAGGTAAAGTCCTTTGGAATACATGAAGGCTCACCAAAGCGAACTGGACTATCACATGACCTCAACGAAACTCATAATGATAATTATCAATATCTGTATCTTCATCATGAAAAGATACAGGTCAAATGACTCAGTAAATTGAATGTACGAGTATGTAAAGGAAATTCTAAAGCATAACCATAAGTTTGAACTGATGGAAAACAAGCATATTTACCTTTTCTCAACTCACTTAATTAAACTCAATGGAACATAGTTCAACTCAACTCAAAGAAAATAGGGCTCAACTCAATAGTAAGATACTCAACTCAGTAAGACATAGTCAATTCAACTTACAAAAATAGGGCTCGACTCAACAACAAGGTACTAAATTTTGACTCAAGATACTCAGCAACAACAAAAGATACAATTACACAGTTGTATGCAAAAATACAATAATAAATCAATTGTATGGTATATAAAAATACAGAGCAACTTTATGGGATATTCTCTAACCGACAACCATGAGTAATGTGATGATACAACGTCTAGCCCACACTTCCATAACTGTCCTATACTTTGTCAAGGTATAGAACCTACTACTAAGTGGATCCACTAGTCTATGCAAAAGCATTAAGGAATAGTATGTAAAGTATGAATCTTTCTACCTACATTGTCTATATGGTTTATGGGGGCCTCAGTTGTTAGAACTCTCCCCCCATACCGATGCTCAATACTACTCCAAAAATATAACTAGGTTATATATTTAAAAACACAACTCTTTTTTTTTTGAGATTATTACTCAAAAATCTTTCTTTTAACAGAGATGGTAACCAAACTGCTCAAAACTCATTTGGAATCTCAGTTTCCATTAATCTTAAATTTAAAAAAACCTATTGTTGGGAATACTTTGTTTCCATATATAATTTTAAAGAAAATAAACTCCCTTTACTCTTCCTTAACTTAGTGCACAAGTCAATAAAACAAGTTTTAAAACAATTTGTGGAAAGACTTTTAAAATAGGGATCATGCCGATTATGGTCATAAACGAATCAATTCTTGGTTTTCAATAACCATGCATATAACTCAATACTTGGAACTCACCAACTCCAGAACTCAAAGAGAATGATAGACTCATACGGTTCATGTGGAATTATGGGCATGAACTACTCAACTCAAAGACCTTCGTGGATAACATGTTATATCCCCATGATTAGTAATATAATATTAAAATGGTTAGGAACTTAATACTCAACACTTACGACTTAAAGATAGTACTACTCTCAAGGATACTCAATTGATGCAGTTCATGCGGAATTTACGGGCATGAACGTTTGACTCAAAGGTCTAAAACCAATATGGAACTCAGGTATACGACTCTTCTCATTCTCATACTTACTCAATTCTTGTTACAAGTTATTAGAAAGTCTAGAAGACTCCTAAAATGTCTTAAAAGGGACTTTCTCAAAATGTTCAAAAGAATTCTCAAGAATTAACTCTTAATTCTGCAGTGATGACCCAGGGGTACTCCCTAGATGTAACAAGGTGTTCAAGACCCCGAGAGGCCTCATACAAGACACTTATCATATCATAACATGAAGTAATAGAAAATGGTGCGGAAATTTAAAGCATTTCAAAACAACCAAATTCTATATAAAATGGGAGGAAGTCTAATACAATTTTCTCAAACCATCTAAGCAACATGAAAATATCATAGGACACGGCCCATACAATAGTCCAAACATGAAATGAAAGACAAAAAAGAAATTGGTTGTCGAACCCTCAAATGCTATGAAACATCCCAAATCTTCAATCCTTGATCTACTATGATCCTAGCCACAAGGGTGAGAATAAATATAGTTGGACCCTACATTTGATAAGAAATGTAGGCAAGAGTATGTGCTACTGCAAACATGTACTAAATATGATGGCTAGCATAAAACATATAAACATAATTTTTAATCAATGTAAATCATAAGAATAATTAATGCACATAAATCATCGTCATAATAAAGGAGGAATACTTGTCAAGCAAACTCTACTTATCCTTAATCAAGACTTGGTTCGTTCAAGCTTACTTTATGAAAGGCATCTCAAGAAACAATCCAAGCTATTCATTCTTCATAACCTAATTCACATTATTCATACTTACTTCTAAATACATGAGGGTTCTGCTCTTTGCCTACCTTGCAGAGGCTAATGGGTTTTCATCTCTCGTCTTAATTACCTTAAGATCATTGGTACTCACTCATTTCACATATCAATACACTTCATCTAATTATAAATGTCAATGATCGTTAGTCAATAGTATAACCCAACTAAATGAGTTGGGGTCGAATCTCATAGGGAGTGGTACGTCTTTGATAATCAATAGGCAAGTACGGATAAGCTCAAGCCAATCATAGGAATAGACATTATTGAATAAAAAATAATTCAAAATTAAGGGATGACAAGAATGTCAAATATCAAGGGTAAGATTAATTTCGTCTTTACAAAGGTCTAAAATAAAGAATCTCAAGTACCCACTTCCAATATCTAAAAAATTGAAATTTTCAATTCTTCAAAGCTAAGGAAAAATATTGTCTTAATACTATCCGTTCAAACTCAAAAATTCTATATTATGAAACCAAAAAAAATAATCATTCAAAATGTATTTATATTCGTCAAAAATATGTCGTGAAGGACCATCAAGCGTAGTATGTCGGGATCACCGATCAGCTTGAAGATCTTCCCTTTGGTCAATTCCATCGCCTTTTTGCTTTGTCCTTCATTATCCTTAGATCTGTAACATAAGGCGGTCTAACACTGCATCGCAGAACCGTTTAGATACACGTTCACTTTTCCTTTTTCACGCCGTCTTGATTTCTCCTTCAGGGCTTGGAACAATGGAAGTTTATGTGAGATAATAGTCTTTCGGTGACTGGACTAATGGATTAGGCGATCAATCGACCTACTTTTCTTCATTTTTCAGCTACCTTATTTTATTTTGCTCATTAGTGTCCATTCTTTTTTCCACAATCATATACCTAGAAATCAAGGATTTTACATTAGTTATTGGCATAAAATAGGCATTTGAGGACACTAAATCTATCAAAGTAAAGCCCAAAATGAGTCCAAATCGTGAACTCATGAACACCCCTAACTTAAACTTTTGCTTTTCCTCAAGTAAAACTCAAGTTTAGTAGTTCAAAGAGGATGTCTCAAATAGTGCTACACAAGAATCAATCATAATTGCACACAAAAAGACTCAACTTACTCAAGCAAGGATCAATTGTGCATTCAAAGATTCAAGTTGTGACTCACCATTAGCAAAGATTCTCGAGCTCACACCACTTGGTTCAAGTTCAAGTTCAAGCTCCACAAAGGTGCTCAAATGCTCTCACACAATGAATGATTCCATATTCACGCACGGTGGTTCAACAATTTAAAGCTTCGGAATCAAAATCAACACTCACATTCACAAAGATGAACACAATGCATGATTTTACCCATAGGTTTGCCCGTATTTTCCAATCAACACTTGTTTCAGCTCACTCAAGAATAACTATAATCCTAGACACATGTGTAAGAATCCATATCCTTGAACCCTACATTTGATAAGAAATATGGGCAAGACTATGTGTTAGTACAAACATGTATTAAATATCATGTCTATCATAAGAAACATAAACATAATGACCATAGTCAATGAACAAAAATCATCATCATAATAAAGGAGGAATACTTCTCACGCAACCTTTACTTATCCTTAATCAAGACTTGGGTCATTCACCTCTAGTCCTCCTTACATCATGGAAAAAATCTCAAGAAACAATCCAAGCTATTCATTCTTTATAACATAGTCCACATTATTCATACTTACTTTTAAGGACATGTGAGTTCTCCTCCTTGCCTAGCTTGCAAAGCCTAGTAAGTATTCGCCTCTTGCTTTACTTACCTTAAGATCATGGGTATCCGCCTCCACAATCACTTAATATGACAAACTTACTCGACTCCACATCATTTCAAAAGGATCATGGGTACTCGCCTCCATGTCCATTCATCATAATAGAAACATGAGGAATCACCTGATGTTCAATCCTAGGAGTATGGGAAGTCACCTCATATACGTCTCATATGGAAGTTGAGGGTAGTCACCTCTAGCCTCACCAATTACATGGTTTTTAAGTCTAGATTCATTTAAGGTGAGAAATCCTTTCAACCTAGAATCATTCATGTAAGAAATCCTTTCACATTCATACCTAAGGAATTCTTGTGGGAAGTAACCCTTCCACAACAATAACATCAATTACAAACAATCCACATCATAATCTTTACTCTAAAAATCACTACATCTCATGATCATAATATATGTCGTATTCTCACGAAATTTACATCATACAACATCAATCACATAAGTATAATCCTAAACCCATAAAGTTTCCCTTCATGGCATCAACCTAATTATATCAATTCTAGATTAGAATCGTGGAATAGGCATGGGTACATGTAATTTCATCCTAAAAACATGTAATTCTATCAATTAAATCATAATCAATTATTGTCCACTCAATTGGATCCACACTCATCATAACCAATGAAAATTTTAGATTTATTACATTCAAGGAGGAGATATCATATCCAAACAAAAAAGTATGTGCAACACAATCTCATGGAGCCTATATTCAATCTATACTCAAAGCACATCTTCAACAAGTAAATCTCCACTCCAAGTCAAGTTATGTTCAACAATTCATCTCATAAAGTCTATAGGCAACTCATACTCAATGCATAACAATCATGAGTAAAATAAATCACACATTATTTCTTTCAAAACTTAAGCTTTTATGAACATGCATATTCAGGAAATCTTGGAAACACATAAAACACGCATAACTTCTAATTATAGAACAATCCAAGAGAAAATTCATTACCTCAAGCTAGAGTAGGAGTAGAAAGAAAAATATGAGGATATCAGGACTTCATATCGCCTCGGCCTCCCAAGTAGAACTCTCAACTAGTTGATTCCTCCACAAAACCTTCAGGAAAGTCATTTCCTTGTTTTTCTATTTCTTAACTTGCTGGTCCAAAATATCTACCAGAACTTCCTCAAATGAAAGGTTCTCATCAACTCCCAACCTTACTAAGTTAACTATGGATGTCAGATTTGCAACACACTTCTTAAGCATAGAGACACAAGAAAACGGGATGTATGGTTGCCAACTCATTTGTAAAATATAACTCATAATCAACCTTACTAACATGCCTCAAAATTTTATATGGGCATACATAGCGGGGACTAAGCTTCCCCTTCTTTCCAAACCTCATCACACCCTTCATGGGTGAGATTTTCAAGTACACCCGGTCATTAACTTCAACACTACATCTCTTCTTCTCACATCAGCATAGTACTTTTGTCGTCTTTAGGTTGTTCTCAACCTCTCTCTAATAAGTAGGACCTTCTCCATAGCCTCATGAACTAACTCGGGTCAAATCAAGGCAACTTCACCGATTTCAAACAACCCTATAGGAGATCTACACCTCCTACCATGTAGATCTTGAAAGTGGGCCATACCAATACTAGAATGATAGACATTATTATAAGTCAACTCTATTAATGGAAGGTGATAATCCCAACCTCCCTTGAAATCAATGACACATGTTCTCAACAAATCCTCTAAATTTTGGATCGTTCATCCGCTTGGCCATCATTTTTTTAGTGAAAAGTTGTACTATTCTTCACTTTCGTGCCAAGAACACTTTGGAATGACTTCCAATAGTGAGAAGTAAAGTGGGTATCTCTATATTATTGGATCTGAATTTCACATTTCGATATGGTAACATTAAAGGAAAAAGATATTTAATTAACATAATGTACTCAATCTCAAAGAACCCATTTTCCAAATGAATGTGGTGTGGAGGCATGAGCCTCACATGTGTTCTTGATATTGTGATTGATTGCGTACTTACTTTAGTGTTTTTTCAATGGTTCATGTTTCCTGTTGCTTGACACCTGCTAAGTGTCATAGTTGATTTTGCACTATTATTCATTGTATATTAGTCTCTACTTTGGGTTGGCCGATGATATTTACTCAGTATATGTTGCCCCGTACTTAGCCCTACTTGTGTTTTTTCTTTGTTTCCATTTTATGGAGTACAGAGAGTGTACCATGAACATTGACTCGCCCTCAGCTCTAGCCAGTCTCTAGCATATCATGTTACAAGGTGAGATATTCATTTAATCTCGTGTTGGATTCTCTTGGTCATGACATGATGTCCTGAGTTTCCGGTATTAATCTATTTTATTCATTGATTGTGGTGTCTTTAATACTCTTAGACTTAGTATTTGAAGATTATATGTCCTTGATGTGTTGACTTTCATGTTTTGGGGATACTATGTAATAGGTTTTAGAGGTTTATTTTATTGGTTACTTAAATATGTTTTGAACTTACACATCATGGTTGTTATCCATGGTTGAATGATACTCTCAAATTTACTTCTCGAAAAGAAGTATAAGCGGTCGTACCAATTAAAGAACCCAACTATGAGGTTGGCGTCGATCTCACGAGGAAAATGATTAATAATTAAATTTAACGTATTATTACTTCTATTAAGTCAAGTCCTTTTCAAAAACAATTAACAAACAGGGGGGGTTTAAGAAATAAATGTACTGAGCTATTTCTAAATAAACAAGTGACAGGTTTAAATATTTAATTTTTATCAAGTAATGAGATTAACTAGAGCTTAATTTTTTCTCACAAGTTCATAACGCGGTAATTCTAGTTATAACAATCCTTTCCTAGTATCTTGCATGCAAAGTGGTAAGCTATGTATCCCTAATTCCTTGGTCCGGCAACTAGGAAATTTCACTCCGCACCTTGGTCCGGCTACGTGTGTATGCTTTACTAAACCTTACCTTTACCTCATATTAAGCATCATAATCGATGTATGGCTTAGTTGTTACTTCGTACCAATCGACACTAGCTTATTAGATAGCGTATACTAAATCTACGTTGATAATTCTTTTCTTATTATCTACCTCCTTGGTCCGGCAAGTAGCAACAAGGCGAGTTCTAACGCGTGCACACGTTAAAAAGACTTCTAAACGAAAAAATTATCAATACATGCAAGACACTATTCTAGAATTGTTATTTTAGCTAGTTTATACCTTGTTAATTACCCATGGTTCCCACAACCCTAGCAATGGATTTAGTTACCCATGTTAATAATCACACAATTAATATTAATTTGATAAGAATTCATGCATTTACTTCAATGAGATTGAAGAAAACCCACAAAATTACTTGAATTGATCAATAAGCTTGAAATATACAATTTCCAGAAAATACAATAATTTCCCAAAATCACAACTAGAAAAATGAAATCTGAAAAATACCCAAGAGTCTAACTCCAAAAATGAGGTTTTTACAAGTATTTATAATAGATAAACCCTAGCATAAAAAGGAAATCTATTTAAGGAAAATCTTCCCAAAAATGCATCTGAGTCGACGACTGGAGCACCGGACCATCGAGGTCACGATGGACCGTCGAGGCCCTCCGTCATTCCATACTTGACTTCTTTTTCTGCTTCTTTCTTCACCAACTTTCTGTTACCATCGATGGACATGGATGACGGTCCGCTGCGTGCACAACGGTCCGTCGATGGCTTCCGTTCTTCCATACTTTAGAATATTTTGAAGATGGGTACGGGGATACTTTTTGTTATCATTGACGGATGTGCAGGACGGTTCGTCGTGGCTATGACGGTCCGTCGAGAGACTCCGTAGACCCATACTTAGTCAGAATTCCCCAACTTCCTTTAGCAACCTTTTTCTTTGTACTATGGTGGCCACCTACGGACCGTCGAGGTCACGACGGACCACAGATGGCTCCGTAGGTCGTGATTTCTGCAATTTTCAGCACAATTCTCCCATGTTCTCAAAGTGGAAAGATTTCCTGCAAAAAAACAAAAAACTACTTGAAAACCAATACAAAAAGTCTTAGCACACACTGAACTTAGGAAAAAGAATTGAAAGTACCGTGAAACCACAGTACATCAACACCCTCAACTTAAATTCGTTGTTTGTCCTCAAGCGACGCACTATGACTCACCAAAAAATCTTTGTACAAAAGTATCCTTATTTTAGCTTTTAGCAATCATCTGGCTATCAATCCCGAGTATTTTCAAATTGATTTATGCATGTTATCACTATTAGGCTTGATCATGTGGATCAGACCATGACACAGACTCACCACACACCTACACCTATCCTCTTTGATCTCTCACCAAGGTGCTAATTTTTTGGTATTGCAACTAGTGCCCTTGCTTCAAAACAACATCCTCATTATTTACACAATGATTTCAGTTTGAGAATAAGGATTATTTTTCAACACTGCTCTCAGAACAACTCACAACTCATTTATACTTATTGCCATTATTTTCACTGCTTCAAGTTCACTATAATAGACTCTTAGGATCACGATAGGACTTTTTTGGCTTGTAAATTAGGCTCAGTGTTAGGTAGAGTACATTTGGATTTATTTAGTGACTCATTGTCCTCCTTGACATAACGGCTAACCGTCCTACCTTTTCATCATTTTATTCCACCCTATTTCTTAATTTTCTTGTATTCTTTCACCTTGCTATTCTCCCTTCTTTTTTCTCTTGTGTAAGTGACTCTTTTCTTTTTTTGCTTGTATTTTCACATTTTCAAATATTTTGTTTTATTCACTTTTCTTTCAACTTTTCTTGAGTCACTTTTCTTTTGTTCTTTCTCTCTCTTTGTTCTTTCAACCCCACTTTTCAGAGAATTCCTCATAATAGCCACCCTCAACTCATGGATATGCAATAAGTCAAGGTACACAATACAAAAGGTTGGGTCAGGGCCACGACAAGGTTGTTTTCTGCATTAGCCACCCTCAACTTATGCTTTTGGTATAAGCTGAGGTGCACATGTCCAAGGAGGGACCAAGGCCAACACATTATCCCCAGAAAAGATCAGTTGGGGTGAAAAAGAAAGGTCTATTTTAAGCTCAAATCATTTGGATCAAGAAGGGATTAATTTCATTCGGTTTTCTATTATTTAGGCTAACTATTGTCTATATTGAACAAGGGTTTCTGATCCTCTCTTATGTTGTCTATTAAGGCTTACTTTTAGTAGGACTAACCAGTCAAGTTCTAGGTCAGTAACAATGGTGGAAAATTCAAATTTTCCTCACACTCACTTGACATCTCATTACTCTACTAAATTATCAGAAACCTAGTTCGAGTTTTAGATTTAAGGTCATGCAGTGGTGTATCTCTATGTCATGCTTAGAGCCACACATTCATCAGTTACTATGCCTAGTCATGCAGCATTTTCTTTAAATCAGTATATCATTTTGTTTAGCCATCATGCTTCAGATTCCATTTGTATACTATGTACAAAAGATACCAACATGCGAGTTCAACAATAAAATAACCAGTCTCTTGGGGGAAAAAGAAAACATGCAAGAAAACCCTAATAGAGGAGCGTGAGTTGGGCTACTCAGACTTAACCCTAGCACTCGCTTAACAGTTACTCCACCCACAACAAAAAGACATGCAATTATCCCAATGCATAAAGTTATATAAAATAGAGTGTTAGGTGAAGCAAACCTGAGGCGCAAAGCGCCGGTGATCAACAAGTTGGCGGGTACGATTTTCCGGAACCCGCTCCCTCAGAAGTAGGGACACCCTCAGTAGTGTCCTCAACTACAACAACAACATCATCAGCAGTGCTCCTCTCATCCTCTACACCTCTGGAACTAAACGCCCCAGCAGCCACCTCGATAACCCTCTACTAGTGGGCCTCCTCATCAATCAGCGAGGCTCTCCACGCAGCCTCTGTAACAACCCTAACATGACTATGCTAAGTAATGCATAATGTATCTAGAATTCCTACGATTAGACCTGGTTCACACGGATTGATGCGCCTAGAATCAGACCTCTGAAACCCTTGCAACAGCCAAGACAACTAACTTGGTGATTTAGTTTAGCTAGGAAAGATCGGGTCCAGCCATGTAGGACACCCGAATATGAAGATTTACCCGAATGAGTCTTAACCAGACTTAAAAAGGGGATAATCTTAAGTTTGGATGGGTCTAGGGGTAAAATGGTCTTTTACAGGCTAAGGGTAGTATCTTAATTACCCTAATAATATAATTAATTAATTAATTAATATGGTTCAGGAGCAATTTGGGTAGAAGTGGCCGAAATTGACCCTTTAAGCAAAGTCTTGCTCCACCTGAGTTCGAGCCTTGGTGGAAGCAATGATTTAATTGATTTATTGTATTTAGTGAATTAGTTAAATAAATTGATATTTAATTTTCTAATTTAGTTAAAAGAAAATCAGTTTTTTAATAAAATAATAATAATAATAATAATAATAATAATAATAATAATAGTAATAATAATAATAATAATAATAATAATAATAATAATAAATAATAGGGAGTCCTAGTTTGACTAAATCTCCACCTAACTCTCCTAGTCCTAATCCTCTCATTCTCACGTCTCTCACTCTCATTATCACGTTTTTCATCAACAAAAGAACTTAAAATAATAGTTCTTCACTCTTGAAGAACTTACACACAAAAACTCAAACGAAAAGCTAAGCTAAAAACGAAAATCAACAACATTCTTCTTGACGGATTGGGTTTTGGATTTTGGTGGTGAGGCAGTGGTGTCGTGGGAATCGGCAGCATTGAACAAGTGTTGAACGACATTAAGGTGTGGGTTTTCTTCTCTCTTCGTCCCATTCCCAAGAGTCCCTTAAGGTTCAATTTAATCGCAATTGAAAAACTAAGGTTGTCCCCGTTGCATGCCCCTGTCATTAAATCCTTTGAAAGATCCAAAGCATGCGTTGGTATATCTTCTGGTAGATAATTTTAGCTCTGGTTGTGATTATGTGTCGAATGTGTATTTGGAAATTATGTAAGGAATGAAAGATGTATTGCAGAAAAGGGTTTTAAGTTAACTATTTGAGTATGGGTGTGCTGTAAATTATTTATGTTGCTGCCTAAAATTTATATGTTAAAAATGTTGTGTTTTCGTTTATGAAAATGTTAAAAGTGTGATGTTCATATAAGGGTAATGTTGCTAGAAAAATGTCACCCGAAATACCCCAAGAATCAACTCAAAAACCTTAAAGAAAGATGGATTGGAAGAGACCAAATTTCCAGCTTGCTGGAAATGTTGGTCTTGGCCCAAAATATGAAAAGTGAGCTATGTTTTAAAAACATTTAAAAACTGTGATGTCATTGGGAATTGAACCTAAGATCTCACCAAATGTAAACTACATAAAAATTTCATGAGAAAAATGAAAGGAAAAATAAATGTGGAGAGTGGGGATTGAACCCACAACCTCTTGAATAGATGAAAGAGTTAGGAAAAAATAAAGGAGAAAAAATAAAGGTGGAGAGGGGGGATTGAACCCACGACCTCTCGAATGGATGAGAGAGTTAGGAGAAAAATAAAGTAGAAAAATAAATGTGAAGAGGGGGGATTGAACCCACGACCTCTCGAATGGATGAGAGAGTTAGGAGAAAAATAAAGTAGAAAAATAAATGTGAAGAGGGGGGATTGAACCCACGACCTCTCGAATGGATGAGAGAGTTAGGAGAAAAATAAAGTAGAAAAATAAATGTGAAGAGGGGGGATTGAACCCACGACCTCTCGAATGGATGAGAGAGTTAGGAGAAAAATAAAGTAGAAAAATAAATGTGAAGAGGGGGGATTGAACCCACGACCTCTCGAATGGATGAGAGAGTTAGGAGAAAAATAAAGTAGAAAAATAAATGTGAAGAGGGGGGATTGAACCCACGACCTCTCGAATGGATGAGAGAGTTAGGAGAAAAATAAAGTAGAAAAATAAATGTGAAGAGGGGGGATTGAACCCACGACCTCTCGAATGGATGAGAGAGTTAGGAGAAAAATAAAGTAGAAAAATAAATGTGAAGAGGGGGGATTGAACCCACGACCTCTCGAATGGATGAGAGAGTTAGGAGAAAAATAAAGTAGAAAAATAAATGTGAAGAGGGGGGATTGAACCCACGACCTCTCGAATGGATGAGAGAGTTAGGAGAAAAATAAAGTAGAAAAATAAATGTGAAGAGGGGGGATTGAACCCACGACCTCTCGAATGGATGAGAGAGTTAGGAGAAAAATAAAGTAGAAAAATAAATGTGAAGAGGGGGGATTGAACCCACGACCTCTCGAATGGATGAGAGAGTTAGGAGAAAAATAAAGTAGAAAAATAAATGTGAAGAGGGGGGATTGAACCCACGACCTCTCGAATGGATGAGAGAGTTAGGAGAAAAATAAAGTAGAAAAATAAATGTGAAGAGGGGGGATTGAACCCACGACCTCTCGAATGGATGAGAGAGTTAGGAGAAAAATAAAGTAGAAAAATAAATGTGAAGAGGGGGGATTGAACCCACGACCTCTCGAATGGATGAGAGAGTTAGGAGAAAAATAAAGTAGAAAAATAAATGTGAAGAGGGGGGATTGAACCCACGACCTCTCGAATGGATGAGAGAGTTAGGAGAAAAATAAAGTAGAAAAATAAATGTGAAGAGGGGGGATTGAACCCACGACCTCTCGAATGGATGAGAGAGTTAGGAGAAAAATAAAGTAGAAAAATAAATGTGAAGAGGGGGGATTGAACCCACGACCTCTCGAATGGATGAGAGAGTTAGGAGAAAAATAAAGTAGAAAAATAAATGTGAAGAGGGGGGATTGAACCCACGACCTCTCGAATGGATGAGAGAGTTAGGAGAAAAATAAAGTAGAAAAATAAATGTGAAGAGGGGGGATTGAACCCACGACCTCTCGAATGGATGAGAGAGTTAGGAGAAAAATAAAGTAGAAAAATAAATGTGAAGAGGGGGGATTGAACCCACGACCTCTCGAATGGATGAGAGAGTTAGGAGAAAAATAAAGTAGAAAAATAAATGTGAAGAGGGGGGATTGAACCCACGACCTCTCGAATGGATGAGAGAGTTAGGAGAAAAATAAAGTAGAAAAATAAATGTGAAGAGGGGGGATTGAACCCACGACCTCTCGAATGGATGAGAGAGTTAGGAGAAAAATAAAGTAGAAAAATAAATGTGAAGAGGGGGGATTGAACCCACGACCTCTCGAATGGATGAGAGAGTTAGGAGAAAAATAAAGTAGAAAAATAAATGTGAAGAGTGGGGATTGAACCCACAACCTCTTGAATAGATGAAAGAGTTAGGAAAAAATAAAGGAGAAAAAATAAATGTGGAGAGTGGGGATTGAACCCACAACCTCTTGAATAGATGAAAGAGTTAGGAAAAAATAAAGGAGAAAAAATAAATGTGGAGAGTGGGGATTGAACCCACGACCTCTTGAATGGATGAGAGAGTTAGGAGAAAAATAAAGTAGAAAAATAAATGTGAAGAGTGGGGATTGAACCCACAAACCCTTGAATAGGTGAGAAAGTTAAGAGATAAATTAAGAGAAAAAGAATGAGGTTGTGGGGGATTGATCCCACAACCTCCTTGCCTTAAACGAAAAAGAAAAGAGGAAACGAAAGGAAATATTATGGGAGTGATGGGGCTCGACCTAGGGTCCCCCAAATCTAAAAAATGCAAGTACCAAGTTTAATATAATATTACGTGTTGCTCAAGGGATTAGAAATCGGGTTCCCTTACCCAATTCCGTATTGACACATAAGTCGTACGTTAACGAATAAATAATGAATGCTACTTGTAAGGATCGAAATTAAGATCTTGGCATACCAAAAAGATGCATAAGTCTTGTACCACATAATCTTAGGTAAGTATGAGTCACTTAGACGAATTATGAATGAAGCCTCATGGCTTGTATGTATGGATCCACAAGTCCAGTGTACGTTTAAAAGTAAGCGAACCTAAGATGTATGTAATGAAATGATGTGAACCTAGGAGGTTTGAGTAAGAGTGTGAAACATACAAAAAGGCCAAGTGAATTGGAATATGACGAAATAAGCATTCACATAAAGGGAGTGTAGAATGATATAAAGTCAAATCTCAAGCATACTCCAAAATAAAGTGTTAAGAATGAATTCACAGTTAATACGTAAAGAAAAGAATGACATCATGAATATAGGCTAGTGCAAGTGAGACAAGTTGCATCTACGCCTAAAATCAATGTCACTAAATGAAATGACTAAGAGAGTATATTTATGCTAAACGATGAACAAGCAAAGAAAGAGTGATTACATGAGGATAGGCTAGTACAAGTGAGACAAGTTGTATCTACGTCTAGAATCAATGTCCCTCAATGTAAATCCAAGAGAGCATACGTATGTTTTACGATGAATGAATAATGAAAGATAAGTAAATATGAAATGAAAAATGTTAAAAAGAATAGGGTGGCATCACAATATGAGGATAGTGCAAGTGAGACAAGCTGTACCTACGACAAATATAAGGTCACCAAATAGTGTTGAAAATTAAGGGAAAATTCTCAATCACACTCTATATGTAAGTGTAAGGACATTTCATACTTAATACGTAATGATCAGATGAGAAAACATCTAATGAGCTATGATGCCTCATGCTAGAAGTCAGCTTCTATGATGTATGAGATGAATGTAATGGGACTCTATACTGAGCACCAGTAGGCTAAGTATGAGTAGCGATTCCTTCTTTCGGGAAGGCAGAGGTTTGTGTAATTCTCATGAGATGAGATTGTCCGTCCAGATAGGTTTGAGTCTCCTTATATCTCCTACTCTTTGAACCTATACTACCAATATGGGGTTCTAGCAGGGTTCGATTCGTTATATACGCTAGCATGTTTAGGTTCACTTTGGACGGTGATTCCACCTCTTTTTGGTGTGGGGTTAAACGCTGGATCTCATGATGCTCAAATGATCTATGTCTAAAAAGGTTAAAGTTCCCAAAGAAAGAATGAGGTCAGTCTCAAGTAATGCACATAGTGAAATTAACGATACGAAAGGTGTTAGGATAGGATAATCAAGAGGTGAGCTAGATTTAAGTAATGACACTAGGTCATTCTTGGTCATTGCACAGCAAACCCGATGAAAGTCTTAAACTAAATCCTAGGTATGGCTGGTGTTTGCACTAACTTACGAACGAATGAAAATGAAGTATGTATGAATGAATGAAGCAGACTCTGTGTTTGCTAAAGAAGGCTCCTATTTGAGGTCCCATATGCTAAGCCCTCATTTTGGGAATTCCTAATGTCAAATCTATGATTCCAAGGTGTCATGGCATATGGATGAATGATATGAGATATGTTATGTGCTAATAAGCAATATGTTATATGTTGTATGCAATATGTTGTTTTACTTTTAAAATATATATTTGGTAAAAATAGTGAAAAATGACTAAGTTTCGAAAAATCAATTAATCATATGATTTAAGAGAAATCAATTTTTCAACTTACGGAGTCGCCACTTGATTTTTGATAAAATCAAGAAAAAATTTATAATTAATTTTCAAAAGATTTAAAACAGATAAAATCAATTGAAAAAAGGTTTAAATTTCAAATGTACATTCCGAGAAGGTGTTAGGCTCTCGGAATGCCCGCTAACTTACGGTTGACCGGCGATTTGACTAAAATGACCCTTTTAAAATAACTTTTCCGAAAATGAAGAGAAAAATTCATTTTATTATATATTTGTTTCATTTCATTTTTTATTTATCATTATTTCTAAAGGGAAGCATTTAGAGGAAATTATCTTCAGGGAATAACCTAAATGTTGACAAAAGTCAATAAAACAAACTAAATAAATAAAATAATAGTAGTAAAAATTTATGATTATATAAATATAGTAAGAAATGGTTGTCCTTTAGAAATTAATAAAACTCAACCAAACGTTAGTCAATCCAACAAATAATAAATAAAGGAGGGAGAGGAAAGAGTATTTGAACTTGGGCTAATTACCCAAATTCATTAACTTGGGCTTTGGCCCACTTGTCCTACACTAAATAATTCAAGAACGTGGGCTTGGGCCCCTTTTCAGCAACTCAATCCTGCATGAAAAAATTTGTGGCCTTTGGGCCTATTTAATAAAAATCCTGCTGATGGGCCTTAAGCCTTTTGACTTCCTGATACTTTCAAATGACAGAATATACACCGAATGTGTATCAGATGAATACACCCTGTACATTGACGCATTTCGTACTCATAAAATCCGCGTTTTGACTTGAATTTCGCATTTTTTCTGTATTTTCCAAACTGCTTCAACGTATTTTGCACCTGACTGTTTTTATTACTGTATAATGCTATATAAATTGTGTATACAAGTGTATACAGGCTATATTCTATGTATTTGTTTATTCATTGTTCCTGCATTTTACTTGAGTTCGACATACCTGCACGTTAAACCTGCATTCTCACGTTTTGCACTCATCTGTGGTATAACGCATCTGTATACCAATGTATACAGGTTGTATATCGAACTGTTCTTCAACTTTCGAAAGCTGAAAAATAATTTCCAGAGGTATATATTCACTGCTCTAAACCTGTATTTCGAATTTGGCCCCCTATGCGTGTTTTACCTGTATATCGATGTATAAAAATGGGTATAACAACCCATTTCCAGGCTTTGAAGAACCTGCAATTAATTTCCAGTAGTGCATTTCAACCTGTTCTTCAACTTGTACATCAGTTACCAATTTCGGAGGGGCTGGACGACTCGAGAGTAGAGGTTTGAGCCTTTACGGCTCAACAAGAGAATGCAGCGTAAAGAAATCCATTATGGACTCGGAGCGGGTTTATATAAAGAAAAAAAGAGAGAAAAAAAAAGTTACGTAAGAGATTTATCCATCCAAACTAATCAAGATAACACATAATGACATTTTCAAGTAATAAGCTAAAATCTACCCTACTGTATACAAATAAGGAAGAATAGCATGTGAACTAGACACAATTAATGATATTGAAAGACTACTTTATACACTCCATGCACTACAGAGAACTCAAAAGATAGTAATAGACATAAAGGAATGCGATCAGATTTGTAAACAAGGTCTATGGGGCAGTGATTACGTTACACACAGACTAGTATCAACAAACAAATTATTGGCAATTAAGAACATGCTCTAAACAAAGAAGAAATGATTTCCCCCAAGTCAAAGAAGTCAAGAGAAGAAGAAGAAATCAAAACGAAATAAGTTTGAACAACAAGATTAACGACGTAATAGGTTTACTAATGAGAACAAAGTAAGAAAACTGAATGTCGAAACATACAAACAACACCAAGCAGCAAATTAGTTAGCTTCACAGAAGATATAAAAGACAACGAAACAGCTTCTGAAAAAAGAAAGCTAAACACGGTACGAACAAACACCTTGAACATGCTAACGATTTCATTAGAATGAAGATGACCCTTTGCATGATGACTAACTCAAGGTTCATGTAAATAATATATCTATGTATCTCCATACTAGCATGCGAAGATGAACGCCATTCTCAATATTGAGCGAGCAACGAGACAAAGCGAAAGAGACGGCAAAAGCAACTTTCAACTAAATCCAAGTAAAAACGATCAAATATTCAATGTATATCCAACACTTTAACAACAAGACAAACACAGAACTAAACCAATGGGAACTAAAGGGGTATACATGGCTAGACAAACAGATAAAGCGAAATCAAACTCCAACCTTTATTGATAAAAAAAACCCATCTAGATTTACTTTATCCCGTCTACTTATTATTATGCTTTTGTGGGTTATTATCTTTTTTATGAAAAAGGAAAACTAACTCAGCTACACGCGGATGAACTCGCCGGAAGAAATTAAACAAAAGGCTCCGAGCAAGCCGACTAGTTCCCAGCAACAAGTTATTCCCAAGAAACGGTAAAAACACATATGTTTACATAGTCATCATCGATGAATAGCTTCCAGCGATAAACAGACGTTGCATACATTCTTAGATATCTAAAATATTAAACTCGAAAGAAGAAAAAAAAAGAAGAAGAATAGGGAAAAGATGCTATCTACGGAGGAATATTATAAGGAAAGAGCATTACCTTCTTCTGGGCAGCGGACAAGGACCAGGCAATCTAGGCGAACGATCTTCCTCCAAAGAACACCAACTCAAATTATCAAAAGATAACAAGAATACTTAGGCAGCGACTTAAAATCGATGTTATTTCTGTTGCCTCTTTTTCTCAAAGTGATTACTCAATCTCTATAATATTCTGCCTGAATCCTTCATGCCAAAAAAAAAATTACAGAGAACCTGCTTTAGTTTCAAGAAGAGAATTCAACTCAAAAGAAAAAAAACCTCTCTCAAAAAAAAAACCCTGCTCCAATGAACCAACAGAACATTATATAGGAAGGGGACTAGGTTTTTAAAAATGGGGGGAAAGGGTAGAATCGTCGCAGCGACAAAACGTTATCCCCTCCAATTCAGAGAATATTCTGAAATGATTTTTTGTTCCGAACGAATTTGGAGAGGGCTGGACGACTTGGATCGATCCGTCGTCCTTGAAGCTTGACGTGGTACCCATCCACGCGAGCCAAGGACGAGAGCCAGCTGCAGGAAATGTACGAGTGAGGTCGAAGAGGAAGGAGACAAAAGAGTGCAGGGTACTGGGTTGCCCACTCGGCGCTCACGCGCTTGGCACAGTTGGGTTTCCACTGTGGAGACGTTAGGGGAAGGCGAAAAGGCATGAGGGTCGCGTTAATCTGGTAGCGAGTGAGGAAAATCGATCGCATAATCGACACCAATGTTTCTGAGTTCGTAGCGAGGAAGAAAACAAATATGGGCCGGGTTGAAAGGATTTGGAGTTGGGCTGGCTGAAGCTTAAATGGGATTGCAGGGCTTTGATGATAGGTGGTCTGCTGGATTGAAATGCATGGGCCAAATTCTGGAACTAAAATCAGGCGAGTTGGGCTGGATTTGAAAAAAGGGAATTTTGTATAAATGTCCCAAAATGGGTGGCCAAACAAATTACATTTTTGAGAAACTAGAGGGAATTGATTAAAATAAATTACTTAGATAAGCTTTTTAAGTTTACATTATAAAATAATCGACTTAGTTGCGAAATAATTAAACCCATAAAACCTTTTTGAGATGATTTTTGAATAATCACGATATTATAACTAAACATATAATTTATGTAAACCAAATATATTATGAAAAGCGAAGAGGTCCATTAAAAGTAATTTGAAAATTAATTTAAGCTTTATGAAAATTTAATTATTTTAAGTCGTTTTGAATTAAGAAACTTGTCAATAAACTTATCGGAGAGGGTCAAAATTTGGGTGTCAACAACTGTCCCTCATTTTACTTGGATTGATGCAAGAAACTCAAGGAAAATGAAATTGATCAAACCAATTTTGACCGACCCCATTCATCTTTAAGGGAAGTATTTGGTACGGACTTTAGGAATTATGGCCGAACCCTAGAAATGGGTTACCTACATATCTCAGGCTTTATGAGAATTCGGGCTGCTTGTAGTTCGATACGCTAGTTCTAACGTACGATTTTGAAAGAATTCAAAAGCCATCTCGATACAGGATTATGAAGGAATCAAAATGCTCGGAATAGGATTTAAGAGCGAATGTTCGGATACAGCAGAGTTTTCAGCATTGAGCTCGCCTACATATCCTTATACCTCAGGAATCAGGCTGTTTGTAGTTCGACTCGATCGGTTGAAAAGGGAATCTATTATGCTAGATAACCTTTGGTTTTGGATAAGTAACGAATTAAACGAGTATGAAAAGGAGGCATGTAACCTCTTAGCCATGAATGTGGTGCGCTCACATCCATAGGTACTGTCACTTAGATTGGAAACTTTCTTCCGGTAGATCAAATTTTCCAGATGCGAAACAAAACTGACGAAACTCAAAGAAAACCCACATGCTTTATGATAAGGGTGTCGTTTGATTGTGGTGGAATTCGCTCCTCTTCTCGCGTCTTAAGAGTTTGATATTCCTCTTTGGACTGTGTCCCAGTTCGTTGCTAAGAAAGAGTTCCACGTTGTGCTGCGTCCTTTTTGACGTCGTCCGCACCTGTGATTTTTGGAGAATTCATCCTCTCGGATGTTCTTGACAAAGTGTGAGATAAAAATTCGTCAGCTAAAAAATGCAATTAGGATGGGAGACAATGTCTTTTACCATGTCGACACTCCATTTTCTCCTCGATATTCGACGTCAACTCGATCGGTCTGACGTAAAGTAAATAAAGCTTATGCCTTGTTTTTGCAATGTAATCTTCAATGCACTCTTCAATTGATGTCGAAACAAATAAATGCTGATGCGATGCTGATATTTCTTTTGATGTCAATATATGCTTCAAGCTGATGTCAACATGAATCAAAGATAATGCAGTGCTGACGCTTCTCTTGATGTCGATGTACTCTTTATGATGTTTACTTTTATCAAAATAAAATAGTGCAGTTGTTGCCGATGGATAAGTATTTTCTTGGGATGCGCGATTTCTTTTTTCTGGTAGTGCATGACTCCCTGCGGGGCATGAGTATTTTCCCGCGATGCGTAACTTCCTTTGACGGATGAAATCTTCTAGCGATGCATAAACTTCTGCGAGGGATGAAATCTTCTCGCGATGCATAAATTTCTGCGAGGTATGAAATCTTCTCGCGATACCTAAATTTCTGCGAGGTATAAAATCTTCTCGCGATGCATAAATTTCGACGAGGTATGAAATCTTATCACAATGAATAAATTTGACGAGGCATGGAATCTTCGCGTAATGTATAAATTTTGCAAGGTATGGAATCTTCTCGTGATGCATAGTTTCTTGCGATATATGATTTAACCGTGATGCTTGGATATTAACTCGCGATGCATGATGTTCCGCGATGCATGAATATTGGCTCGCAATATATGATTTTCCGCGATGCATGCGTATTGACTTGCAATGCAAGATTTTCTGCGATGCATGCGTATTGACTCGCGATGCATAATTTTCCGCTATGCATGAGTATTGACTCGCGATGCATGAATAATCATATCGCCTCCAACGATGATAAAGGTAAAACGTCTTCCAGGTAATACATCGTCTAGATCGATAATAAACTAGCTGGTCCTCTCTGGGTAATGCATAGTATCATCCCCGACATTATGACGCAAACGATGTCCTTTATAAATCTCATGTTGTTGGAAATTGATTGAAATAAACAATTCACATTCCCAATTCTCCGACGTAAGAGATATAAAATGCTTCTTGCATCTAGGAAAAGTGTTGCTTTTGGGATAGTTTTCTCCTCTTTGGACTTCTCCATCGGAAGAATTTGCTAGTTTCAGAGCAAAACTATAAACCTGCGTCCACAGAAAAAATTGTTAGTTTTAAAAATGAATCGATCTGTGTTGATTTCTTCAGTTGCTTGCTCCTTGTCTTGCTATCTCCGGTTGATTTTACGATCTCCCGACTCTTGATAGATAAGAAAAAATATTTTATGCCAAAACAAATGAAACATAAAAGGAAAAATTTAAGAGAAATAAATCTTCGAGAGATAGTATGTTAAAAGGGTCACTGCCAAATCATGTCATATCAGGCTTAACAAGCTTTTTCGAGTTTGATGCTTGGAGGTCTATCTGATCATTTGCTGGGGTGTTTTAAGAGTCACTCCGGACTTGCAGATAAATCCGTGCTGAAATTTTGAGGTCATGCTTAAAATTTCTGTCCCAGTTAAGTGTCTTGCTTATCTTTCCACTATAACTGAGCAGATCGCAGAATTTTTGAGATTTTCTCAAAAATTTTGTCCCTGTTGCAAATCTCGAAATATCTTCTATCTTGACTTGCTGATGAAGAATCTCTTTTCGAGAATTTTGTAGTCCCTCTCAAAAATTTTGTCCCAGTTTCTATGGTAAAGAGGAATAGAAATTTTACGGGAGATATGACCGAACCCTTGTGGCGCCTACGTATCCCATTGAGGCAGGAATAAGGTCTAACGTAGTTCCCCCCTTAAAGGTTAATAAAAACATTTACAATGAAAAACCGACCGAGGCCAACATAGGCCGCCTACGTATCTCGTTCTTGAGAATTCAGCTTGAACGTAGTTCAAATACAAGGAAATAATGAAAGGGGATAAATGGGATGACCGAGGCTGACATAGGCCGCCTACGTAACTCATTCTTGAGAATTCAGGTCAGACGTAGTTCATTACAAGAGGGGTAAAATTTTAAGCAAAACAAATACAAGCAAACAGAACGATTACAAGTAAATAACAGAAATGCAAACCGAAGCTTCACACGTAGTATCTCTTGACAGCATCTGAGTTGATCGGTTTCGTCCAAACGGTGCCATCCATCTCTGATAGGACCAAAGCACCTCCAGATAATACTTTACGAACCATGTAAGGACCTTTCCAATTTGGTGTAACTTTCCTTTGTACTCATCTTGATGAGGAAAAATACTAAGAACCAACTGACCAACTTCAAAGTTTCTGGCTCTTACCCTCTTGTGAAAAGCACGAACCTTTCTCTGCCTATATAATTGACCATGACATATGGCAACCATTCTCTTCTCATCAATCAAAGTTAGTTGGTCAATCCGCTTGCTGACCCATTCAGCGTTACTTAATTCATCTTCTTGGATGATTCTCAAAGACGGTATCTCGACTTCAGCAGGTATAACTGCTTCTGTTCCATATACTAGCAAATATGGATTGGCTCCAATTGATGTTCTTACAGTCGTGCGGTATCCCAATAAAGCATATTGTAACATCTCATGCCAACCTCGATGCTTGTCAATCATTTTTCTCAAAATTTTCTTGATATTCTTATTGGCGGCCTCTACAGCTCCGTTCATTAGATGAGTAATCTTAAATTGCTCACATATCTCTCTCATAAAGTGACTGTTGAGATTTTCCCCATTATCAGTAATGATGGATTCTGGCACTCCAAATCTACATATCAAATTGTTGCGAACAAAATCAGCCACCATTTTCTTGGTTACAGACTTGTAAGAAGCTACTTCCACCCACTTAGTGAAATAATCAATGGCGACCAAAATGAATTTGTGTCCATTAGAAGCGGCTGGCTCTATCGGACCGAAGACATCCATACCCCAAGTTAAAAATTGCCAAGGTGAGCTCATAACATTAAGCTCGTGAGGTGGTACTCTGATCAAATAATCGTGCACTTGACATTTGTGGCATTTTTGCACAAATTTGCAACAATCATTCTCCATAGTCATCCCGAAATACCCGGCTCGTAGGATCTTTCTTGCCAAAGTGAGCCCGTTCATATTCATACCACAGACTCCAGCATGTATCTGTTCAATAAGCTTCGCAGCTTCAACCGCATCAACACATCTTAGAAGACCCAAATCTGGAGTCCTCCTATAAAGGACTTCTCCACTTAGAAAGAAATTGAGAGCTACACGACGTATCGACTTCTTTTGGTTGGCTGTAGAATCTTAAAGATAAGTTCCAAACTACAAATACTTCTTTATATCAAAATACCAAGGCAAACCGTCTGGTTCTGCTTCAACATGGGAACAATGGACTGGATGTTCTTTCAACTCTATATCCAGAGAATCAATGTAATCTGTATCCGGATGCTTAACCATCGAAGCGATGGTGGCCAGACCATCAGCTAATTCATTCTGTATTCTGGGAGTATGTCTGAGATCGATCTTACGAAATCTTTTTCACAACTTCTGCACATGCTGTACGTAAGGTATAATCTTTGGGTTATTCACAGCCCATTCTCCTTGAACTTGATGAATCAGAAGGTCTGAATCTCCAATAACCAATAACACTTAAACATTTATGTCGATGGCCATTTTCAAACCAAGAATACAAGCTTCGTATTCGGCCATGTTGTTTGTGCAATTAAATCGAAGCTTAGCTGCCATGGGATAGTGTTGACAAGATTCTGACACTAAAACTGCTCCAATACCTTTACCTTGATGATTTTCCGCTCCGTCAAAGAATAATATCCAACCTAGATATGCTTCAGAAATATCCCCACCCACAAACGACACTTCTTCATCGTGAAAATAAGTCTTTAGTGGTTCATATTCTTCATCAAAGGGATTTTCTGCGAGATGATCAGCCAAAGCCTGTTCCTTTATTGCCTTCTGAGTCACATACACGATACTAAACTCACTCAACAGCATTTGCCATTTAGCTAACTTTCCGGTCGGCATCGCTTTCTGGAAAATATACTTCAATGGATCCATTCTGGAAATGAGGTATGTAGTATACAAAGACAAATAGTGTCTCAAATTCTGGGGAAGACACGTCAAAGCACAACACGTTCTCTCCAACAATGTGTAACGAGACTCGTATGGAGTAAATTTCTTGCTTATATAGTAGATAGACTTTTCCTTCTTTCCTGTCTCGTCGTGTTGACCAAGTACGCATCCGAATGCGCTATCTAAGACGGACAAGTACAGCAACAAAGCACTCCCTTCTCGCTGAGGAACCAATGCCGGTGGACTGGACAAATAGTTCTTGATAGCGTCAAAAGCAGTCTGGCACTCTTCAGTCCACTTTGTCGGGCGTCCTTCTTCAACAGCTTGAAAATAGGCTCACACACCACGGTTGATTGAGCTATGAATCGACTGATATAGTTTAACCTCCCTAAGAAACTCATCACCTCTTTCCTCATCTTCGGTGGAGGTAACTCATGAATCGCTTTAATCTTAGAAGGGTCGAGCTCAATACCCCTTCTGCTGACTATAAATCCCAACAATCTTCCGGCTGGAACTCTAAAAGCGCATTTGGCGGGATTCAACTTCAAGTTGTAAGGACGTAGACGATCAAAGAATTTCTTTAGATGCGTCAAGTGATTCGAACTCTCACAGGATTTTATTATGACGTCGTCCACGTACACTTCAATCTCCTAATGAATCATGTCGTGAAAAATTGTCCGTCATAGCTCTCATGTAGGTGGCACCGGCGGTCTTGAGGCCTAACGGTATCACCTTGTAGTGATATACACCCCAAGGTGTAATGAAAGCCGTCTTTTCCGCGTCTTCGCCATCCATCAGAATTTGGTGATAGCCAGCATAACAGTCCACAAATGATTGCATCTCAGTCTTGGCACAGTTGTCAATCAAAATATGAATATTCGGCAGCAGAAAATTATCCTTCGGGATACCTTTGTTGAGATCTCTATAGTCAACACAAATCCGAATTTTCCCGTCTTTCTTGGCGACCGGAACAACATTGGCCAGCCAAGTTGGATATTATGTCACTTCCACCAATCGGGACTCTATTTGCTTGGTGATCTCTTCCTTAATCTTCAAACTCAGTTCAAGCTTGAATTTTCGAGTTTTTTTGCTTCACCGGATCGAACCCCGGGTTAATCGGCAGCTTATAAGATACTACATCGGTGCTCAACCCTTGCATGTCACCGACTTCCCAAACGAACACATGACTATATTCGGCAAGCAAATGAACTAGGCCCTTTTTCTAAGCTTCATTTAGGTGGGTGCTGATCTTAACCTCTTTTACACATTCCGAACCTCCCAAATTCACCGTTTCCGTTTCCTCTAGATTTGGTTTATGCTAATTCTCGAACTGTCAAAATTCCTCGACGACATAATCTGGTTCCCCACATTCTTTTCATAATCGTCAGCCTTGTTGTTACCTGCCTCATTTTGTTCATTTAGCTCGTGACATGACATGGCATTGGCAGGTCTATAACTTATGTTACTAAAATCATAAACAGAAAAAATTGGGAATGTAAGGTATAACAAACAACTAAATAAATAAAGTTAAAAATAAAGAGGCTTTCATTTAAAAACAATGCAAACTTTGGCCATGGCATGGGGCCATATTGCCTTTTTGAACATCACAACGAAAATTCAAAAAATTTGAACGGGTAAGAAAAATGCAAAAATGGTGGGTCTCGGGTCTCCTCCGGGCAACCACCGATTTTAATGCATGAAATGACGCCTTTCTACTGAAGAGTTTGGGGTATCAGGATCGGCGTGGAGGTCCAGTTCCGCAGCACCTCCCCTTGTTCAGCATCGGGAACACCAGCTAGCTCGACCTCCTCCTCGGCAACAACATCGATCTCCTCGAAGAGGTCACAGATTCCTTCCCTAAAGTCTTCAGGCTCTGCATACTCCCGGATTGGAAAGGACTGATACTGATGTGAGATCGGCTTAGCCAACGCTTGATAATTTTTCTTCTTCATCTTCATGTCGTTATTTCTGGGGATATACCCCAAACCATATCTGGATCCCTTAACAAGGACCTAAACAGGCTCAATAATTCCTTGGGGATCTCTGCCCAATCCAAACCCTGGCTCAAAATCGTTCTGTACCATCACAGTGGCTATCATTTTGTATACGGCTGGCATGGGGGTCTGGCATTCACCAGCTCTACCGTATAAAATTATGTACCTCGCGAAATCTCATCAATGATCGGCACCTGCCTACCAAGGTGACTCTCCTTGCCATGAATAACCAACTCTTCATTCTTCCACACAAGCTTCATCATTTGATGGAGAGTAGAGGGGACAGCTCCAGCCATATGGATGAACGACCTTCCCAAAAGAAGGTTATAACTGGTATCTATGTGCAATACTTGAAATTGCGCGCTGAACTCTGCGAGGCCTATTTTAATGGTCAAATTCACTGCTCCCAACATGTCTCTTTGAACCCCATCAAAGGCTCTCACGTTGACCTAGTTTTGCTCCAGTTTCCCAAGGTCAAACCTTAGTTGCCTCAACATCGACCACGGGCAGATATTCAGACCAGATCCGTCATCTACTAAGACGCGGTTGACAACCTTTTCACGGCATATCACAGTGATGTGCAGTGCCTTGTTATGTGATCTTCCTTCGATAGGCAGCTCATCGTCACAAAAGCTAATTTAATGCCCTCGAATAACCTGATGAATCATGGCAGCCATGTTATTACTACTTGTACCTGCACGTAGGTATGTATCATCGAGAGCTTTTATTAGGGCCTGCCTGTGGGACTGGGAGCTCATCAGCAGGGCCCATACAGAGATCTGAGCCGGAGTCTTCTCTAAATGTTTGATGATGGAATAATCCTTTGGTTGCATCCTTCTCCAGAATTCTTCCGCTTCCCCTTTGCTTATCGGCCTCATAGCCTGGTCCTTCTTCTGTCCTCCGAAAGCAAGCTCGTCAGGAGTGTAACACCTTCCATACCTGGTCATACCATGAGCCGCAGCATTTTCAATGACAAACTTAGCCTTGACGAGAGTTTCTGACGGCACCAAGGCAACAGCCTTTGTAGGTGTCAAAATAAACAACTCTCTTTTCTTTGATGCTTAAAGAAGCGACATCCCTTTCCAAATCATCGTGAACGATGGGAGTAATCATCGTCTTTCCACAGCAGTCTTCATCTGTCTCGATCATATTGACATTGCCCCCTCCATGATTCGGCAACGGGTTTGTGTTGACATTTGGCGCCGCCGGTTGGAGAGAATCTATCTCCTGATCAATCAGTTCCTGAATTTTGTGCTTGAGATTGATACAATCTTCCGTATCATGTCCAACACTGTTGGAATGATAAGCAACATCTCTTATCGGGCTTGTAGACTTTGAATTGACATCCACAGGTTTGGGCCCCATAGGGTGGATGTATCCAGCCGCGGCCAGTCTCTCATACAGTTTGTTTCGGCTTTCAGCGTGTGCAGTAAAGTCCTTGAAGGCCTCTTCTCAAATCTGGGTTGGGGAGGGTCATAACCGCCTTGTTGAGGGGGAGGCACCTGGTGATAATTTCTGGTATTTGGACGGGGAGATTGGCTTCTAGGATATGGATTTATTTGTTTGGTAATTTAGCGATGGAGCTTGGTTATTCGGAAGGGGATTTTGGTATAATGGAGCTTGGACTTGATAAATAGGAGGGGGTGCTCGGTAGCTCGACTGTACATTGGCACAGTTGGGAGCAATACTCTGATAGGGAGATGAAATTTGGTAAGGTTGAGGGTAATTTGGGTACATGGGGGAAAGATTTTGGAGATTAAGGGGTGGACTTTGGTACAGCGGAACTTGGGCGTTTGGATAAGTGGGGGTAGTATTACGGTTATCGGGATGACTGGATTGCGGGTAGTAACCTTGGTGGGACTTTGGGGAAGGCCTGAACGACCTTGGGGGTACGACGAGCTTCTGGGGGTTTTTCTTCCCCCATACAAAACAGCAGCAACTTCTTCTCTTTTCTTCTTCAGGAGCCCTGAAGATCCAGGTCATGCGGATACACGGGCTATCATCCCCGATTTCAAACCGTCTTCGATAGTCTCACCAATCTTGACTATCTCGGCAAACATTGCTCTAACGAGCAATATGATTCTATCGTACTATTCTGGCTCTTGCACCCGCACAAACGCTTCAATGATCTCTTTCTCGGTCATGGGCGGCCTTACCCTTGCCGCTTCTTTCTTCCACCTTTGGGCGAACTCCCTATAGTTTTTAGTTGGCTTTTGCTTCATTTTTTCTAGAGAATACCGGTCGGGAACTATTTCGACGTTGTAGGCAAATCGGTCGATGAAATCTTTGGCCAATGCATCCCAACTGGTCCATTGCCTGGTTTATTGTGAGGTAAACCATTCGAGGGCCTCCCCACACAGGCTTCGGCTGAAAAGCCGCATCAACAAAGCCTCATCCCTGCCAACTCTCACGAGCTGGTCACAATAGGCTCTCAAATGAGCCATGGGGCTTCCCACTCCTTCGAAGGTGTCAAACTTCGGAATCTTGAACCCTTCTGGAAGGTCCAAATCTGGGTGGATACACAAGTCTTCGTAACTGAGTCCAGCGATGTCAGGGATGCACTGTAGCTCTTTCATGACCTTTTTGATTTTCTCTTTTATATCAATCTCTGCATCCTCCTTTGCCCTCCATTCCTTTTCCTGTTCTTCATAGTGGTCCAACTCAGAACCGTGCACTTCGTTCTCGACAGGAACGGGAACTTGGAAAGTGGCTCTCTTTGGTAGGGGTGGAGCTATAGAGAGACTTGGAAGATTTTGGGCGGTTTGGTAGTTCTGCGGGTAGGTCTGAGGATTGGTATTCTGATTCAAATGGTGATGAGATGTTTGGGGATTGAAAGCATTTTTGTTCTGGTTTTGGTTTTGATTTTGTGGCGGTAGAGCGGTTTGATGGTGAGTATTTTAAGGATGGGGTGGCATTTGAGGATGGTTGTTTTGAAGAGGCGATGGAGTTTGGTAGGATTCAGAAGCATATTGGGGATTTTGGGTCGTTAGATCTAAACCGACGGATTATGAGCAGGTATAGAAGGCTGATTCTGAGTTGGATACATATTTGAGGAAGGGAAGTAGATTGGAGGCCTTCCATCACCAGTACTAGGAGCAAATCCAGGCGGAGGCAAATCCTGTCTCTGTTGCATTTCCACTCTCATTTCTGCAACCTGTTGCATCAGCTGCATAATCAACTCATTCTGTTCTGCTATGGTAGGTTGGGCCACCACAACATCAGTAAGACTCACTTCTTCATTGTTATCTCCCATAATTGCCTTTCCTCTGTCTGAGCTTTGTCTAGGGAAGGAATCTGCAGGACCTTTTGATCTGGTGAAATAAGGATGATCTGCCAGCATTCGATCGACACAATTCAGTTTCAAAGTACCTGAGAAGGAAAACAACTCAAAGGCAGATCTGTCAGTGCAGATTTAGAGTACAAAATGCATAATATCACACAGAGAGAATATAAACACACAAGTTTCTTTGTTTGAGGATATCGTTAACCCACGAGTGAGGACGGAAACACATTTTTTTAACAAACAGGAGTTTGCTTGTTTTAGTTTTGACGCTTTCTCAGGAAGGCTAAATCACATTGAGTTACGGTCTTCTTGCAGCTGCTTTTTGACGTCTGTTGATCTGATCTTCGTATCTTCTCGTAACATGAAGGGGAGAATGAAAATTTTTAAAGATAGGGGCCGGGCCTGGGAAGGATTCCTACGTATATCACAAGGAGAATTCAGGCCCAACGTAGTTCAAGTACAGGATAAAATATTTTCATTCATTCATTCATTACGATTACAAGAAATTTGAAAGACAACAGTAGAATTCTTAAAAGATAACATGACGATGACACGTTAGTCATTTCTCTTCTTGTTGCAGCATTATTTTCTTCCTTTAAGAAGACCTACCAATGGAGGCTTGTAGATGATTTCCTCGCCATCATCTTCCTCAGTCACTTCAGGGTGAGCGTTGTCGGGACCACTACTAGTTGTTCCTCGCTCATAGGCGGGGTATTTTCCGCCCGTCAGGTTGCTTTGGACTGTTAATTCCTTGTCAAGTAACACACTTTCAGCTAACAGAGTGGTGGTCTCCGAATATATCATCGCCTCTCTAGACTCTATTTGTTGCACTTTCAACCGAAGCGTGTCTAAATTATCTCTCAATCTCTCTGTCTCCATCTCAACATTCTTCTTTCTTTTCATCTGTGATGCCAGATCCTCATCCAACGTCACAGTTGCAGCTTTGTAAATTGCGGTGGCTATGTCGACTCTGAGCCCTTCTTCTTTGGCTTCTTGAATTTCCCGAGTGATCCGTTCGATCTTTCTCTGTAGTTTTTCTTCAGTGAGTTCCATCTGGATGTTCTTACCTTTGTCCATAGCAGTGATTTTGCCATTCCTGAGACGATAGAACATTGTTTTAGGATTTGGGTTATAGAAGGTGTCTTTTGAGTGAGAAACTTGAGACTTGGAAGTTTTGGTCGGACATTTTGTAATAGTGGCTTCTGTATATTTTTCAGAAATTTCTGGATAGGAATGGGTCTACGATATCCTCATTCATAGCAACATAGCACATAAGTAGTTAAACACACATATATCGCGTCCTAAACATGCTTGTGAGCCTTTTATGCCAAGGGTGGGCCTAACGAATTGAAGGATGTATATTCTTTCAAAACCCGATTTATTATCCCCAAAATACTTCATTAATAGCTTCCGAAATGTCTGATAAACATAAAACAGGAAAATAGTTCTGAAAATAAATTACAAAACAAAAAGTACAAATAAAGCAGTCCCACATAGGGGATGGTAAATAAATCTCAAGCCTCCTCTGATCCTTCACTATGTATGGTCCTCTTGGCGATGTTGACCTCTTCCCACATAGCATATCTGTTGTCCCAGAGATGATCTCTCGCCAATCGAGCTCCTTCTTGATGTCTGAACCCCTCTATCAACTGAATCTGTTGTTCCATGCTATCATCTAACTTTGCCATGCACTGTCTGGCTCTTCGTAGTTCTTGTTTCAATCGATCTATGACTTTGGCATCTTCTGAGTGACGACGTTGATGCTCTAAATCTTTCCTATCAAACTTCTCTTGAAGGCAGACTTGATGTTTGGCTCCAACGTCGGCAATAATGTGAGGAACGTTTGGACCAGGCTCAATAGTTCCAGCGAGACTCTTTTTCAACCATTCATTGTACTTCCTCGAACATTCAGGATGAAACCTATTTCGTACAGTCTCACCCAACACTCTTCGAGATCTCCGCATCCTACGCATGTCTTCAGCAAATGCAACTCGCCCATTCTCGTGGTCAGTTATGAATTTCCTCATATCTGCGATCTGGGGCAACTCTTGTTTCCCTCCTAGTTATTTCAAAACTCGACCAGGAGCATATGGTCTAGTCCCTCTTTGCCCAGCAAATACCAAAGAAGGGACCTTTTCAGTTCGAACCACCATATTCTTAGTTACCACCAAACTATCTATTGACTATTGTACGTCTTCTTCTCTTAGCCCTTGAAGCCTCGGATACCAAAAATTCTCCTCTCCAGTCTTATTGCTACGTGTGATACAACCACAAATCATGACTATGTAGCTCGTCGGAACGTCTTAGGGGATCTGGTTCTTTTGGGTTATGAGTCTTGATTAAATGTCGCATCATCCACCACTGTAGTATCAGATTAAACCCTTGAAAAAAGCGTTGTCCGCTCTGACACTTTTCTAAAGCCCTGTAGATGTCGGCCAGAATCATAGGCGCTAAAGTGTAGTATTTTGTTGATGTTTTGTAATCCACTCCATAGAAAATGGCATGAGTGACCATAAATACACTAGGATGAATAGTGTATTTTTGCTCTTGAGGGGAAACCATCGTTCCAAGCAAACATATTGCAAATGCAAGGGGACGCGTTTCTTTCCATGTTTCTTTTGAAACGAACTCGTCATTATATTTATCATAAGCCCTTTCACGCCCAAACCGATGATATAGTTTTCTGAAGGGTATATTTGGGCCAGGGATCTTGTCCATCCACTTGGCTTTAACCAATGACAACTTTTCTCTAATTTTGGCGAAATCCCATATTATGGGAATTAGGAGATCTGTATCTGGATGTCGTTTCCTTTTGTTGCACATGGAGACACTTTCATAGCTGATAAGATTTTCTTCTATAGTTGGCGTCAACTCTACTTCCCCGAACCGAAAAACCATGTTCTCACTATCCCAGAATTTCATTATCGTTTCAATAAGGCCAGGCCAAGAATTCATCTCTAACAGCGACAGGAAGTGACCTATGTGTTTCCGAACGATCATTTTATCATCGTTATTCATGAACCTCGACCATACTTTGAGAAAAGGATCGGGGATAGTAACCATTCTTGTTTTTAAAGGCTTATATGTCAGATTCATCCGAAAAAAATAACAAACAAAAATTAGTCAACCCCCCGCCGCGTAGACAATAATTTTTTTTAAAAATGCATATACATCCTTCAATTAACACGTAAGCATGATTGTCTGTTTTTGGCAATTTGGGCCAAGTAGACACAAGGTGGGCTTCTAATGGGCCCAACACGCCTTGGGCGTTCGGTCATCTTAGTTCAAATGCTCCTAAATTCGGGATTTGGCTCGGCTCTACGCTAGTTGAATAGGAGTGGCTTTTTCAAAGGACCGAGAACCCAAACAGACAATTTGGGCTGAAACTCGCGACAACCATTGGACGCCTAACGAACCAATAAATTGTCGCTAATTTCGAAAAAGGGTGAGTATAAAAAAGTCCGGCTGCGATTTCGCAAACCGTCCTTTAATATACTATATATATATATATATATCAAAAATATGACATGATATGCAATGATAGTTTTTATGAAAATTTAAACATATTCGTCACAAACATCATTTTGACAATTAAAACAATTAGTCAAACAGTCAAATCTCATGGTTAGAACATAATTAATCCCTAGCGGAGTCGCCATTTCTGTTTTACTTTTAAAATATATATTTGGTAAAAATAGTAAAAAAAATGACTAAGTTTCGGAAAATCAATCAATCTTATGATTTAAGAGAAATCAATTTTTCAACTTACGGAGTCGCCACTTGATTTTTGATAAAATCAAGAAAAAAATTATAATTAATTTTCAAAAGATTTAAAACAGATAAAATCAATTGAAAAAAGGTTCGAAGTTCAAATATACATTACGAGAAGGAGTTAGGCCCTCGGAATGCCCACTAACTTGCGGTTGACCGGCGATTTGACTAAACTGACCCTTTTAAAATAACTTTTCCGAAAAGGAAGAGAAAATTCGTTTTATTATATATTAATTTCATTTCATTTTTATTTATCATTATTTCTAAAAGGAAGCATTTAGAGGAAATTATCTTAAGGGAATAACCTAAATGTTGACAAAAGTCAATAAAACAAACTAAATAAATAAAATAATAGTAGTAAAAATTTATGATTATATAAATATAGTAAGAAATGGCTGTCCTTTAGAAATTAATAAAATTCAACCAAACGTTAGTCAATCCAACAAATAATAAATAAAGGAGGGAGAGGAAAGAGTATTTGAACTTGGGCTAATTACCCAAATTCATTAAATTGGGATTTGGCCCACGTGTCCTACACTAAATTATTCAAGAACATGGGCTTGGGCCCCTTTTCAGCAACTCAATCCTGCATGAAAAGATTTGTGGCCTTTTGGCCTATTTAATAAAAATCCTGCTGATGGGCCTTAAGCCTTTGGGCTTCCTGCTACTTCCAAATGACAGAATATACACCGAATGTGTATCGGATGTATACACCCTGTACATTGAAGCATTTCGTACTCCTAAAATTTGCGTTTTGACTTGAATTTCGCTTTTTTTTTTTGTATTTTCCAGACTGCTGCAACGTATTTTGCACCTGTACTGTTTTCACTACTGTATATTGTAGTATAAATTGTGTATACCAGTGTAAACCTCCAAAGTGGAAACCCAACTGTGCCAAGCGCGTGAGCGCCGAGTGGGCAACCCAATACATGTAATATAGCCTGTATACACTGCTATACACAATTTATACATCAATGTACAGTAGTAAAAATAATACAGGTGCAAAATACGTTGAAGTAGTCTGGAAAATACATGAAAAAATGGGAAATTCAAGTCAAAACGCGGATTTTAGGAGTACGAAATGCGTCAATGTACAGGGTGTATACATCCGATACACATTCGGTGTATATTCTGTCATCTGAAAGTAGCAGGAAGCCCAAAGTCTTAAGGCCCATCAGCAGGATTTTTATTGAATAGCACCAAAGGCCACAAATCTTTTCATGCAGGATTAAGTTGCTGAGAAGGGGACCAAGCCCACGTTTTGAATAATTTAGTGTAGGACAGGTGGGCCAAAGACCAATTTAATGAATTTGGGTAAGTAGCCCAAGTTCAAATACTCTTTCCTCTCCCTCCTTTATTTATTATTTGTTGAATTGACTAACGTTTGGTTGAATTTAATTAATTTCTAAACGACAGCCATTTCTTACTATTTTTATATAATCATAAATTTTTACTACTATTATTTTATTTATTTAGTTTGTTTTATTGACTTTTGTCAACATTTAGGTTATCCCCTTAAGATAATTTCCTCTAAATGCTTTCCTTTAGAAATAATGATAAATAAAAAATGAAATGAAATAAGTATATAATAAAACGAATTTCACTTCATTTTCGGAAAAGTTATTTTAAAAGGGTCATTTTAGTCAAATCGCCGGTCAACAGCAAGTTAGCGGGCATTCTAAGGGCCTTACACCTTCTCGGAATGTACATTTGAACTTCGAACCTTTTTTCAATTGATTTTATTTGTTTTAAATCTTTTGAAAATTAATTACAAATTTTTTCTTGATTTTATCAAAAATCAAGTGGCGACTCTGTAAGTTGAAAAATTGATTTCTCTTAAATCATAAGATTAATTGATTTTTCAAAAATTAGTCATTTGTTCACTATTTTTACCAAATATATATTTTAAAAGTAAAACAGGTGGCAAATAATTCCACTCCGAACAAAAGAACGACAACCAAAAAGGAATAAAACGCAAAAATAATGAAACTTTAAATTGCAGGTGTGATTGTATAGAGTTAAAAGTTAGGGTATGTGAAAGAGTTCGAAAGTTTAAACCTTTGTCCTTTTAAAACCGTTCATTTTACGCACTTTCGGCAATATTAGTCGCCTTGGCCAAACCATTCAGTGACACACCGAGTGGTTACTTACCTCACCGACTGTTAAAGGACATGCAGTTAATTTGGGGTTCCAAACGGTGGACAAAGTCGGGTTTGCCAACTTGTCCATGGGCTCTCCAAGTTTTACAGACTTAAGATATATTCTTGGGGTTTGCCATAGTATCACTAGGAAAATCCCTTTGTCATTTTTGGTATATACGAGACAACATATGACCATTTGGGTCTCTGACAACTTAATAGACATATAATCAGAAACACTTATCTGATTTATCATTTAGACATTATCTTTTATCTTGTTCAACACTATGTCTTGTTCTTCGACTTTGTGGAGAATGAGTGTGAGTATCTCTTCTATCTGTTCCCCCTCATAATCCTTGGTCTTTCATCGTTCATGATGATGATTGTGTCGATACTTATGTTGTATAGTAGTTCAAATTCCATGACCTTTTTTGGCCAAGAGATTTAGAAGCGTCACCATTTTGGCCAGATTATGATCCCTCTCTTTCTTTTTCTTGGTCTTAGTCATGCGATCGAGGAGTTGGGCTACTATTGCATAGGGTTGTCGTCATAGACCACCCCTCTTTGGAAACAGTCCAGTAGCATCTTATTTGGGATTTCATGAGTTGGGCACTGCACCATTAGTGTGTTCAACTTCAGCCATAACTCATGGATTTTCTAGTCTTCCAAATGCATGAAATTTAGGATGTTATCCCTAAGAATCATCATCTTTGAAGGAGGGTAGTCTGCTTGGTTACCATTTCTACCATATTCACTCATTTTCTATTTTTTAATTAACAACACAAAAACCAAAACTAAAATTATGTAGATTCAACTATGACTAAAAATAATAAAGTTCAACTTCAAAAAAGAATTTGAAACAACACTACTCCCCGACAGAGGAACCATTTTTATTGAAAGGGTGACATCATAAAAAGACTTCATCCAATTTTAAGTTTTAACAATCGTTAATCATTATATGATCTAACTAAATGAGTTGGAGTCGAATCCCACAGGGAGCGGTACGTGTTTCAGATTCAACTGAGAAGTATGGACATGTCCAAATCAGTTATAGGAATAAAAGTAATTGAATAAACAAATCATTCAAATTAAGGGGTGACAAGAATGTCAAATAGGGGTTTTTACTTTTGATTAACAACTAAGAACAGTCACAAAAAATAAAGAATTACTAATAAGAAGATGGGTTCTTGGGATGTGATCGATTATAGGCAATTATAGACATATGAGTGATTGCAACTATGAATAAATAGCTAGATATCCATGAGTAAGCTAGGACACAGGGGATGTTAACTTTCTCTCGAATACTGTACCCTGAATCAGGTGATTTTTCGTGAACATCAACATGCGTGCAAAATAAGAGCAGCCCATACCTTAGTCCGTTCGCCCTCTTGAGTTGAATGTGAGGGATTGGGTTTTGGATTCACTCTATCGAGCTGAACCCAGTTCAACCCAATACCCACTGACAATCAACCAAATATTTTTGTTCTAAAACCTCTATCTCGAGCAAGCTAAGAACACAAACATAAAACTGCATTTGCAACTACCATTCTTATATTAAACCACAATTACTGAGTAACTTACTTCTATATAACATTTAGACTAGGCTGAATTCATAAATAGATCCCTAAATTTGTTGGGTTTTTCCGTTCAGGTACCTCAACTACGCCATTTTTCTATTGAATCACTGAACCATCCATAAATTATTCCTTTTAAACACTGTTGGCTTATTTTGATATGTTTTTCTATTGTAAATGCCTTCAATTGTGTTTGTATATGCAATGATTTTGATTGAAGGAATGAAGACAATATTGTAGTCTACTTTATTTTCTAATGTGTTCAAATGACTTGAAGTAAAACACAATTATTCTCTAACATTTGCACTATCAATTGGACTTATGACTTTTGGAATAACATATGTATCCTCTATCAATATCCCCTTGCAAAATATGGTTACACTTCAACCAACGGTGTTTAAAAGAAACAAATTATGGGTGATTCAATGATTCAATAGGAAAATAACATAGTTGAGGTATCTGAGAGAAAAAGTCTAACAAGTTTACGGATATGTTTATATATTTGGCCTTTAAACTAATAATTAACAGTACCACAAACTAAATAAGTCCATAATCATATGATCACACCTCAAGAATTGGGGTTTTAGCTAGACATTATAAAAGGGTAAAAACAGTTACCAAATTGATTATCCATCAACTAGGTAAGTGTAGATTCGTCATTCCAATGCCCCAATTCAAAGAATCTCAAAGACTCACTTTCAATTTCTCAGAGTGAATTTCTTCGGTCCCTCTAAGCTAGGGAAAAGTAGATAAAAACTATCTCCAGGTGATAAAAGCTTGATAATCTAATCTCCAATTAAAAGATTGCTACTAAACTAAATGTTCAAAAATGTACTTCTAGTCGCCAAAATTGTGTTGCGAAGGGTTATTTAAATATTTAAATTGTAAAAAATGAAACATTTATATTTAGTGTGATAAATAATAATCTTCAAAAATATTTGCATGTAAAAACAATGTTTTCTTTTATTTCAAAAAAAAATTTAAAAGAATTATTTTTAGAAAAAAGGTATATGTTTTCTCTTCAAACGTTCAATAGACACGGTTTCTCTTTAAAATAATTTTTGTATCGTTTAATTTTTAAAACCTTTTGTCTTTTTATTTTGTTTCTTGTTCTTTTATTTTGTGTTTTGTTTTCCAACATTGATAATTTTCTTTTTGTTTCTCAACATAGTATAATATTTCAAGAATAAAGTTTATTAGTACAAAAAATTATTTATTTGAGTCTCACCTTAAGTATCATACAATTTAATAGATGTATAAAATTATGCGATGAAATTAATCATATTAATAAATATCCAATTTTGTATGCAATATATTGTAATTCTTACAAAATTTGGAGAATAGTTGTTTAAAATTAATCAACTTAACTATGGTTATGATATTTGTTAATATAGTGTAATCTTAACATTAAAACTTTGAATAAGACACATGTCTCTCATCTAGAGGTTCATTTGACAAATCGGCGAGAAGGGATAATGGAGGGGAGCCGGAACCTAAATAAGAGACCATAAAGTGTAAAAGATTACTATGTACCATAGGTTACCGATCTAAAGTGTGATTCTGCTCTAATTCTCCATCTTATATGCAATAACTAGCATTAGAAGTATTCTTATGGTACAAAACAAGAAATTTGAATTTATTTTCTGCAATTTCAAATAAAATTTTCAACATTGCTGGTTATTTTACTTTTTTATTACAAATATCAAAGACTGAGAAACCTTGTAATATAGCATTTAAATTTTAGATTATTTCTTCTTTTTTTCTCTTTAAGCTTCGACAAAACAACCAAATAAACATGGAACGAATCCCAAAAAAAATTAGTTCCATAGTTGAATGTGGAGATGATATAGTATTTGATATACTGTCATGGATGCCCGCCAAGTCCCTCATGCGATTCGGATGTGTGTATAAAGCTTGGAACACTTTAGTATAAAGCTTGGAATACTTTAATACGGTATGATTCCAACTTTATCAACATCATCCTCTTGTTCACCTAACAAAACACGAACTAGAAAGATTTTCTTTACAACTCGTGCCTTCAGACACAAGATCAGATATCATTATGTACTCGAATCATTGGAATGGCCTTATTTGTTTTTATAGCTATCAAGTTATTTACTTACTCAATGTAAGCACAACGAAGGACAAATCTCTGGCATTACCCTCTCTAATAAATTGTCGTTAAATATTTCTAGGACATGATACCATTACCAAAAAAATACAAATTGCTTTCTATTGGTGAAATAAAGGTTGACATTCTAAATCTAGGAGCCAACACCCTAAGAGAAATATATCAATTAATCCCGCCTTTTTCACATTATTATGGGGTTGTGTTTTCCTCAATGGGATACTTTATTGGAGTCTATGTCTTGGCTGCTTCGACTTCAAAGATGAAAAGTTTGGAATTCTTTCATGGTCAGAAAGCAAGGTGGTTCCATATTGACCCTATTGCGAGATATATGGAAGATATGAAAATTGCAAGTTGATTAGAGACATGAAATGTAACTCTAATGATCCAAATTCTGAGGAGGTGGTTACCTTGCAGCTTGAATCAGAAGCAAGTGACGAGAACGAGGTGTTTTGACTTTAGCAACAACGAGTCTTATTGGTGCCCCAAGTTCATTGGTGTTCCTAAAGCATGTTATGTTAAAACAGGTTAGCAACTTTGTTGAGAACATTATTCTGTTATCATGTATTGAGGTGTAAGATTTGAGAGTAAATTGAGATTTTATTTGTGTTTGGTGTTCTTTGCTCTTTACTACATTTACCAAATCAATGAGCATTTGTTAAGCATAAGTACCAACATTAGTTGATCCTATTGATTAAAAAAATGATTTTCTTGCAAGATCAATTTTTGTCCATCTAGTGTTGATATTAAACATTTATTTAGGAATAATGTGTTTCTTTAGCATAAGTACCAACACTAGTTGATCCTATTGATGAAAAAATTGATTTTCTAGCAAGATTGATTTGTGTCCATCTAGTATTGATATTAAGATAATTTAGTAATGTATTTTTTTAGCATAAGTACCAACACTAGTTGATCCTATTGATGACAAAATTGATTCTCTTGAAAGATCAATTTTGTCCATCTAGGGTTGACACTTAGCTTTGATTTAGGAATAATGTGTTTGTTAGGTTGGGGTTGTGTTCAGATGAATTTACACCATTCTCTAATGCAGCTTCACATTATTCATGCTGGCCGGTATTTCTTACTCCATATATTCTGTGTGATTTTATGTTCCTTGAGGTTTCCACCGAAGCAATCTGGCAAGTTAAATTAATGCATAACTCAAATGGCACTAAATGGCCCCAAATGGCCCAACCATGGATTGAATCATTTAAAGGAATACTATTCAATGGCTATCGGCTAATTTTTACGCTTTCAATATAATGGAAACTATCATTTCTCTGTTTTCATATTTGATTTAAGTACTTCCGAAATTGAATATCTTTCTTGTCTAGAAAGATATTCAATCTCAGAAACACTTAAATCAAATATGAAAACAGAGAAATGAGAGTTTATATTTTATTGAAAGAGTAAAAAGTAACTGATAGCAATTATATAGTTTCCTTCAAATGGTTCCATCCATGGTTGAGACATTTGGAACCATTTGAGTTTTGCAATAACTTAACTTTGCAGACTGCTCTGGTGGGAACCTCAAGGAAAACAACATCACGCATCCGCCAGGCTGTCTGCCTGGCTAAAGAAAGTTTGGGATGATGCTCAACATCCGGATTGGATGTAACCACATGTTTATGATGATCTCGGTGTGCATTTGAACACAAACAACTTTAAGGAAATATCAGACCAAGCAAAAAAGGCTAGAGGTGTCTCAAGGGTGGCTCATTGCAAACCGTAGGTACAAAGTTAGTCGGAGCAATTACCAGAGAGATGGTAAGTTCAAATTCAAACTTTTAAATAAATAATTAGTTGATTGATATATATCATTATAAATTACACTTTTTTATTTATAGGAAAAAGAATTGGAATGCTCAAAGATATACTTCGGCTCCCGATGACACCTACAACGACAATTGTGATAATGAGGTTGATTGTGTAGGATCCACTGCCTAGCTAATTAACATCTATAGACATTTATGAAGTTTTTTTTTAAATTTGAAACAAATTTTGAAGATACTTTTAAAAGACTTTATAAGTTTTTAAATTTTGATTTAAGTTTCGAATGCTATTTTAAGTTTCTTATTTTATGTTTTGTATAATGTTTATATAAATGTGTTTGTTATATATAATTGTGTGTTTATTGGGTTGAATTGTATTTGTATTGCAGGTGGGCAACGATAAATAAAATCACAAAAAAAGCGATAGTCAATGTGATTTTGTCTGTTGTTTTTCTGAGTTTTTTTAAAAATAATTTCCAGAAAAGCGATGGACGATGTCCTTTTGTCTATCACTTTTCTGGAATTTTCAAAAAACAAAATTTGACAAAAATGAGTTACTGCGTCGCATTGTGGAAATTGAAAAAAATGAATTAAAACATATCGATGGAGTCCGTTACTTTTGTTAAAAAAATTCAAAAAATAAAATAATCAGTTTGCGACGCCGTCCGTCGCTTCTGGAAAAGCATCGAGCCAAAAAGCGACGAGGAACGAAATTGTGTCGATTTTATCTTTCTCTTATTGGCAGTTTTTCAGTGTGCTTGTTCCACCACATGAAGGGAGAATAGTGATTGCAACTAAATTGGTATATAGAAACAAGCTACATGAAAATGGAATAGTCATAAGAAACAAGGCAAGGTTGGTGGTTCAAAGTACAATCAGGACAAGGGAATCGATTATGATGAGGCTTTTCTCCTATTGAAAGACTAGAAGCTATTCGATTACTCATTGCGTTTTCTAATTTTAAAGAGTTCACTCGCTATTAAATGGATGTGAAGGGTGCATTCTTGAATGAATATTTGAGAGAAGAAGAATGTGTAAAACAACCACCTCGTTTTCAAAATCCTGAGTTCCCTGATCATGACTATAAATTAGACAAAGTTTTGTATGGGCTAAAGCAAGCTCCAAGAGCATGGTATGAAAGGTTATCCAAGTTTCTACTAGATCATGGTCATATAAGAGGTAAATCGAGAGCATTATATTTCTAAAAAAACAAATGGAAAAGACTTGTTGATTGTGAAGGTATATAAGGATGACGTAATCTTTGGATCTACAAATAGTATGATGACTCAAGAGTTTGTTTAAACTTATTACTCGAGAGTTTAAAATGAGCATGATGGGTGAACTTAATTTCTTTCTTGGATTACAAATCAAGCAAACACCCACATGTACCTTGATTCATCAACAAAAATATGTGAAGGAATCGCTCAAAATATTCAACATGAATGAAACAATGGAAATTGATATTCCTATTGCTACTACTACTAAGCTGGATATGGATGAAACAGGTACGTATGTTGAGCAAAATGTGCACAGGGGAATGATTCTATCTATATATTACTGCAAGTAGACCTGATATTGTGTTTATTGTAGGTTTTTGTACCAGGTGTCAAGTAAATTCCAAAGGATCTCATCTTAAATCTGATTAAAGAATTTTCAAATATCTGAAAGGAACCACTAATCTGGGTCTTTTGTACTCCAAAGTCAGAAACTCAAATCTTGTTGGTTATGCAGATGTTGGTTATGCTCGATACCTGGTAAACAAGAAATGTACCACATGTATGGCTCACTTCCTTGGAACATGTTTGATATACTTGTCCACTAAGAAACAAAATTTTTATCTTTGTCTAATGCTGAGGCTGAATACGTTGCAGGTGGATCATGTGGTGCACAATTGCTATGGATCAAACAACAACTGTTGAATTTTAGTTTAAAGATTGGTAGGATTCCTATCTTATGTGAAAATACTAGGTTTATTAATATATCAAAGAATTTTTTGCAACTTTAATCTCGTTGGTTATGCAGATGTTGATTATGCTCGATACCTGATCAACAAGGAATGTACCACAGGTATGGCTCACTTCGTTGGGACATGTTTGATATCCTGATCCACAAAGAAACAAAATTTTGTAGCCTTGTCTACTCTTGAGGCTGAATACACTTGAGATGGATCATATGGCGCATAATTGTTATGGATCAAACAACAACTGATATATTATTGTTTAGATTTTGGTAGGATTCCTATGTTATGTGATTATACTAGTGCTATTAATAAAGCAAAGAATCTTGTGCAATAAACGAAGAAAACACATGAGATACCATTATTTGCGAGATAATGTAGAGAAAGGTCAAATATCAATAATGTTCTACTACAATGAGGAAAACTAATTTATATTTTTATCAAGGCATTATGTAGAGATTGCTTTGGGAAAAGCAGACTAGACTTGGGGATGATTAAGATTTTATAATTTCCCTCCTTCAATAATTGGTACGAAATAATAAGTGTTTAGGCTAGGAAGTGATAAATTCTCTAGTCTATTAAAGACATTCACTTGTATATCAATTTTTTTCTTGTCAGCTCACACAATTCTCATGGATCTTTGTTACTATGAGCACTGAAATATGTTGCCAATCTATGTTTGAAAAATAGAATTACAAATTCCAACAAAACTTTGCAGATACATGAAGTTACACAAGTTTAATGAACCAGTAAGAAAGATGAACAAAATTAACTCACAAAAAACTAATATCTGTAAACGTTGCAGAATCTAGAAAACTAAAACAGAAAAAGATCAAGTCCACTGGATACACAGTTTCCCCTTAAGAAAATTAATCCCCTTTAGTAACCGAGTTTTTATTCGGAATATGTCTTCCAAGGATAGAATGATGTCAATCACCAGCGTATTGAAACCCAAAACTCTAGTTTCAGCGAATCACTCAACAATAGTAAAGTAACGAAGAAATTTTTGTTTAGAAGAAGAAGAAGTCAAAAAAAATTGTAAGGAAAAATCTAAAGAATCATTGTATTTATAGGCAAGAGGAACAGGTTCTGAAAGATTGCAACCCGTTTAGAATCCACACGACCATTCATAAAAGTTACAATCTTTCAAACATTCATGGTTGTTCCTGAATTTTTCAACCTTTCAGAACAGTCAATTAAAATTGTGGGAAATTCAAATAAAATGGTAAAAAATTAAAATAAAAAGTGTCATGTGTGGATCTGAGTCGGGTCGGTCAATTAACTAATTAATTGAAATGTTTCGGTCAATTAACTAATTAATTGAAACGTTTTGGACATTTAATTTAATTTAATTTATAAAATAAATTATTAAAAGAAACTTTTTCCAAAAAATATTCTCCTGATCGATCATTTTCCAAAGTCGAAGCCGTAGCCGTAGTCGAGCCGAGCGAGCGCGCGACGACAATGGCGCAAGGGCCCCCCTCTTTCCAACCCTTTTAACAATTAATAGGAGTGTTTCTTTATTTATAATATCGTAGTTTTCTTTCCACCACATATGAGAAACAAATGCCTTTTCACTAAAGCATTAGAGGACATTTCAGGTTTCCAACTCTTCAAGTTCCAAAATTTTCAAGTTCCTCTCTTTTTATGTTCCCTCCATTTCCCATTAACTCTTGCTACATACCCAACAATCCACCACATGAATGGGGAATGCTTATAACATAGGCATGTACGAACAAGTGTGTTGCATCTGCATAAGTAGGTTTTCCCTTGGACTTTATGTAGTGAACATATGTTGTATATACTCGGTGAATAGGTAGATGCAGTATCTTTAAACCGTCAAACTTTGGTGTATACCTAGACAACAATGTGTCAGACAATTAACCTTTTACTGTTTATGATTCTTACGATTGTGTTCTTTTCAGCCATGAACACCCCATGGTTTCATGAGTGTACAAAGAATAGGCTTTTGACATAAAATCTCTTTGAAGCGGCTTACATTTAACACTCACATAGGTGATTTATAACTGTGTCATCTCGTAGATACACTATTTGGTCAAATCTGCCAAACTTAGCAAATCATTAAGAACCTTAAGCTTTATTAACTCATTAACAAGCCTTAAAGTCTTGACCTTCTTCCTGAACATCATCATGAGAATGGATTGAGTTGATTGACAATGTTGAACCGTCAATCAAAACTTTGTTTTTCTCCTTGTATGTAGATCTTGGGATCTCTAGTATGACAGATAGATTTACCGTCATTCTAACTTGTCCTAAGCCGTAAACCCATTACCTTAGATGATCTTTCAACTTCCTCTCTCACTAGGTTTTTCATTTGTGGATCTGACACATTATTGCTTGACTTCATAGAGTCAATTGTGATAATTCCACTAAAGAGTAGTTGTTTTATCGTGTTATGTCTTCATAGTATATGATGAGACTTACCATTGTACATAGAGCTCCTTGCCCTACCTATTGTTGTTTGACTATCAGAATGTATGCAATAGGTCCCACAGGTTTTGGCCAAAATGGAATATCCTCTAGAAAATTCTAGAGCCATTCAACTTCTTCGCCCGCCTTATCTAAAGCAATAAATTCAGATTCCTTTGTGGAGCGAGCGATATATGTCTTTTTGGAAAATTTCCAAGAGGCTGCTCCTCCACCAAGTGTAAACACATAACCATTTATGGATTTTACTTCATTTGACTCGATGATACAATTTGCATAACTATATCCTTCAATCACGGCAGGATATTTATTATAATGCAAAGCATAATATTATATATGTTCCACATACCCCAACACACGTTTCATTGCAATCCAGTGATTTTGATTCAGATTACTAGTGAACTGACTTAGTTCGGCAATAGCACATGCTATATTTGGTCGCATACAATTCATAATTTACATCGAACTTCCTAACACTCTAGCATATTCAAATTCAGAGTCACTTTCACTTTCATTTTTTTAAAATGTAATGCTTATATCAATTGGAGTTTTGACAACATTGAAATTCAAGAACTTGAACTTATCCAATACTCTTTCAATATAATGAGAATGAGATAATGCTAGTCCCTAAGGAGTTTTGAGAATCCTGATCCCTAAGATCAAATCAGCAACTCCTAAGTCCTTCATATCAAACTTGATAGACAATATGCGCTTAGTAGCTTGTATATCGTCAACATCTTTACTCATTATTAACATGTGATTAACATGCATACAAACAACGACTTCATGATTCAAAATGTCTTAATGTAAATACACTTATCACATTCATTAATCTTTAATCCAGTTGCCAACATTGTTTGGTCAAATTTAGCATGTCATTGTTTGGGTGCTTGCTTGAGCCCATAAAGCGATTTCACAAGTCTGCACACTTTTTCTTCTTTACAAGTAACTACAACCACTTCAGGTTGTTCCATGTAAATTTCTTCCTCCAACTCTTCATTTAAGAAGGTTGTTTTTACACTGTTTTCCATATCCAAAAATAATAAGATTATTTTTTCTTTCTCTGCTCCCCCCAAAAAAAAGAGAGACTGAATTTCTTCCACCTTCCAATAAAGAAGCCCCGGCCCCTCGGTGTCTTACACGTCTTCTTCGACCCTGCCGTGGTCCGTGCCTAAAGCAACTCTTTTCCATTCGCGAACGTTTAAGAAGTCATCTCCTGATTCGATGGAAGGGATCTAATTTGAAGAAGGAAGTCATTTGTGGACTGATTCCGACCCTTTCGTACAACCATCAAACCAGAGACCAAAGCAGGGCTCGACAAAACGGAAAGTATCATAGTACGTCGTCCTTCCCTGAAATGGAACTTTCATGCTGGAGCAAGAACTACCATTTGGTAGATTTTGATATCATACACTGCCACCAGTGGTATTAACATCCTAACTGATGTTATCCTTGTTACTAGAGAGTATTTCTAAAAGTAGTCCAGACCTTTCTTTTGTCTGTATCCTTTGACTACAAGTCTAGCCTTATGTTTGTGAATAGTCCCATTAGTTTTCATTTTCCTTTTGAAGATCTACTTTGATACTAAAGCTTTATTTTCTTTAGGAAGATCAGCCAATTCCCAAGTATGATTACTTAAATTTTATTCGATCTCACTATTGAAATCTTCTTTCCAATAAGTTGACTTAGACGAAGATATAGCTGCTTTAAATGTTTGAGGCTCACTTTCAAGCAACAGTGCAAAAAATTCTAGTCCGAAAGAAGTGGGTTTCTATTGGTGAGTGCTACACCTACGATCCTTACTAGGTAGTGTATTTTCCATTGATGCTTCATGTGGTCGTTTAGATCTTTCACTTGTCGACTCACATTCCGTTTTTTACGGATATATGTGTTAAAAGAACTATGTGTTATATTACTCAGTTATTGTTTTAAAATGAATCTCAGGGTTATCAGATTTGTGAACCAAAAACCAGCAGGCCAAACTGTTCACATTATATCCAATAAATACGCAATACACCATTTTGGGTCCCATTCTCACTTTTTGGGTAAAAGAACGTCTACCTTGGCTAGAAACCCCACACTTTGAAATATTTCAAGTCGGGTTTCCTTCCTTTCCACAACTCAAATGGAATTGATTGTGTTTTTCTATGGGTTACCTTATTGAGTATTTTATTAGCTGTAAGGATGACTTCCTCTCAAATGTTTCCCGGTGAACCATAACTGATCATCAAGACACAAATAATTTTCTTTAATGTTCTGTTATTCTATTCCGCCAAACCATTTGAATGTGGTGTGTACGGTGCAGTAGTTTGATAAATAATATCATATTCCAAACATATCACTACAAAAGGAAATTAATATTCTCCAACCCAATCACTTCGAATCATTTTCATCTTTTGATTCAATTAGTTCTCCACTTCATTTTTGTGTTTCTTAAATGCATCAATTGTTTCATCCTTACTATTAAGCAAATATACATAACAAAATTGAGTGCACTCATCAATAAAAGTTGTAAAAAACTCTTTCCCACCACTAGATGATGTCAACTTCATATCGCATATATCTTTGTGAATTAAGTCTAAAGGTTTTGGATTTTTTCAGCGGACTTGTAAGGAAATTTAACAAACTTACTTTCCACACAAATATTACATTTCGATTTATCGCATTTCAAATGAGGCAATACTTCTAAAGTAACCAATTTTCGCAAGACTTTGTAATTTACATATCCCAAATGGGCATGCCATAAATAATTTGACTCCAATAAGTAAACAGAAGCAGAATTCTTATTAATACTATCAACAACCATTACATTAAGTTTGAAGAGGCCCTCATTGAGGTAGCCCTTTCCTTAGAATATCTCATTCTTTCTTATTACAACTTTGTCAATAACTAAGACACACTTAAACCTATTTTTAGCGAGCAGTGCAATAAAAACTAAAATCTTCAGAGGAACATGCAAAACAACGTTCAAAGTCAACACCTTGCCGGATGTTATTTTTAACATTACTTTCCCAGTTCCTGCAATCCTTGTTGTTGTTATGTTTTCCATGAAACAATGTTCATCGAACTCAGCAGGAGTGTATGTTGCAAAAGGTTCTTTCACTGAGCAAATATGTCGAGTGGCACCTGAGTCGAGAAACCACTCCTTGGGATTTCCAACTAAGTTGTACTCCAAGATCATTGCACACAACTCATCTGCATCTTCCATCTCTTCCACAATGTTTGCTTGACTTTTTGCCTTTGCCTTTATATTTGTCTTTGTCCTTTCTTGGAGAACGATAGTTAGAAGATTTATGACCAACCATACCACAATTGTAAGAGTTTCACTTGAATTTCTTTTTGGCCAATTCTGACTTTTGTCCGTTGGAATTCTTTCTCTTTTTGTCTTTGACAGGAGCTTCTTCAATAATACTAACTCCAATGATTGTATAACTCTTACGAGACTTTTTTTCGGCGGTTTTGTTATCTTCCTCAATCTTGAGCCGAACCATAAGATCTTCAAGCTTCATTTCCTTACGATTGTGCTTTAGATTATTCTTGAAATCATTCCACGAAGAAGGTAACCTCTCGATCATTTTAGCCACTTGAAAAGCTTTACCTGCTATGGCTGCTCCAATCTCGAGAACTGATCATGAAGCCTATATCTGAAGCTCCGTGGCATGAACGCTTCCAAAAAAGCCTCTGAGAACTGGTTAAAAGATATAAAAGGTGATACAATTGTCCTGGACCCATGAAACGTGCGCCACCATTGCCTTGCTGGACCACGAAACTAATCAGCAGTAAAGTCAGCTCTTCTCGACTCCAAGAGGCCTAATGACTGTAGCTGATTTCGGCAAGCGAGTTGGAACTCATAAGTGTCCTCCTTAATTGCCCCTCAGATGATTATATTGGTGGTTCAAACTTCTAGAATACCCCAAGCATCTTCTGCTTGCGCATTGTCATCTCTTTGACCTCTAAGTCCGGCGGGGCAACTAGAGGAACTTCTGGTGGCTGAATCTCTGGTGTCGCCGCGGTAGGCTGACCCTTCGGGGCTAGAGAAGGAGCTGGTGTTGGTGCTTATGAGGCTAATGCTTGTCGCATCTCCCTAATATCTGCTAGTATCTGATTCAGAAGAACATGAAGATCAGGAGATGCAATTGGTGCGGGTTGTGGATGGGCTGGCTGTGGAGGTATATGTGTTCCATGAGGCTCCTCCTTCCTATCCCGGGCCGGTGCTGTGGCCTACCTCGACCTTGAGGCCAGCGTCTACACCAAGCTGGGGGTCTGTCTGCAGGCCCGGGTGCATCACCCCTGACCATAACGCCTTGCATGCGAGCCATCCTGCGATAGAGAGAAACAAGTGAGATTTCAAGGAACAAATAAGACACAAGCTGCATGAAAGTGAATCAAATTAGAAATTCTTCCTAAACACATCCTATAGTCTCCCGAAGATAAGTTAATGACGTCTTTGTACCGATTTGCATGACTCTACTGGACGTTATCTTTGTACAAGTGAGACATGTGAACCTGGGGCTCTGATACCAACTTGTCATGACCCAATTTTTCGAGTCATGATGGCACTTACTATAACCCACCACATGTGAAGCATCATAATAAATAATAAAATCCTTACCTTCAACTGGTAAAGATAAAACGGGTGTGGTGTTTAAAAGTGTCTTGAGATATTGAAAGCTTTCTTCACATTTTTCAGTCCATTCAAATGGTATCTCCATTTTGGTCAAATTTGTCAAGTGAATGGCAATAGAAGCAAAGTTCTTCATGAATCAATGTTAGTAGCTAGTGAGCCCCAGAAAACTACTAACTTCCATCAAAGATCTAGGCCGAACCTAATTCTTGTCCACCTCAATCTTCTTAGGCTCTACCATAACCCCATCTTTTGAAACTACATGCCTCAGAAAAGTAACCGAAGTCAACCAAAATTCACTCTTAGAGAATTTAGCATACTGCCTTTGTTTCCCAAGAACACCCAGAACAATACGAAGATGGTAGGCATGCTCTTTTCCCTTTTCGAATAGACCAAAAATGTCATCAATAAAGATTATAACAAATGAATCAAGATATGGCTTGAACACCCCATTCATTAAACTCATAATAGTGGCGGACACATTATATAACCCAAACGACATAACCAAAAACTCATAGTGCGCATAGAGGGTTCTAAATATCGTCTTGGGCATATCTTCAAGCCGAAATGTCAAGTGGTTGTATCCAGAACATAGATCAATCTTGGAGAAAGCTGATACACCTTGCAATCGGTCAAAAGATCATCTATTCGAGTCAAAGGGTATTTGTTTCGAATAGTGGCCCTATTCAATTGTCAGTAATCGATACACATTTTTATACTACCATTCTTTTTATTAACTAGACTGGAGCACCCCATGGAGAAGTTCTACCATGAATAAATCTATTATCAAAAAGCTCTTGGATTTGAGCCTTATACTATCTTAATTCCACTATGTTCATGAAATACTGGGGGATGGAAATAGGACAAGTCCCAAGTTCTAAATCAATGCAAAAATCTATATCCCTATGCAAAGGCATCCATTCAAATCAGTAGGAAACACTTCTCTAAATCTGACACCATATGAATGGACTCAATGATAGAGAATCAACCTCAACATCTCGGATATAAATCAAATAAGTCAAACAACCCTTCCCTACAAATTTTCTAGCCCGAATGGAGGATATGATCTTCTCTTTCTAAGATTGTACACCCCTTCATTTCCCTTCACAGAATTTCTAGAGTTATAGACTTAGTGTTACAATTAAGCACATCATAATAAGAGGAAAACCAAGTCATGACTAAGATTATATAGAAGTCAGTCATATCAAAAATCACTAAATCAACCCAAGTCTGAAAACCCATAAACAAAATAGGACAATCATGATAGACATGGGTGATAATGACAGACTTTAAACAGGGCAAAGACATGGATGGGGGGTATCAAGTATATAAAAAATTACAAAAAATCTAAGGAAAATCGCATGGACACATAAGAATAAGTAAAAATAGGATCAGATAACACATTAGTCATCCGGTCAAAGAAAAGAATAGTACCCGTGATCACAGCGTCAGACGCCTCTGCCTCATTCTTACCTGGAAAGGCGTAACATTGAGCCATATCCTCATGTCGAGCGAATTCTATACCAGGGTGCACATGACCCCTGTCTGCTTACCATTTCCTCTACTTCCACAACCTCGCTGATTACCTCCTTGCCCACCATTTTGACACCCTCGACCATTATTGCCGTTTCCCGCGAGTACCACTCCCTAGACCGCTATTATGCAAAATCCAACAAACATGAGTGGGTACAATCTCTCCTCATATGCCCAGGTTCTCCGTAATTGTAGCAAGTACGATCAAAAGATTGTCGGCCACCCAGCAAAAGAGCGAATCCATGTCTATCGTGAATCAAATTATATGGTTAAGGTCCTGAGTAATTACTTGTAGAGGCGGCGTGGTGAACTAAATTGGCCTGGCTGCAAGTGTTGGCCTCTCTGCAACTTTGGAGTAAGAACCTTGAAATTTACCCGAGTCTTTGTCCCTATTAGCTAATGCCTTAGCGTGACCATATGGCCTCACCCACTCCACTTTCTTAACAAAGTCTTTTACCTCATTGAAGCTCCTCCCTACATAGGCCATATGACCAGATAATACCTGCAACTCAAAATTTAGTTCCTTAATAAATAAACGGATCCTCTCTTCCTCAGTAGTCACAAACTGCGTAGCATATCTAGACAAGGCCTGAAACTTGGTATGATAAGCAGCCACAAACATACAATCTTGATACAGAGCCATGAACTAATCCTTCTTACCATCTCTCAAAGTTCTAGGTACATATTCACCAAGAGCATGGCATGAAACTGGGTCTAAATAAGTGGAGGTAAAACTGAAAATCTGCATTCCATAGAAGCTCTCCACCACCATTTAGCCACACCTTCAAGCTAGAAATTCATGAACTCAATCCAATGTTGATGGACAATTTCAAACTTATGAAGCCTCTCATAACAATCTTAGATGAACTCATATGGATCTTCACTCTCGGAACCACAAAACATAGGTAGTTTCAACTTCAAAAAATTGGTCAACATCTCATGTTCATTACCAGTCATAACATGACCCAAAAAGGACAAAATAAAGCATCATTACCTACATTTATTCCCACTTTTGCGATGGTGATAGTAATGGGAGGAATGACGGGTGGTTGAGTTGCTTAAAGAGAAGTAAGCACTCCAAGACATGCCAACCCTTTCAAGAACGACATGATCTGCTGATCTAACACTGGGTCGATAGGAAGAATGCCTATAGTCTTAGCCTGCACCTCTTTCTATTGTCCAACCTCCTCAACATTTTCAACCTTAAATTTATCCTCTATCTCGTCATGATGTACAGGAGGTCCTCATTTTGCGGAGCATTATCGACTGGTAACCCATCTCTAGTAGGTGAAACTCTTCCTCGGCCTCTATTCTAGCTCAACCGCGACCTCTCGCTATAGATTTTTGTGTTGGAGAATTGATGAGAGCTACGGGCCTGACGCCATTGAATCTTCTGTTAACCATCTGAAGATCGAAGAATAAATGAGGTCAAATACCAATTTAAATTGACATATACCAATTGAAATAAAGTTATCGCACAAAGGAGACAAGAGAAAAAAGAGAGATTTCCTAAAGTATTATAGCCTCTCTAAGAAAAGTACAAATGTTTCCATACTGTTCAACAAGAATCTACTAGACTCATTTTTGTACATCGAGATCATCAAACCTAGGCTCTGATACAAACTTTGTCATGACCTAGACCATGATGATTTGCACCCACACTAACCATGCGGTGGGAGAACCATTAATACAACATAACTAAAAAATCTTAAACTACGGAAGCAAGTTAAATTCTAACGAAAGAAATATAGTTCCCTTAAACTCCAAAAAAAGTCTAATAACAAACTAACATTGCGCAATTAATGCCTAGAACTAAAAAATCAATGTGCCAAAACATATAAATAACAACCATCAGTCAATCAAGATGTTACAACCCCAAACTAATGAACTAATTAACTACGTAGAAAAGTGTAAGTTCAAAATGTTGACATAGCTGAAAGGAGAACTCATGGAAGCCCAGAAGAACTTGTTCACCCTTAAATTCGATTGACGATCGATCACTTATGTTCTAAATGAGGTCTGTAAATAGCCACCTGAAGATTCACTGTAATCAACAAGGAAAGAGAAAGTGCACTACGTGTACACAACAGCAGTTTACTGGTAGGATCACACGCCTATCCTACTAAGTGCAACATATATAAGTTAATACAACATAATAATCATATGCATACACTGAACATATACAATATCATCATCATTTATGAAACAATGTACAATTTCACATTTCTCAATTAAACAGTTATATCAAGTCATTGGTTCTCTTATGGAACCCAAAACCAAATAGTTAGCGTACAGGAACGTGGTACCCCATCCAATGCTTATGCCGGAACGTGGTGACATGTTCCATATTTATGTCAGGACGTTGAAATCGATCCAAGTTAGTGTGTCAGAATTCAACAGCCATCAATTAGTCACAATCACAATAAAGTTATGATTCATGGCATTCATCATTAATCGATCTCATTTACAATGAGTGTGATTAATAATGCAATATTTGCATACATCATGTATTAATATAAAGCAAGAAAAAACAGACATCATACAATCATGAAATCACAACAATCACCTACCTCAAAACAAGCTTGAATCCCCTAAAAATATAATTCTACCCTTTCTGGATTTGTATTGCTTGTTCTTAGTCTACAAACAATCATAATAACAGGAAATAAACAAAAAATCATTAATTACCCAAATTACCAATAATTCTATCAACCCTAGATCATATCCATGATTCTAATATCCAAGTTAGGGATTTTTCCACCATAATACTCAAATCAAAACTCTTCCTAGTCGATAATTATCATTTAGATTACGTTCTACAAATTGAAAAATTGATCCCGGGAGTGAAAATCTTACCTTTAGCCTCAAGAATAATAGAAAAATATTATGAAAAACCCCGAGTTCGTTCCTTAGCTCTCAAGCTTGAAAATTGTAAAATAAAGATGTTTTGACGTTTATTTTTTATTTAAATCGTGATTGTTCCGCTATGGCGACACCCAACCCGCCACAACGGCCCTGCCCTGGCGGTAGAGTTCTCATCTCAGTGTCCTGCAGGGAACAAGTGAGTCGATTTAAGAATTCCAAACTTCTATTGCACAAAAGACCTTCAACCGATGACATTCAAAAACTACCCATTCACACTAAGATTAATTTCGAGAATTCTAATCGTCCAAATTTAATTTTGTAAAGACGTACAAACTCCTTAACGACTTATCTATCTAGTCATGTGATCAAATTCACGATTAAATCACCCAATGTTTACCACATTTCCGTAGACTTTAATGACTTTGATTTTTTCCAAATTTGAACAAGGTTGAAAAATTCCAAGTTACTACGAAAACATTTTCTGACCCAAAATTTTTCCCCAATTGCTTTTCTATAATGACGGAACCCGATCGTTACACCTCACCGCCAATGTTTGCCGCGTGAATTCTCACAATCACTTTGAAGCTAAACATAACTATGAAGTTTGGTGAACTGCTGCCACCAACCCTGGATAGTTTATTTCAAAGCCACCCATTACAGAACCATAGAGCCACACAACCTACAATCGTACCACAGTAACGAGTATGTCTCGATATGTTATAGTAATAAAATTCCAATTTCTCACATGGTTCTACTCAATTAAATGCATCAAATAATAATTTTAAACTAAGCCACACTATCTGCTACGTTTATTAAACGTAACCTTCTCTTTGTTTCTAAATTTGTCAAGAAAAACTACATTCGATTGAATTGTTTCCTTTTGACTTTGTTGTGAAGGATTTGAGAAACCGGAAATCGATGGTGCCAGATGAACTAAACATGGAATGTATGAGTGACATGTATCACCTCCCAAAGGTCACACAACCACTACATCCATTCCTCTTACTACTGTAACATTCCAGAAAATCATATGTATAATGAAGAGCCAGTATGCCCTTAGGATAGCCTATTAGGGGTATATAGGTACCCCAATGCTCAATATTGAGAAATATTGATCATAGTATAGAAAAATTGGCTAAGGTATATTAGCCAATTTTCTATATATGAATAAGAAATATACTTTTTGAGTTGTCATACCCCAATCCAAGATTTACGTTCAATAAATGTACCTGCAAGGAAGACCCTAAGCTAAAATTCAATATTAAACCATATCACCACACAGAGTACTAGGCATCCAAGTGTCAAGCCTAGTACCATAGCACATGATCATTTTAAATGATCATGTACATTAAGCAGTGCCCAATGACATAGTGAGGGTCCTTGGGAAAATAATTAAACATTCCCAAATAAACCATAAATAATAATTAGTTAGGGAAGTACATGTGAAGAAGGTGCCAAAGGAGGGGACCACCCTAACCGAATTCGGTTAGGGTAGTTAGGAAGAAAACGTACACAAGGTACAACTCCATGTGGGGGATAACTTCCTAACAACATCTAGGTCCTAATTTACTGTACTAAATAGATAAATAACCTAAGACTAACCGAAATGGACCCATTAGTGCAGCCGACAACCTAAGACAAAAATTGGGTTGACACGCACCTAGTACTAGTTAAAGAGACAACTTAGTACCTAACCTAGGATGGTCCAAAAGGTCAGTTATGGTCCTAAAAACTTACGGGTACTTTAGTAATTTCCCTAGGTTACCTGCCAAAATTAATTTAAAAGGGCTAAAAGCAAAAATAAAAAGGAAATTTTGAGATTTCGGTTAAGACAAGAAAGGGACAACCTAGTACCTAACCTAGGATGGTCCCAAGAGTTAGTTAAGATCCAAATGACATAAGGGTACTTTAATAATTACACTAGGCTACTTAATTAATTAATTTATCAACTCAATTAATTAATTTAAAGGTGCAAACCGAAATTACAAAACAATTTCCAGATTTCAGTTAAGACAAGAAAAAGACAACCTAGTAGCTAACCTAGGATGGTCCAAAGGATTAGTTATGGTTATAACGAATTAAGGGTACCTTAGTAATTACCCTAGGTAACTTAAATAATTAAATTAGACATTTAATTAATTAAAGTAAAGGGGTCAAACTGAAATTCTTATGCTAACCGAGTACAATTCAAGAAACATCCTAGTACTTAACCTAGGATGGTCCTAAAGGGTTGATTCTGGTTCCAAGGACTTAGGGTACTTTAGTACTTACCATAGGTCCATAAATTAATTAAATTAAGGATTTAATTAATTAAAATAAAGTCAAAATGTTGACCAAAACAATAGTCAACACCAAAATTCCAGATTTTGGGTCATGTCCACATTCTCCTATGTTTAGTCAACTTAGGAGGGGCTTTTTAGTAATTAATTAATTAATTTATTTTAAGTAAATTATTAAACACTTAGTTGAATGAGTATATATCAGTTCTTAAACCTAAAAATCACGTTCAAACTCATAAAAAAAGGACGTAAAAATAGTAAGCAACGAGCGCAAGAAAAAGGCAGAAAATTTATCGATTTCTCTAGGGCGATTAAGGTTTCGTTCAAGGTGTTCTTCGTAGATGAAGTTCTACATAAGGCATGGGTTTCTCTTCTGGACTTCTTTATCCAAGAGTACTTTCTTTCGAATGATTCAAAGATCTTGAAACCTAGGGTTGTTTCCCGTCGTACTTGTCGAACTTCTTTCCTTAGTATCCTTGTTACGATTTCAATGTTGAATAGGTTAGAAATCAATTTGTTGGTATGTGGTGCTGGCTGATCTTAATGTGTATGTTTTTTGATTAGATAGTGATTCAATGAACCTATTAATTGGACTCATTTGATGCTAAGTGTTATTATGTGAATTAAAAGAATGATACTATTTTAAAGATATGTCGGAAAATGTTATGAATGAAGATGTTACGTTCTGTTGTGCATACTTATATGACGTTATAAAGATGATATATTTATAAAATGCTAATATTATTCTATCCAAGATGTTTACAAGCTTTATGCCTAAAGTTTTGTTATAAGGTTTGCTAAACAGATCTCCATGAAATCATAAGTTGAATGAATGTTTGGGTTATGCGAGTAAAATGGAAAATAATATCTTGACCAAAAGTCGAATGGAATCGGCTTACATTATTGCTTTTAAATAATGATGGAAAAATTGGCAAATGAGAATCTCATGAAACTATATTTTAATGAATGTTTGGCTTGTGCCAATAAATTGTCTATGAAGTCATTTCCAAATTTTCTAGGCCAATACTAAATTTTGCACCAATCTTATGTGCCAAATATAATTCAATGTCAAATTAAGCATGACCAACAGAATAAAATTAATCCATACTAAGGGTATGTCAATCAATGGGACAAGTCCCAACATACCCTATACTATCTTATATGACTAAAATGTTGGAATGCCAAATGAATAAGCACATCTAAAATAATTCATTGAATCCATAACTAAGGGCATTCCATTCATTGGGACAACTCCCAACATGCTCTAAATGAGTGACATATGAACTCATAAAACTCATTGAATGATGTGCTCATCGTCCATAAACGATGGTATGAATCTACTACACTAAAGTAAGTAACTAGTGTGAGTTATAACATAATTAAAGGGGTCTAAAGTAAGTAAGTGACCAGAATGGGGTGTTAAAGGAAGTGAGACAAGTCTCACTTACACCTAAGCTACTATGTTAAAAGAATACTCACTTATGAAGGTGTTAGAATGTGTGAGACCAGTCTCATTAACATCAAAGGATTATATGCAAGGAAAATTCATATTTCATCAATGTAAAGTAAGGATGACCAATCATCAATAGATTAAGCAAATCTCAATCTAGAAGCAAGCCACCATAATGCTGGAATCAATACTAAAAGGTAAAGAAGAAATGAACATTCATGTAATGAGGTGAGTAATTATGTTAATCTATGATTCTAATGAAAATGGTGGAACATGATAAGAGGCTAAGATGAATGGTGAGACAAGTCTCAACCAAGCCTAAGTAAAGGTCACTAAAAGTACTCACCTAAGAGAGTGTTGAATATCAAGAGACAAGTCTCAATCATACTTTATATGTAAGTGTAAGGACAATTTATACTCAATACTAATGATGAGATGAGAAATCATCTGATAAGAAATGATGCCCTCATTCTAGAAGCCAACTTCTATGATATGTGTGATGAATGTAATGGAACTTTATACAGAGCACCGATAGGCTAGCTATCAGTCGCGATTCCTTCTTTCGGGAAGGCAGAGGTTCGTGTAAATCTCATGTTATGAGACTTTCCATTTAGGTAAGGCGGGTATGGGTCTCCTTATATCTCCTAGTCTTTGAACCTATGCTGCCAACATAGGGTTCAATTCCCTATACATGCTAGCATGTTTTGGTTTCACCTTGGCCAGTGACTCCACCTCTTTTCGGTGTGGAAAAAACACCGGATTTCATAATTCTCACATGATCTATGTCGGTTAACGTTGGAGTTCCTAAAATTAAGAAAGACAATGAAACGAACGATACCGAAGGTGTTTGTGCAAGACAATCACGAGGTGAAATAAGATTCAAGTAATGAAATTAGGTCATTCTTGGTCATTGCACTTCATGATCCCGATGAGAGTTTTAAACTTCATCCTAGGTATAGCTAGTGTTTACATCAGCCTACGAATGAATGAAATGAATAGTTTGAGATCCCATTTGTTGGGCCCTCACTTGAGATGTCTTAATGCTACATCCGAAATTCCAATGTCTCGTAGATATGAAATGTATAATATATAAAATATGAAAACGAAAATAAATAACCCATAACTTCCCTAACATGAAGGTAATTAAATCAATGGAATGATCAATAGAGAATGACTTATTAAATGTAATGAATATATAGTGTAATGAATGACTTGCTATAAGAATAGTCAAAGCATGTCCAATGAAGTTTAGAATAAGTAAAGGGTATAGCTAATAATGAATCTTCATGTCATGAAAATGAACAAAGCCAAATAAAATTGGCTTATATTGGCTTCCTTTATTAGGAAAATATCAACGACAATAATGAATTCAAATATGCTTATCCAAAATGATTAACTAATGTATTTAGCCAATAAAGATTGGCTTATAAAGAATTCATGCCCCAAATTTTAGTTAAGTATTGACTTATAAATATTCATGCCCCAAATTGTAGTTAAGTCATTTCCTTAATCTCTTAAATTACTTACTTGATTCATTGTGGGTATGAGACTACAATGAATCATTGCACTTGTAAGTAAAACATAGGACCAAAGGAGTTATTGAACTACACAATAAGAAGAAGAAAAAGACTGAAAAATAATCTAAGTGTACAAAGATGAGCTCTCGGCCTAAGAGGATCAAAAATCTCAAATCTTCGCCCAAGTTGTTCTAAAATTATGTTGATGATACTAATGTATTGTAATCATATAGAAAATGAATTGTGTGCTTTGAATGCATCAAAATACATCATATTCATACCATAATTCACAACTAATGATTTAGGAAAGTCTAGTGACTAGGCTTTCCAGAAATAGCATGTTGTTTAGGAAGAGCTTTCTTTGATCATGCATAGCCTTATATGTATGTGTGCATACACCCATACTTATTACAAGTGGTGTACTAATCCCTACTATTTACTATTTTATAGATGAATTTTAAGGGACAAATTGACGACTCTTGCAACGGTTTGGACATCAGCGTTTCTCCAGACCATTTGGTAGGTCCTCTTGATTTCGAGGATGCTACAATTTTAGTATAGCCTTAGTTTTAAACAAAGCTAGTTGATGTTGTCCCTAGCGTTTCTTTCGTACTTTTATTTCGAAACTTTTGTAATAAGGCCATGTTTGGCAAACGTATTGATGATATATTCTTATTCTTTTTCGAATTGATTCTTATGATGGATTTTTTTTACATTTATGTTGAGCTTAGTATATAATGAATTCATGAAATAATTATATGAAGTCTATGTACACTTCATATGTTTAAAAGTTTTAAATTTTCCACTAAAAATTAACCATATGAATGTGATGAATGCAAGATGGGGCTTGTCTGCGACCTCTGACAGGTCAACGATGCCGGTTGCGATCCGGATTCCAGAATCCGGGTCGTGACAACTACTTGATATCAACGTCTTGGTCATCCTCACTCTAGAGTTTTGAGGTTTATTTTAAATAATTTCTTATTACCGTTTCATGAGCAAAGAAAACCTTTTCATTATAATTCTTATTATCTAATAAATCCCATCAAAATCATTTTTCCCAACTATCTTTGCGTAGCTCTAAACATCTTCAAATTATTTTTAGTAATTTATGAAGGCCATCACCGATTTTATCTCTTGATACGAAGCTATATTATTGTATTTTTTTCCACAAATATATAAAATAATACTTGGCTCTATACATTAACAAAAACAAGTGAAGTTAAAGAGATATTTCAAAAATTCCATCATTTAATGGAAAAAATTTTTACACCCAAATTTTATCACTTTACACTTATGGTGGAGGAGAGCATAAAAGTCTTGACTCTTATCTTTCACTTCACGACATTGAAAACCTTTTCACCCCACCTTATACACTTCCACGAGCTGCACTTGTAGAACTACGACATCACCATATCATTGAAACTGCAAAAACACTATTACATGAGGCGTCCCATCCAACCCAATTTCGGTCTTTCACGTGTCACCAAACTATCTACCTCATCAACAGTTTTCCGACCTTCCACCTAGATATAAATCCCCATTTCAAAAATTAATTGGAAATCACCTCATTATAGTTCTCTACCTAATTTTGGTTGTTTATACTATCCATGGCTTAAACAATACTCCAAATATAAAAGTATTAAGTTTAGAATTTAATGTTCATAATTAGTACTTGGTCATTGCATTAAGTTTAGCTTTTGAGTTATTTTTTCTGTATAAATTTTTTTTCTTAGTTTACAGTATTGCTTAGTATTCCTCGTTTCAACTTATATACGTTTGTTCAACTTAGGTGTCTATATCCTGCATGTTCAGTACATTCAATATACTAATGCATACTTTACTTTACATCCTTTCATGATGTAGATTCAGTTACTCAGCATAAAAATCGCATTTAGATCGATTCTCGGTTTGCACTCAGCAGCTTCAGTGTTGAGTCCTCATATTCAAAGGATAATTGACATGCTTTTATTTTAGTGTTTACTTTAAGTTTTAAGCTTTGTTAGAGTTAGCAAGTGTGCATGCCCCAACAACTTAAGTCAGTTAGAGGCTTTACAACATAGTAGTAGAATCAACTTGAAGTGTTAAGTTTAATCTTTCAGTATTATTAGACTCTTAGTAGGTTATACACCTTAGACTAGTTCGGTATTCCCCATTTTAAAGGTATCTATTGTTTTACCTTCGGCATAGTATATGTCTTATTCAGTTATTTTCAATATTTTTATGATATGACAGACTCAGGGTTAGCTTCGGGTCACTCAGGGCATGACCTCTAACACCAATAAATCCAAGGTATTAGTAATGCACACCTTAATACACAATAGACTGTACAACTACTGCAAGATTTAGCGATACACAAGGCTAATGAATGCATTATTTTTTGGAAGTATTTCACGGAATAAAATATCGAAAAGCTAAAATATCACTCAACGATTTAGTGTCATACGTACAAGAGCATCTAAAATATAACGCAAGTCTCAAACTAAATGACATGTGTCACGACCCAAAAATGGATATGATGACACTCATCGTATCCCACCAAGACAATTCGCCCTAAAACCTAGCCAATATGATAAATTCGGAAAATAAATTTCATTTAATTAAACCCCCAAAACCTGGTTTCATGTGTACAAGTCTCTAATGTGTTATAACAAAATTGAAAAAAATACATGTCTCCAATGACCTTGTTTATAGAATAGAACAAAATCATAAATAAGGAGAAAGAAGGTCTGTGAGATGACAAGCAGTTACCTTACAGATCTCCAAGAAGCCTTGAAAAAGAAGAGAATGACAAGTACCAAAAAAAAGGCTCGTCACCTACAAAAATTGTAAAAGAAATGCGTGAGTACCAAACCACACGTTACTCAGCAAGAAATTCTTTAAACAAAATCTAAGGGAACAGAATATGGGTACTCCTTACACCCATCCGAACCTCCACAACTACAACCTGCATAAAACTAATCAAACCTGACAGCTCATAGATTACATATCACATAGCTAAAAAAGAACACTTAAACAAATTATATATCATCAACAACAACACTTAAACAAATTATATATCTTGAACAACAAGCTCATTATTCATCAATCACAAGTTCCAAAAAAACTCTCACAAGATCCACAACATACAAGATCAATTTCACCTATGATAAAGACGATGAAATACAATGTCAAGCATAGTGATGCATGTTGTCTCTCAGTCCGTGACGTATAGGGACATGTCTGTCCATGCATCTGTCGCGGTGCACAACATGCCCCTTGATAAAAGTATCCATCGTGGCGTGCGATATGTCCCTTGATATTTAGTATCCATCACGACATGTGATACGTCCTTCAAAATCTAGTATCCATCGCGGCGTGCGATACATCACTCGGAATGGTACATCCTCTTTAATTTCTTATTCTTTATCAATTTATATGACACTTGTAACAATCATATCTTATAATAATTAAAATAAAATGTTCACACAAATAATGAGGTGATGACCATTTTCATAATACGGAACAATTTACAACAACGCTATCGTGATACAACATCAATAAATAAGCAATAATCCTTCAAAATATTCTCAAACATCACACACCAATAATTTATCACATTACCTTTTTATTACCCTTTTTCCATCAATAGAATTACTCAAAATGGACAAGTCAACTCATCACCAATTCTAATTATTCCCAACCACATATTATAAAGAAATACACGAATTTAATGCACTTAACAAGAGTTTAAAAATCCACTTGCCTCAAATAATCGAATAATCACTCCGGGACTTGAGCCTCCCCTTTCATTAGATTTCTAAATAAATGAAATCTATTCAAATATTAATCACAATAACTTTATGAAACTAACAAAGCCCATACTACTGTAGCTCTAGCCTACACCCATTTACTCACCCCAAATCTATAATAAATTTCCTAAGATTCAAACTTAGGGTTAATTCTTAATTTCTTCCAATAATTTAATTGCAATAGTTTCATACAATAGAATACAATAATATTTAATTACTAATCTCAATATAGTAAAACAAAAACTATAAAATTAAATTCAAGTTAATCACGAATATCAGTAGCTAAACCACAAAGGAATACAACAATTTACTTATCGTTGATTATCCCTACCATCCCCCATGTTCCAATTATTGGTTATTCATATGCCATGGTTACTTTTCAAAGTTTGTCTTCATTCCTAATAGAAAATTACAACAAATTCCCAAGTAATTTTTCACTATTTTCTCTTTTTTTACACAAGTAATATGAGTACTTAATAGTACAGACTGCCAACTATTGCAATAATAATAACAATTAGGGCAGAAAGTTATAATATAAAAAAAAATCAATTATCTTTCCTCCATTATCACTCATGCCATTCGTTGTTGCATAAGATTCTTCTCTCTCTCTCTCTATTTCGTGACATTAAATAATACAGGTTTTTGCCCTTATCTCTTTTATCTTTATATTATTTATTTATTTTCCTTTTCTATTATTATCATTAATAAAATAATTCTTTATTAAATCCGAAAATCATGTTACTCAATCTTATAATACATAAATTATTTCTTAAAACTATTAAAAATTTTAATATACAAATAATTGTTAAAATCTAGAAAATGACTAAGAGGGTTGTTACATTATCTACAACTAAAAATCATGTTCGTCCTAAAATATTGTCACAACCCGAGCCTACACCCTGGACGTGGCCCACACTCAAACACCATTGTTGGTCCCTGAGCGAACCATCATGCTGGCTGACTACAAGTGGAAGACTTACTTAAGCGTACAAAGCTTAAAAATTGAATGAGAATAATACAGACTTCTTAACTAAACTGACTAACTATGAAGCCTCTAACTGATAATGATGGTCATTGGGACAAGACCCACGACCTCTTAACTAAACTGAAAAGTAAATAAAATATTTCGGAATCAAGGAGGCTCACCATAGCTAACTCAAATTGCGGATGTATCAACGAAGCTTATGTTGATGATCCTGAATACTTGTGTCTACATCATGAGAAGATGCAAGACAAATGGCTCAGTACGTAGAATGTACGAGCATAAAGGGAAATTCTAAAGCATAACATAAGCTTGACAGTTGATTAAAAAAATGGAAACATACTTACCGCTTCTCAAACTTGAAACTCAAGGAATACTCAAGAATACTTAAACTTCTCAACTTACTCAACTCAGCATACTCAAGGATAAGATACTCAACTCAGAGATTAAATAGTGAACCCAAAGATATGACACCCAACTATGGATATCAACTCAATATAAAAAAAAATAATACATATGTTATATATGAAAATCTTTAAAAAAAATAGTAAAAACAACATAGTTCGTTGAAGAAAATGCAATAACAAACTCAAGTTTACTTATATAAAACAGTAATATAGTTTCTGTGGAAGATTCTCTGACCGACAACCATCTCTATGAGTCTAAGTGATGATACAGCGTCTTGCCCACGTTGCTAGAACTGTCATATACTTTGTTGTCGCATAGAACTCCTTAACTTAGTGGACCACTAGCTTAATTTATGTGATCATCTAAAAAGTATAACCCATTAATACCCATGATGGCTACATGGTTTACATGGAGAATTGAGTTAGTATGAACTCTCATCCCCACATTGGTGCTCAATACTATTCCAAAAATATAATTTAGCTCATGCTTTTAACATTTCCTTTATTTGGGTTGAGATATTTTGCTCCAACACTTTAAATTTAAAAAGCTCTCTTGGAGTCAATATTCCTTTTTCTTGTTCAAAACTCTTTTGGGAAATAATAATTTCCTGTTAACTTAAATGTGAAAATATTTATAAACTTTTATGGAATACTTAGTTCCCTTAAAACTTTTGAGGAATGAACTCAACTCTTAGGAATACTTAGTTCACCTTATAACTTTTAAGAAATGAACTCAAATCTTAGGATTTTCATAGTTCCCTTATATTACTTTGAAGGAAGATCTTCAACTCTTTACTGTTTTCTCGACTTGAAACTTGAGCCTTAAAATAAATTTAAAACGTTTAATTAAGACTATGAAAACTTTAAGAACTTTGCTTTGACTTACTTCTTAACTTTTAAACTTAACTCTTAAATTCCTTGAATTGAAGTATGGATTCAAGTATCATTATCTCATGTTTATGGATGATTTCATAATTTTCAGCTCAGAGGGTCATGTGAAATTATGAGCATAAACTACTCAACTCGAGAACTCAAAGCTACCTCTCATCTCAAGATTGTTCGACTTATAAGGTTCATGTGTAATTATGGGCATGAACAATTTAACTCAAGAACTTCATGGGTATCACGTAATAGACCCATCTTTAGAAATATAATCTGCAAAGGAATAAGAAACACAATACTCAAGATATAGAACTTGGAGAGACTACTCCTCTCAATCATACTCAATTTATAGAATTCATGCGGAAGTTATGGGCATGAACAACTCTACTTGAAGGTATATGTAACTAGATGGAACTCATGTATATGACTCTTCCCATTTTCTTATTTATTTCCTCAAAACTTAGTTCAAAGCTGTGATGGATCTCAAAGAATTCACAATTGAACTGAAAGGCTTTCTTGAACTTTACTCTTAACTCTCTCTTGAATGTGAATTATGCATTCAAGAGTTATTGTCCATGATATGATGGATCTAGGTGATATTTTAGAACCATTAATACATTCTCCTCACTCTCATTCTCACTTACTTGAGTCTTGAAACAAGTTACTAGAAATTGTAGAAGACTCCCCGAAAAGACTAGAAGGGACTCTTTCAAAAGGTTCGAACAAACTCTCAAAATTTAATCTTAACATTACCTTGAATTCGAATTATTAATTCAAGGTTATGATTAATGATATGAATAATTTCTACGTCTTTATAAGTATTTTAATGTGTTTAGAATTAAAAGGAGTGAAGATACACTTTAAATGAGCTCAAATGAGACAACCGACAGAAAAGGAGTAGAGGCAGGAGACCCTAGCGCGTTCTGGGCGTGGGGCGCCAGCACCAAATATCAGAGGCTGCATTTGGTTGCACTACAGGAGCACCGCCCCATCCCCTTGGGCGCATCTAGGGCTCGTCGCGCCAGCATCTCCCCAAGCATGCTTTTGGCGAATTTCGCCTCTCACTTTCTGACCCTAAATCGCTTTTAATCGACTTGTTTTCTCTAGTTTTCCTTAGATTCAATTACCCAACCTAAATAAACACTAATACACTAAAAAAAACCTCTAAACAATCACTTTTAATCTCAAGAAATCACCAAAACCCCAACAAGAAAAGATCCACAATGAACCTCAAGAACACCTATCAAGAAATCGTTCAACTTTTTGAGAATGAAATTACACTGAAAATAACATGTTTGGCTTGTGCGTGAACAAACCCAACACTATGGAAGCTTAAACACCACTAAGCTATTAAACCTATGGTGGAAATCCGCAACTAAAGTCAAGAACGTCAACAAAGCCCTTCATCCTTTTCTCTTTTCTCCTCTTTTCTCTTTTTTTCTCTTCTTGTCTCTTCTTGAACTTTCAACTAAAACCCTAGGCGTACATTAGGATTATAAAACTGTACCTAATAGTATTATACCCTTAATACCTTACGAAAAAAGAATTAAATCTGATTGGGTAAGAAAAAGACCAAAATACTTCTTACTATTTTCGGCTAACTTTCCTCAATTGGACAACCTAACTTTAAAAGGTCATATCTCACTCATCCGAACTCGAAACTTAGCAAAGTCAGCGGTGTTGGAAAGATAATTATAAGATATATTCTACTATATATTGTAGGAGACCTAACTTTTCCTGTACTAGGAGTTATTGTGGTTTGAAGTTGACCCAAAACTCATACTAAGCTTAACTTGCAAAATTTTAGATTTTCCTATTTCTAATTTAATTCTTTTTGGAACTCAAGGTGCTAAATCTAGTGAACTGACCTTAATACTTGAGAAACTTTTAAATCCTTGGTGAAATATCACTCACTACGATTAACAACTCAAGTCTTAGTTTGAAGAAATTTCTAGGGTGTTACAAATATAAAGAATGAAAAGGAAGAATAATCAACGTAACCAAAAGTCTATGTTATGACCTACCAGGTTGTGTTCATCTCTCTAAGTGAGATCCTCGTTAGCAAAATTCCATCAAGGTCAACTACTAATAACTGAATTTTTCGAATTAAACTTTGGAAGGTTTGTAAATCAAGAGTGAATATCAAGTCACATGCTAACCTATGAGCTCAATCTAAATAGAAAAGCACCGGACATAACATAACCGTCTTGACAAATATTTTCTCACGTAACCAAGATAATGTTTTCAATTGATACCGTTTACCACCAGAAATGATCTTTAAAAAACCACCACACACGCATAATGCACATACCATCTCAAATCTTACCAAGATTTTCCTTTCTCATAACGTAATCTTTCCACGAACTTAAGTTATAAAAATCTAATCTTTAGACATCAGGTACACATAAAGAGATGATCAAACTTATCTAACTCAAAGAAGAAAATTATTAATTAAACACTCAACAAGCGATAGACTTTGAAATATAGAATCTCTAGCAACACTCTCATAGCTCTTATATAAGTTCTGATAAGCAGTGTTATGCGTGTAGACCTATTGGTATAACTTCAACTATCTCAAACAACACAAAATTTTTCATAATTGAAATGACCAAATATACCTAAGAATTTCACCCTAACGAGATGAAAATCAAAGGATTGGTACACCTAATCCACCACTAGGGATTCACCCATAGATATGAAAACATATGTGGGTATAGATCTCACTCCAAACCATATCCAAAATGAAGTAGATGACCACGTAAGAATATACAGAACCAAAGCAGTGTAACACTAGATACTTCTTACATAGTTCTCATATCAAACATTTTCATTCATGTGACTCTATCTCTTTAATTTTCTAGCTACCAACAATCACTAATCTACTCCCCATAACAATTGTACACATACTCAATTCATCAAACTCCACATACTTTACAGAATAATCCACTAATAAAAACATTATTAATACAAACAGAACATCATAACCCCTCAGTCCATTTACCTTACTCTCAAACTGTCACTAGTGTCAAAGTCTTCTTAGAAAACACATTGGAGCCTATAAAAATTCTAAAATATTGCTCTCTCTCTCTCTCTCTCTCTCTCTCGATTTAAGAATTTCATGACAAATACGAGTCACACCCAACACTGATACACCTAACTCCAATCTAATATTACTTTCTCATCAAGGTACAACTATTAAATTACATCTAACGTCATTCTACGCAATCTTCCACATACTATATTTAAACTACCATTTCAAACCATCACATACCTTATGCCCAAGCTGAGAGAAATCCTTAGTCACTTCAATGAATTGTATACTATATGCTCATAACCTCTACTCACTATCAAATTCCTATTTAACACATCATAACAGTCTATATCGTCCCATGAACAAGGAACTTTCAATCCCATCAGAACCCTTATTGATCATGTAAAACTGTAGATCCACACCGTGGATCATCAATAAGTTACCTATCATAGTTTGAACAATCTAGCTTGACATAACTACATGGAATCTTCAACTAACTATTGCTTGTCACACAAACAAAAACTCAATCTTTTAAAAAAAACCGATGATTAATTCGTTGTAAGTTTGTACCAAACTAGTTTACATCTCACAGTCATATCTAAACACAAATTCTTCAACTACAAATCACGTGCTTATACGGGAGGTCTTATTCATTTTTTCTTAAATTCTGCCCATGGCTTAAATTCTAAATATCTTAAACTCTTCAATACACCAAACTTTTGTTCCCTTTGCTGACTCACATACCAATCTTATTCTTTCACAGACAATACTTGACAGTTTTTTTCCCAATCCTCTAAATAAAACTTTAAACGGACCCTTCCTTAGGTCCTTTGAAATCAAAATAACACAGTTATTGACTTAAACCATATACAAGTCCTTCCAAATGCTCTATACTAAATGTGATGATCATTTCTTACCTTACAAATTCATACCTTGACAAAATTCACTATCGAAAACCTAAACTCACACTAAAAAGCTTGAATTTTGAATCCAACTGTGTAACTCAATCCCTTTATCTATCAATATTAGTTCATACCTCAAAGATTTTAATGGATCCACGTATCTTAGCTAATAATTGGTCTCCTTTCCATCAACCTTATCATATTTTTCGCTAAAAATTAAACAATACTCCTTACCAAACTCAAAACGACACACAAAAAAACTTATCATAAAACTCGAGCTGAACGTTTATACATTATATCTATAATTTTTATCCAATACTTGTTAACCAATATGATGAACCTATGATACAATTATCAAAATAGAGAAAAATAGATGAAACCACGTGTCTTGGAACCTAATTCTCAACCCCTCTGAAGATACATATTTGTCCCTCGCAATCAAAGTAAATATCACTATTTTTCTCCTCCTTCTACATCCCATTAATTCTTTCCATTTAATTATCTAATTCATTTCAGAAATATTTGAGTTTTGTATCAGCACCCTCTATAACTTTTTATGCAACAACGTTACTCACCAAATAGTAGCAAACCACAACCTGATACTAGTCCTTATTACCAAACAAAATTTGTGTAACCAACAATTCATATCATATAGTTTCATCTCAATCACAATTTATTCTAAAAGCTTACTACACCCATGCTTAGTCAGCCCTTTCTGTCACAACGAATTCAACCTCGCCATCAGTATGATATCCCAAACCCAGCTACCAAAACCATCCCAGGGACTCATGCAATTTATACACACTTTTTTTACTAAAGTTCTCAATTACTTTTACACAAGAATATTCATTGTAAATTTTCTTTACCCATAAACTTTTTATTTCGATATCAGTCCACATCTATGGAGCATACAATGAAATCATCAGTCATAAAAAATCCGTAGGATACCCTAAACAACCCAAACATAGTAATACAGTACTAATGATCCACCACTAAAAGCTTCCTTATAAATAATACTTAAGTCAAGCATCCGTAGTAACAGCTAGTTGGTTTCTCAAATATGAATTCAACATCAAATCTTATTATATGAGCATGTGATACAATTGATAACTCATTAAGTAGTTAGTCACACTTGACAACAACCTATCCATTTTCATATATACCACTAGTATCACACCCAAAAATATTATTAGATCGCCACTTGAATATTACATATCCACCGAGAAGATTATATCAAAATAGGTTACACATTTCAACCCATTGAATACCTGTAAAGTATCAAAAAATTAGTTTCGTATCTAGCCTAAGCGCTATGTATTCTTTCGTAGGTCAGGATAATATCAAAAGTAACACACTCCATAGCTCTAACCAAGTAGGCATCGATACTGTTGTGGTAGTCGTAGCATAGCTTTCTTTGATATATAAAAATAATCTATACAATCATAGTAGAAATTCTAACCTCAATTGGTGCATCATTATTCTTATAATTTTCTAAGCAACCTGTTCATATTATGATAACTTTATTAATTGTAGTTTCCAAAGTTACATATACATTATCTAGGCATCCGTTTATTCATTTAACTTACAATTTTTAGACCACTCTAAATATTGTATATAGCAACCTTAGTAAAGTGCACACAAGTAGTACACTTTACTAAGGTAACTAACCTTACTCAACCTCTTGAAATTGTTCAACATTCTAAATTTTATCTCACATTCTTTCCACAAGTATACTACTCTACATTAATACTAGATCTAACATTTAAACCATATACGACATCAACTACTCGCATGAGGAACCACACACTAGTCATCAGTATAAGTGAGTGAATGGAGTGAAACGATAAGAATCAAAACGGGACCAAGTACGCACGATAGAGATCCAAGAAGTGAATATTTTTTCTAAAAGTCAATGTAGTCTCTCGAAGATAAGTACAGACGTCTCCGTACCGATACTTAAAACTCTACTTAGACTCGGCTTGTACACACATTAGACATATGAATCTTGGACCCTGATACCATTTTGTCACGACTCAAAATTTTTCGTGATGACACTTGTCTTATCCCACCAAGATAAGTCAACCTAAAACCCAACCAATATGATAAATGAGGAAAATAAAGTCAACTTAATTAAACCCCCGAAACATGGTTGTCATGTGTACAAGTTTCTAATGTGTTTTAACAAAACTGAATGAAAATACAAGTCTCCAATGACCTTATTCTATCCAAGACTGAGACAACATAGGCGAAAGGGGCTTAGGGGACAACTAGACGATTAAAGATCAAGAAAGCGGATGCAATCAAAGAGCATCACCATTTCTAGAATAGAATAAAATCATAAATAATGAGAAAGAAGGTCTGCTGAGATGACAAGCACCTACCTTACAAATCTCCAAGAATCTTCAGAAAAGAGGAGAATGACAAGTACCACAAAATCCAGGCTCGTAACTTACAAAAATTGTAGAAGCAATGAGTGAGTACCAAACCACATGGTACTCAGCAAACAAACCTCTAAACACAAGTTAAGGGAAGAAAATATGGATACTCCTCACACCCATCCGGACCTCCACAACTACAACCTGCATCAAATAAACCCAACCTAATAGCTCAGAGTTTACATAGCATATACCTCAACAACAACACTTCAACAAAATATATATATCCTCAACGACAACTGTATAACAAATTACATATCTTCAACAACAACATTTTAACAAATTACATATCCTCAACAAAAATCTCAACATTCATCAATCACAAGTACCACAAAAAAAAACACTCACAAGATCCACAACACACAAGATCAAGGTCACCAATGATAAAGATGTGTAATGCAATGAAATCCAATGTCAAGTATAGTGATGTATGTCTGATTAACGATATACACCTGTTGTCTCTCAGTCCGGGACCCATGGGGGACATATCTGTCCATGTATCTGTCGCGGCGCACGACACGTCCCTTTTTTAATAGTATCCTTCACCGTGTGTGATACGTTCCTTGATTTGAAATATCCATCATGGCATGTGATACATCCCTCAAAATATAGTATCAATCACGACGCGCGATACGTCACTCGAAATGGTACATCCTCTTTAATTTCTTATTCTTTCTCAATGCACAAAATGCTTGTCACAACCATGTCTCAGAATATTGCAAATGACGCGTTCATACAAATAATGAGGAGATGATCATTTTCATAAAAAGGCACAACTCATAGCAATGCAGTCTTTACAACATCAACAAATAAGCAATAAGACTTCAAAACATTCTCAAACATCCCACAACAACAGTATATCACATTACCTTTTTATTACCCTTTCTCCATCAATAGAATTACTCAACATGGACATGTAAACCCATCACCAATTCGCATTACGCGCAAACTCATATTATAAGGAAATACACAAATTTCACACACTAAGCAAGAGTTAAGAAATATGTTTGCCTCAAATCATCGAACAATCACTCCAAAACTTGAGTCTTCCATTTTCATTAGGCTTCCAAATCAATGGAATCTATTTAAATAATTAATCACAATAATTTTTTGAAACTAACAAAATCGATACTAGTATAGGTCTAGCCTACACCAAATAACTCACCTCGAATTTATAATCAAGTTCCTAAGTTTCATTCAAACTTAGGGATAATTTTTAATTTCTCCACATAATACGATTTCAATAGTTTTCATACAATAGAATACACAAATATTTAATTACCTATCTCAATATAGAAAAACTTAGACTATAAAATTTAATTCGAGTTAATCACGAATATCAGTAGCTTAACCCCAAAGGAAAACACAACAATTTACTTATCGCTGATTATCGCTACCATCCCTCATGTTCCAATCATTGGTCATTCATATGCCATGTTTAATTTTCAATATTTCTCTTTATGCCTTATGGAAAATTACAACAAATTCCCAAGTGATTTTTCATTAATTTCTCTTTTTCTACACAAGTAATAGTGCACACTGCTAACTATTGCAATAATAATAAACATTACGGCAGAGAGTTATAATCTAAAAAATCAATTATCGTACCGTCATTGTCACTCATGCCACTCAATGCCGCATAACTTTTTTTTTTCTTTCTCTATTTCGTGACATTCAACAATATAGGGCTTTTCCCTTATTTCTTTTATCATTTTATTAATATTCATTTATTTATTTATTTTTCTTTTCTATTATTATTAGCAACAAAATAATATTTTATTAAATCTTAAAATCATGTCACTCATTCTTATAAGCCATAAATTATTTTTAAAAACTAGTAAAAAGTTTAATATAAAAATAGTTGTTTAAATTCATAAAACGACTAAGAAAATTGTTATAACATGTCTAGAAGTAAAAAAATATCTCGTTTAAATACCAAAAAACACAATAAATATATAAAATAAAGGGAGGTGTGGGTAGCGTGTTTATATATATAATAGTTTAAAATAAGTAAATACAAAAGTTTAAAATTGTTCCCAAATTTGCAATGCCTTAAATCAAGTAGACTATTAAAACAACCATAAGATAAAAAATTCTCTTCATGGCAAATGATAAATGAAATGGTATTGACTATACAACTATTTCTATATAATCTACATTTTAATTATTTGTTTTGAGGTAATTGACATTTTTTAAATTTTACAAATACGAATATAACATTTTAACAATCCCATCAATATTTCAAAATTATACTGTATAAGAAACTATTAGTACTGCATTATGAAGGTGTTGTAAAATATTATTACAAAGTATTAACAAATATTGTTGTTCATCTTGTATTCCAAACATACTTAGATTCCACAAAAACTTGACATTTTTATTTATTGCACTCAAAGTTAGGCAAAACTTCTAAGTTGATCAGTTTTCCTTACAAGGTTTTGTAATTGACATGCCCCACGTGTTCATGTCACAAACATTGACTCAAGCAAGTAAGAACAAATAAAAACATTGAGTTCGAAAAGTTTTTTGCGAGGTACCTTTTTCCTCACTAATATTTTGTTCCTATTTCTTACAATTTTGTGTGATAGAAACATTGTTTAGATGTCAAATGTCCTTTTCAGAAGGACATTTTCATAACTTTCAATATGATTGTTATAGAACTACCCATAAACAAAGTTTCATCGGGTTCAATAAAGACAATATCGACCAAGTGTTATTTTTACAAAAACATAACAAATGACTATTCACCAATATGCATGTCTATGCAAATACTTTTATTATAATAGACATATCATTTCATGAAAAATCACAACATTTTAAGTGATATTTTTTTTCCATAAAAGAACACAATTATTTTTGAACAAGTATATATATAATTTGGATGTTTCATACTAGTCACACTATATACTAGTAATAGAGAAACTCAACAACCACAATACCAAATATACTCCAAGAATTTTGTGGGTATAACATAATACAAAAGTATCATTGAGTTTCATTTCTTTTGCTCTAAAGTTAAATTAGACACCAAGTCTAATCATAAGCAAATAACACCCACATTTCAAATGTGATCTCAAAACTATTTTTCAAGTATTTGAAAATAGCTTTTCCAAATATTTTAATGTTGGAAACATTATTCTACGAAAGAATTATAGTGCTAATTCCTCCGAATTGATTTACACTAATATTTTTGATATAAAGTTAACACCATCTGATGGTGAAAAAAAGTATTTGTTACTTTTATTGAGAATTGCATTAGAAATGACTATGTCTATTTGATGAATGGTAAGGATGAAGCAATAGAAATTTCCAAATAATGTAATATCGAAGTTGAAAATCAGTGTAAAAAAAATATAAGAAGTGATGAGAATGGAGAGTATAAATCTCATTGTGCAGAAATATGTTTGGAAAGTGGAATATCCATCAAACTACTGCCACATTCACCTCAATCTAATGAAAAACCGAACGTTGAAAGAAATGATGGATGCATTATTTATAAGTTCGGGTTTACACAAAACTTGTGTGGAGGAACTATCCTTACTGCAAAAGGGAAAAACAAAGAGTTGTCTTTTTAGAAAGAAAGCGATTTTGTTTGATCAGATTACAATCTTTGCCATATGAGAAATGGAAAGGAAGGAAATCCAACTTGAAATATTACAAAGTGTGGGAGTATCTAGTCAAAGTCCAAGTTCCTATTCCTAAAAGAATTAAAATTGGACCTATGATTGTGGATTGTAAAATTAGACTTGAGTAGTGTAGAGAAGGGTCTAAAAGTCCTAGGAAATGAAAAGGATAATGTACTTAATAAAGAGATTCAGAGGCTTAGTAAATGTTAAAGGACATTTATTTCCTTCAAAAATAAACTTTTGGGTTCAAAGTGAATCTTTAGAAGAAAAATAACAGTTGATGGAACTGTTGAAAAATATAAAGCAAGACTTTGTGTCAAAGGCTTTAGACAAAAAAAAACCAAGGTTTTGATCTTGTCAATATATATATACTCGTTAGTAATTAGAATTACATCCATTCGGATGCAAAAATTATTAGTGTGGTATATGACCTCCAAATTCATCAAATGTGAAAAGAACTTTCTTAAATGTAGAATTGGAGGAAGAAATTTACATGGAACAACCCGAGGATTTTGTAGTTCCTGGTAAATAAAAGAAAGTGTATGAACTTGTTAAGTTACATTATGAAAGCACCCAAACAATGACATAATTTGATCAAACCATGTCCAAATGAATTGAAGAATGATGAAAGTGATACATGTTTTCACATTAAAATCATAAGGTCATTGTTTGTTTGTATATTGATGATATGTTGATCATCAATAGAGACACAAATGACATAATGCTACTAAATGTATCCTATAAAGCAAGTGAAATGAAAATTATTGGACTTGCTAATGCGATCTTAGATAAAAGAATTTGTATAACTCCATAATGTTTAGCATTTCCACGGTCTCATTGCATTGAAAAGGTACTTAACTAGTTTAAATATTTGGATGTCAATATTTTCAAGTCTCCAATATATGTGAGTTTTGAATTTCAAAAGAGTGAAAACAAAAGTGACTCACAATTGGATTGTGCTCGAGTTTTGGGAAACATGATGTATATCATATAGTGTGTGCGATCAAATATAGCATTTGTATTTTAAACTAAGTCAGTTCACAAGTGATCCCAATATAAATTCATTAGATGACAATAAATAGAGTTTTGGAGTATTTATAATAATCCTTAAAACTATATCTTGCATTATCACAATATCCAACAATAGTGAAAGATATAGTGACGCAAATTGAATCATCGGATGAATGAAGTAAAATTAAATAGTTGATATGTATTTACTATTGGTAGAGGAGAAGTCTCTTAGAAATATTTCAAAAGAGACATGTACCTCTAGCTCTACAATGATCTTTGAGCTAGTTCCTCTAGATAAGGCCGGTGAATAAGTTGAAAGACTTCGGAATTTCTTGATAGATATTCTATTTTGGCCCAAACCATTGGCATTAGTATGGATACACTTTCACAGTCAAGATGCAATAGGTAGGGCATGGAGCATGACGTATAACGGAAAGTCTCGTCATATACGACATAGACATGATACAGTTAGAAAATTACTCTCTAGTGGAATTATCAGAATTGACTATGTAAAGTCAAAGGATAATGTGTCGGATCCACTTACAAAAAGGCCTAACTCGAGAAGAAGTTAAAAGATCATCTAAGGGAATGAATTTACGGCTTAGGACAAGTCATCATGGCGGTAACTCTATCTAGCAGACTGGAGATCCCAAGAGCTAGATTCAAGGAGAAAAACAAAGTTATGAATGACGGTTCAACATTGTCAACAAACTAAATTCATTCTCATGATGAAGACAATGCTCAGGGACAAGGATACAATATTAAGGCTTGTTAATAAGTTAATAAAACTTAATGGTTTTAATGATTTGCTAAGTTTGGCAGAGTTGACCAAATAGTGTATCTACGCGATAACACGGTTAGAAATCACCTATGTGAGTGTGAAGTGTAAGCCGCTTCAAAGAAGATGATTGTCAAAGCTCTTCTCTCTATGCACTCATGAAACCAGGAGGTATTCATGGCTAAAACGAACACAACCGTAAGAACCATAAAAGGTAAAGGGTTAATTGTGTGACATAGGTTGTCTAGGTATACACCAAAGTTCGACGGTTCAAAGATATTGCATCTATCGATGGACCGAGTATATCCGACATATATTCACTACGAAAAGTCCAAGGGGAAACCTACTTATCCAGATGCAATTAATTCTTGCTTGTAAAGTACACATACTTGTCCGTTTCTCTGTCTTCGAGTCATTCCCCATTCATGTGGGGGATTGTTGGCTTTTAAAAAGGTGTGAATGGAAAATGAAGAGTTGCGACTTTTATGAAGAGTTGGGACTTTTATGAAATGTTGCGACTTTTATGAAAAGTTATGACTTTTATGAAAAGTTGCGACTTTTATGAAAAGATGTGACTTTTATGGAAAGTTGTGATTTTTATGAAAGGTGACGACCTTTCTGAAAGATTGTGACTTTTCTAATGGTTTGTGACCTTTCCGGTATGGCATAATAAGAACCTTTTTGCACTACCCTTTGTTATCTATAAATTGAGGGAATTTTTCTCATTTTAAATTAGAATTCATAGGCTTCTTCTTCAACTACTACATATAATATTCTAAGTGTACTTTACTGCCGTTGAGTGGTTTGCTGACACCGGAGTTTTTGGTATCTATACTCTCATGATTGAGATCATTTTACCCTTGGAGGTCATATTCCAAATCAAACCTCGGATACTAGAGGGGAATAATTTCCTTAAGGGGACACTTTGAGTTCAGTGGACATGATCTTTTTCCTATTAAAAATTTTCCAGATTCTGATATGTGTTTTACAAATTTTAGATTTGTGAATTAATTTCAGTTCTTCTATTCTTTTGTTCTTCACTGGTTCATCAAACTTGGTAACTTCGTGTTTCTGCAAAGTTTGTTGGAATCAGTAAGATTCCTTAGACACATATTAACAACTATTCTTCTTTAAGAAAAATATTTCGTAAATTTTTTTTAAATCTGTTTCTGATTCTAGTTTTGCTACTAGTTTTAATTTTCTAGTTGTGAAAATGTTTTTAAACTTTGTTGTCTTACAAAGATGTTCAAAGTTTTGTTCTAAGTATGTTTGGAATACAGGATGAACAACAAATATCACTTCCTATTTATAACAAAATAAATGGGATTAGGCACAAGTATCCCCTAGAGTATGATCAAAATTTTAGCTATTACCTTAACTAAACTAAGGTTCTTATCCACTCAAACTAATTTATTTTATAAATTAAGCACCTTTTGTCTTAAGTAAAACAGTCTGTGACTCAATGGAGTAGAGGCACCTGGAAAATGTTCGCATGCCACGATGGCAAAATTTTTTTTACAAAATTACAAACATAGGTTCGTGGTGTAATAGGACCTTCCAGTTTAGTTAAAATGTGACCCTGAAATTCTAGTTATAGTCTAAAGTGATGCTTGTTCGTTATCCCAAAAAAAGTTATAAATTTATTTAAATTATTTGGAGTCATCTTGCAAATGTTATTTTCTTTGGTGATGAATGAAGATTTTTAGCATTCTGAGATTTTTTTACTTAACATAAATTCTACAATTTGAGGTTCTTGTAGGAAATTGTATAATTCTACAATATACAGTTCCATATTTTTATATATAGGAGAAAAAATTTATTCAACATAAACTTGAGAGGACATAAAAATATGATCGCATAAAATTTACATTGAATTAGTAAAGAGATTCAATATATACCCCGTGAGATTTTTTTCTGTGCAATGGTTAGGGTTTAACATATTCTTGATATCTTTATAAAATATTACTTAATGAGTAGAATTTTATATAAATTGATTATCAAATTTGATTGAAAAATGAAGAAAAACATAGACTTTGACAATGTTTACTAGGCCAAAAGTTGTTGATAAATGAAGGAAAACAAAGAGGTTGGTAACATTTAATTTGTGACGTTTGTATTTTAAGGATGATAAAAGATTATAATTAATGTTCCATTAGATATTTTATCATATATTTATTTATTTTAGGAAAAAGATTGTATTCAAATTTTGATGATATATGTATGTGTGTGTTTGTATATATAAATATACACACACTATTTTTTTAACTCTAAAATATCTTTTCAAAAAAAGAACACCAACTTTTTGTTTACTAATTTATATTGGTCATTCACTTTTTTTTTTTAAAGAATTAATTTTGATATATAAATTTTGAAAAAATATATAAGGTATTTTAGTCATTTAGCATTACTCCAACTTCTCTATGTTTTTTGTCAAATACGTCAACTACTTATTACCAATTTAATCAGATTTATTTAAACTTGTACAATTTTATATATAAAATTAACTTCCTTTTACGCTTAAATGTTATTCACTTCTAATTGATCAATTCCAACTAGCTTTTAATAGAATTTTAAAGTCGAATTATCTACACTTCGTCGTGCTTGGTGATAATAATAAAACATTGTGATAGTAAATTATTTTAACTATTATAAAATAGTGTAACACATTAAATGTATTAGGTGAATTAGAAAAACTTATTAATATCTTCGGTAATAAATAAATTTTATAGTTTGGCGTTGTTGACAAATTTTACGTCTACAAATTTTCTTATAATGAATGTTATTTAATAAAGAGAGTTAACATGTAGACTAGCTATATTATTGAAAAAGTATGATTTAGTCTAGAACAACATTTAAAGATTTATATTTACTACTTTACTTTTTCTATCTTTAAGGCTAATTAGGGATAACTATTGATTCCACAATATGTTTTTCAATAGAGTTGCACAAGGGGCTTGCACTAAAAAATCATCACAAAAATATTTGTTCAGGCTCTATCAAGCCCAAAAGAAAGAAACACAATGAATGCAAGACACAAAAGATAAAATGGCCCAGTCCAAAATAGAGGCCTTTGTTATATCAACTACTATATTACTAGGGTTTTCAATAGAGGGTTCATCATTTCATTTCATAACTTCCTCTCTCTACTAAATAAGTCGACGGTGATGACATTCCGCAATATCAGTCTTGTTCATATTATTTTTGGATGATCAACATTCATGGCCCTCTTTGGTGTATGTCATTATTTCTCAGCTTGTTGAAGTAAGATTTGTGTGCTTCTTGATTAAAAAGGGCATCTGTTCATTCCTTTTTTTCTATCTAGATGATTAGTTCTTCGGATCAAATTGTTGTGTTTCTCTATGAGTAAACCGAGGATTGTCGTCTTGGGTGCCTATGGGTTAGCTCTATGTAAGTGTTTCTATTCATTCATTGTTTGATATGAGTCTAGTTTCTTTTTAATTGATGGATCTGTGTTTTTCAACATGATTCAAGTCTATTTTCTATTTAATTGATGATCTGTATTTTTGCAGCCTACTTTAAGTCTACTTTCTTTTTTATTTATAGTTTTATGTTTTTCCGTTTGATATGAGTATTGTTTCTTTTTGATTGATTGATCTGGATTTTGTTTTAGATTGATTTGAGTCTAGTTTCTTTTTTAATGATGAATTTGTGTTTTTCAGCTTGATTTGAGTGTAGTTTCTATGAAGTAATGGATATGTGTTTCTCAGCATGATTTGAGTCTCGATTTGAGTCTAGTTTCTTTTTAACTGATGGATCTATGTTTTTTTCAAATTTGTTTGAGTCTACTCTTTTTAATTGATGGAATTGTTTTTTTCAGCTTGATTAGAATCTATTTTCTTTTTAATTGCTGGACATGTATATTTTCAGCTTGATTTGAGTCTAGTTTCTTTTAACAGCTGGATCAATATTTTTCAACCTGATTTGAGCCTAGTTTCATTTTAATAGACGAATCTCTGTTTTTCAGCTTGATTTGATTCTAGATTCTTTTTAATTCATGGATATGTATTTTTCAACTTAATTTGAGTCTACTTTCTTTTTAATTATTGGATCTCTATTTTTGAACTTGATTTAGTCTAGTTTCTTTTTAATGGATCAACTTGTGTATTTTTTTTACTTTATTTGAGACTATTTTGTTTTTCATTAGTGAATTTGTGTGTTTCATCTTTATTTGAGTCTAGTTTCTTTTTGTTTGAAGGATATATATTTTTCATCTTCATTTGAGTCTATTTATTTTTAATTGAGAATCTGTATTTTTTATCTCAGGGGTAGAGTGAAACGAAAAGCTGTCAACTTCCTTCTAATAAGTAATATTTATGAAATAAATGAAGGTTAAAAATACAAATTAATTGCTAGTAGTCCCCCTCTTCCTAAAAATATTGTATGTATTATATAAAAAATCATATGCATAATCCAGTAATATTTAAAAGAAAAGACATTTCAGCTAACTTAGATGTTAATTATGAATAGCAAGTAGAGATACATACACCATTATCTAAACATATAAATCGTAAATGTGATATAATTTCATTGTTACAACTTACATGTTTTAAGTCTAGTAATACTAACCGACTTATTTTGAAGTATCAATTAATTCACAAAGAACCCTTTGATTTTCCTAGATAATTGAATTGGTAAATTAAAAAAGAAATTATTGTAAATTACAATTTAATTATTAATTATTTCATTGACTTTCTAATAAATAACCTACAATTCAATAAATAATTAAAATATTATCATTTAATATTTACTTTATTAGATGTCTAATATAGACTAGGGATAAATTGGTAATCAATTTTTTCATCTTTTTAGTTTCTCAATTTTAGTAATATATGATATAATGATATGATATGATACACTGATGTTTATTTTTTGTTTGTTGTCTATCACTAGGTTATTGCACTAACAAAAGTATTTCAATGTGTTTACAGATTCAGTGGTCTTAAAAAAGGAAGATGGAAAAATAAATCATGCTCAGAGGTATTTCATTACTTAATAAATAATGTCCACAAATACACTATAAATGTAATCTTCTCTTTTTTTCAACTAAATTCATTATGAATATTGAAATTTTTGAAGAATTTTCTTTAGTAGGGTAAATAATTTATAAGTAAATTTATATTAGAATGATTTGAGTATCACATTGTTCTCTCTCCGCCGTTACGGTTTTGGAATTATTTTTCTCCGTTCTTCTTGATTTTCTAGTAGCTCTATATCTATTCATTATAAAGAAAAAGAAAGCATGGGAGTACAACATAAATAGATAGATCCGATGAATCGGATGATAACATGACTGAACAACATGGCAGTGAGATTCACAAGTTTCCAAAAGATGACTTTACAATAGTTTCTTATCGGTAGGGTTGCGATGAAGAATTTTAATTACCTATATTACCTCAAAACTAAATTACAAGAGAGAAAACAAAGATTAGTTATGTTGATAATAGACATGTAGTAACGCTCTAAATCATTATTATTGTTCTAAGCAGTGTCCAAAGAATGATTATAAAATAGATAGTCTATTATTATCATACCAGAAAACACTTCATTTCATAAATTGTAGGAAACTTTTATTAAACAACATATGTGTGTTTTTTGTGTCTAGACTGTTCTGGAAATAGAGTCTTTAGTCCTTCACTATCGTTTCTTGCTTGTAAGGATTAAGGGAAGGACTAGAAAATCCATTCGCAAAATAGTCAAAAGATAAAAAATTATGATTAAATTGAAAAACTTCATCCATGTTTGAAAAAAGTGTCGTGAAAGTTTATAAAATGAAGTACTTTTCTCAAATGCTAATAATGAACTAAGTATCTACTGATTTCATTCTTTCGACAGTGCTTGAAAGTTGATTTATGTTATAGAGGGGAGGAAATGCACTACATGTTTCCTGAACAGGTATTTGATCTTCATGTCCTCTCTTTTATATAGTCTGCATCTAATATAGCTAATTAAAACTCTTCATTCTACTCTTGCTGATAAGGAATAGTATTAATGTTTTCCTATGGAACTTGTGAATCCTACAACCATGTAGTTCAGTTATGTCATCATCCATTAAATGGAGCTATCTATTATGTGGTACTTACAAGATTTTATTTATTTTTGTTAATGCACAAGTAATTGGGTGCCGGAAAAACTAGAAGAAGGGGGGAAAATGGAAGAAAAATAATAACGGCAAATAGAACCATGAATGATCCAAATCATTCCAATACTACTTTCCCAATAAATTACTACATTAAATTTTCCAAACAGCTAGTCTTTATAATAAACCTACTTAAAAAGAAAAACAAGAAGATCATCCCTTATACCTTATTTACGAACATATGATTTTTATGTCATATAATATCACTAAACATGATAGAATTATGTCTTACATAGACAGAAATGTTTATGAATAGACAAATGAATCAAGTCGATGTTATTCCTATTATCACATAAGACACTAGCAAACTCATTATTTCCAATGGTGAAAAGTCTCAAATTTTCCTTCTTTTTTACATCATCTGCATAAGCAATAGAGAAAACACAACGAGTTTTATATCTTCTTCGTGGGATCCCTTTTTCTTGGTAATAATAAGTATAGTCTTTTCAACAACTTAAACGTTTTCTACTTCTTTTTGAAGAAATCTTCTATTCAAAGTGATTATTTTCGTGAAATGAGATAGATACTCAATAGTGTTTCTTGAAAGTTTCCATGTGAGGAGGTTTTTCTCCCTTGTGATGTCTCTCATTTGCATTTCATGTTTTTTGATAGAGGCAATATGGGGGCTTACCATCATAGATATGGTGCAAACTTTTGCATATGTCCTCTCTTAGTTATGTAAAGAATTTTACATATCTTCCCTCTAGGAGGTAACCAAAAATTTTCACTTTTATTTCAAAAGTTATTGTTGTTTCCCTATTAACCTTGACTACAGTTACCTTAGTTCTACTACCCGGTCCCTTGGTTATGCTAATCTTGGGGTTGTGATATGTATTGACTCAGATATTCTGACCTTTGAAACTGTATCATTGACATTTAATCTGTGAATCATTCACATAATTTGTTTTATCGACTGCATCGGAGGAGCCTCTAAGCTTTTCATCATGTGCTAGGCATAATTTAGTCGTGATAACTTGCTCATATTTGATTGTTTTAACCGATTTTAGATCATTTTTCATAGGTTTTGGCAGCAGTTGAGTATAGGGTCAAACTGAAAAACAAATTCTAGAAGAGGCAAAACCAAGAAAACATAGTTACAAAAACCAATATCGAAGCCATGAGCTGAACTCAGGTGGATATGTTTTAATAGATGACCATACAAAATAATTTTGATTAAAAGAAAAAGAGAAGGAATTTTGAAACTTGAGGTATAAACTAAACTATTGACACTTTATGGATATAAGGTAAAACAAGATATTTGAACTTAAATTTTTACTAAATATGGAAAGATGTCCTTTTTTGGGGAATGACTTAAATGGAAAGAGTACCACATAAATTGGGTCACAAGAAATATCTTACTGGCAACTGTTTCCTATTTAGAATCTACTAATAGCAGAATGGAAAAGCTAGAGATGTTATATATTTGGTATCCCTTTTGTTTTGCTTTGAGTTGTCACTACTATTTATTTTTATCTTTCTAGTGATCAACAGTACTCCTCTAACCAGATTGATGAAGAGTGTGAGGGAGAAAAAATTGGCAGAGTTCTACTAAAGAATGTGCTATATATAATTGTTGAAATTGGAGAGTGGTCAATGGATTATTATGACAACGATTTTGAAGTTACAATGCTCGACGACACTGCGTCTAATTGGATCCTTTAAGATTCATGTGAAGTTAGAATCTTTGCAAGAATAATAAGCTGCAGTGTCCTCGAGCATTGCAGCTTTAAAACCTTTCTCATAATAATCCATTGACCCAATTCCAATTTCAACAAATATATCTAGCACATTCTTTAGTAGAGCTCTGTCAAATTTCTCTCCCCCACGCTCTCGGTCAATCTGGTTAGAGGTATATTGTTTCTTAATAAAAAATTAAAACGAAATGCTAGTGATAATTCAAAGCAAGACAAAAGGGATACCACAAATATAACAACATCGCTGAATTTTACTACTGCTAGACCTGAAATATTTCCATGTTTATGTGATAGTCTTCCCTTTTTAGTCATTCCCATAAAAATGAAATCTTTCCATGTTTAGTAACAATTTAACATATTTTTGTTTTACTTTATAGCCACAAAGTTTCTATAGCTTACTTTATACAAGTAGTTTCAAAATTCTTTTTTATCTCTTAAACTCTGTGCCTAATCTTAGTCAATAGTTCTTTGTTTATGGCCATATTAATGATCACTTGATCCGCTTCTCATTTTATTTGACAATTGAAGTTGTCACTTAGAGGGAAACAAAACAACTAAGAATATATTGACAAACGCAGCCCGTGTGGTGATAGATTTTGTTGGCATGTTTTGGAGCCAAGTTCGTGCTTCTTTTGTGAAGGAGTATTTGATACCTCCAATCTATAGCATCATTAAGGATATTATGCATTGTATATCTTGTTCGCGATATGCTGCTTCTTGTGCAATAATGTAATGACCCTCCAGGTCATTTCTATGTTTATGCAATCTTTCCATCATTTAGAGTGTTCCTCTAGCAACCACAAGTCATTTTATTAGTTGCTGGCACTTACTATTCAATCGTCGAGTCGTTCATTTAGGTTTTATGCCCGTTTTCTTTTTTAGAGCTTTTGAAACTTGAAAAGTTGATGTAAGTCATAACCTTAGGTAAATGACATCAGATGGCAATTTGAAGGTTGCATCAGCTCTAGAATGGCCAAATGAGGTTGGTAGCATGGTTGGCACGAGTCCCGAGCCTTACTGTGTGACTTTAAGGACATCTAGGAATTTAACGTTCAAACTTTGTCTTAAGTTTGACTTTGGTTAACATTCTTGTTATACTCACTTGTATGAAATTCTGCAAGGGAATTTAGTTTTGGAATGTTGAATTTGGTCTATAATGACTTTTCATAATCTTTTCAAAACTTCTGATCTTATTTCAAGGCCCGTTCTGGATATTGGCTAAAATGGCATTTGAGTGTGGGGACCATTTTTTGTCAAAATTGACTTTTATGGAAATTCCAACAGTGTTATTGAGTGGGGTAGAATATGTGGTTTATTTTAATCAGGTCTTGAACGAATTCGAGGGTCTATTCAGAGACTTTTAATAAAAATATAACAGATCTTGTGTTGCTGGTGCAGATCTTTAGCGACGAGAATTTAGTCTTTTGGCAACTAGATTTTGCATTTAGTGACCAAAACTGTTGTTATTTCTATAGAAAAAATTAGATTCAGCCTTATTTTGACACGTCGATATTTGTAGTTGTAGAGCTCTGTTTCGGACGATCGAAGTCTGATGTGTTTCGCTTTGAATTAGTTGTACGGGTGGCATTTGAAGCGTGTCAGAAAATCTCTGATTGTGGTTTATCATCGTTTTAAGTGGATCCCCTAAGTCTATTTTTGTGTAAAGCCTTGCATTTTTATTTGTTGTCGCATGGAGTTTTTCCAAGTCTCGCGAGGTTCTTCATTTTGGAGCCAAGATTTGGGGAGATTTTAGCTCCTCTTCAAGAGTTAATTCTCTAAATTACCGATCGGGTCCCATATTTACTGATTTTTGCTCAAAAATTAGCCTTTCCTGATTTTGATGATTTTAGTAAATGACTGTGCATGATTCTATTTTTGGTAGTGTGGCAGCATCCCAAGGCCGTTCGGAAAGGAAAATTTTTGGAAGAGTATCTTCGAGGATGCATGGTCAGCCTTTAAGTAGGCTACAACTTAGTTTCCTTTAGATTGAGCTTTAAGTAGGTTCTTCAGTCTCAATAGTCTAGAGCTAACATATAGTAGAGTCCTGAAGATAGGCATGAAGACATCTGTGAATCATCTTCAAAAGTGTACAAGAGTGCCTTAGGAAGTTCTCCTATTTTGTATAATTTTGTCACGTTGTTTTCTAGGGAATATTAATTTTTTCATGGTATGATAGGATGGCTCAAACGTGCATTAGGGGTCGACCCTGAGGTCGCGCTGAAGTGCCAACTCGAAAGAAGGAGTACCCCATATCCATAGTCATACCAATAGTTAGACAAGATTCCTCCCTACTCGGTGGGGCCTGTACTAGCCCAGCTACCACATGCACCAACTATTGGTGGCATTCAGCAAGAGCAAGCTCCGACACCAATTTTGGAGCCGACTCCAATACCATTAGGTCAAGATGTAGTAGTGGCTATGAGGTTCAGTAGTCACCAGCACCTGCTGCTGTTCAACCGGATGTTTTAGACGGAGTTATGCCATTAAGGGAACAAAAGATGCTTGGGGTGTTTTTGAGAGTATCACTGCCGAGATTTTCTTGGCCCTTTTGCAAGGAAGCCAAGAACTTCTTACTACTTGTCAGGAGCTACTGAAGACTTTGTTGTTGGTGGAGTCGAATGCAGATATTCGGGTTGGTGGAGTTGAGGGGAGCTGACTTCTCAACTTATCTGTTAGATGGGTCATCCAGTCAGTGGAAGTACTTTTTCAGTGAGACCATACCACATGGGTCGCCTATAATAACCTGGATAGATTTTTATGAATCTTTTTCTATCTAGATTTATCACATGGAGCATTAAAGATTGACTCTGTGATAAATTCTCAAGGTTGGAGCAGAGCTCTATGACGGTATCTGAGTATAGTGCTAGATTTCATGAGTTATCCCATAATCCCACCATGATCTTTCCCACAAAGGAGGAGAGTGCCAAGTGCTTCGTTAACGAATTGAGGTTGCTACTGTATTGACTCATAGTTTATAGTTTCAGTGGGAGGCTCTTTTCAGGATGTAGTGGGCAATGCCGCACACTAGAGTAGCTCTATCGTGAGGCCCATGGGGACAATGACAAGAGGGCCAGGCAGGATGACATATTTAGTTGGGTCTGTCCTAGGCCTATGGATACTCAGGACCATGTTTATTAGAGGTTCTAATCGTTTCCATTGTAGTTATTAGAGGGTAACCAACATAACCACGACTGTTATACTGTTGGTCCGAGTTAGGACCAAGAAAGGTGTCAGAAAGGTTCATCAGGTCTGGTGGTTGACCTCTAGTAGCGGCCAGATTATCACATGGTTGCTTCACATGTAGGGATTTTTGACATTAGTCTAAAGAGTGACCTAGCACTAGATTGGCCTTACCAGCTCCTCCAGCAGTGAGACTAGTAGAAATAGTAGCCCCTCCAACTAGAGAAGAAAGTCAACATTAGGGTATTTATGGAGGTTCTCGAGGAGGCAGTGTAGGTGCTATAGTGAATTCACATGGTAGAGGAACCTAGGGCCATTTCTATGAAGCTCCACCTAGAGTAGAGGCCAAGGTATTAAACAATGTGATCATACGTACAGTTCTCTTATGTCATCAGTCCACTTCATCCTAATTTGATCATGGTTATTTGTATGTTTCTGCTTCTTGTGATCCTTCGTTGGGGGTAAATATTGACCCTTATTGGCACCATTACGTCTTTCTACGTAGTAAGGGATGCTTTAGTAGTGGATCATATTTTTAGATCTTCTGTGTTGACTATTCAGTGGTAGAATACCGCGATGCACCTTATTATGCTTAGTATGATTGATAATTCTTTGACCTTGGGCATTGACTGGTTATCCACTTGTCGAGCGGTCTTGGGTTCCTACACCAAGATTGTAACTTTAGCCATGCTTCGTATTCGTCTAGTGGTGTGGTAGGGTTATTGTAGTCATACACCTCTTGGGGTAATTTCTTATGTATAGGGCTCAGAGGCTTATGGATAGAGTGTTGGGAATATTTGGCTTATGTTAGAGATGTTAGTACGGAGGCCGTTACAGTTTATTCAATGTATGTTCTATGAGAGTTCGCAGATGTTTTTCTCGCTTACTTTCCTTGCCTACCCCCATAGAGGGATATTTATTTTGGCATTAAGTTGGAGTCAAGTACCCGTCCTATTTTTGTCCCATCGTACCGTATGGACTTGCAAAACTGAAGGAGCTTAGTTTTCAGTTTCAGGATCTCTTGGGTACGAAATTCATTCAGCCTAGTGCATTATATTTGGGTGTCCTATCCTATTTGTGAGAAGAAGTACGGTACTATGTGGATATGTATTAGTTATAGGCAGTTGGATAAGGTGATGGTGAATAAATATTATCCTATCCCTCATATTAATGATATATTCGATAGTATTACGGAGCCACAATGTTATATAGGATTGACTCGAGATCTAACTACCATTAGTTGAGGATTATAGTAGCAAATATTCCTCAGTCAACATTAAGGACTTGTTTTCGCCATTTTGTGTTCCTCGTTGTGTTATTTGCTTTTACTAATGCCTTGATGCATTTATTTATTTGATGATTCATCTATTCAAGTTCATAAAAATATGTTGTGGGCTTGTGTTATGGACTTTAGAGGTCGGTCAACCAGTTGTTGCCTTTGGTGGAGTTTGCCTACAACAATAGCTACCATCCTAGTTTGTAAAGTGCCCATTTAAGGCCTTGTATAGTATGCTTTGTCGCATTTGAGTTGGTTGGTTTGAGTCTATGGAGCCTAGGATGTGTGGAAAACCTTGTTTCAAGAGGTCTTAGTTCATTTGAGGTTAATTTAAGATAGGCTCAAGATGCCTCAAAGTAGACATTAGAGTTACGCGGATCTCAGGCGTCGACCACTGATATTTCTCGTTGGTGACCTGGTATTCCTCCAAGTATCTCTCATGAAGGGCGATGAGATTTGGGAGGTGATTCGAGCTTAGCCAAGTTATAAGTGGCATCCCCAAGTCTTTTTTGTGTAAAGTTTTGCATTTTTTTGTAGTTGCATGCAGCTGTTCTGACCTTTGAGAGGTGCTCCATTTAGGGATACAAGTTAGAGGGAAGGTTTAGGACCTCTTCAAGGAGTCAATTATTGGGTGGGAATGACATTTCCTTGATTTGACAAAGAAATTAGTCTATCTCCAATTTTATGATTTTAGTGTCTAACCAAATGTGTTAATCATGTGATTCTATTTTTGAGAGTGTGGCAACAATCAAAGGTCATTCGGAAAGGAAATGCTCCGGCAGAGACATTTGGAGTGTGTGCAGTTGGCCTACATGAAGGCTCCGACTTCCCATCCTTTAGATTGAGGTTGGTTATGTTATTATATTAATCTGGGTGTTCGAATAGTATTTCTTCTCTACTTCTCAGAAACCATGTTGCAGGGTTTATTTTAAGGCCATTTTGAGGTTAGTACCATGCTAACTGAGGGGTTGTTTATCTGTTGGTATTTGTGAATTACCTATTTGTTGTTTATCTGTCGTTTCAGGCGTAGCATCTAGTTGGATGTGTATTTATTATGGAATTTATCTTTTCCCTTTGTCTTGTATAGACTAGTTTCCATACACCCATGCACCTAGTTGACTTTTTGTGTACCCGACGTCGATGTGGAAGGAAAAGATCATTGTAGATCGGCTTAGCAGACTTGTGTCTAACGGTTGAGTCTAGCTTTAGGATTTTTATTGCTTGTGGTCCTTTTGGCTTCTCTTATTATTTTTATGATATTGATGCTTTATCGGAGGCATAGTATTTTCTTGGTTGGGGAGTTACGCGGTCGATTCCGGTGTGAGGTACTTTGTACTGTATGTTGATTGACGTTGTCTTGGAGCTGATTCATCTATTTTGCATGTGGTTAGTAGTAGACGTCGATCTATGATAGCTTGGAATTTGAGATCCGCTACGGAGTTGATTTTACCCGCACATTCTGGCTTGCAGTGGGTAGGTCCTTTGAGCGTTGTAAATGACTTACCCTGCTGGCATTGGGCAGGGCCCCAATGTGATTAATCGGTTGGGTAGTAGGGAATAACTTACTTTAGGTCCTCTTTTGCGCTACAATTTTGCACACTCTTTCTAGCTAGGGAAGGGCGCACGGTAGTGTTATACGGTATAGTTTTCTGGCTTAGGAAGGGCCCAAAAATTGTTATCCTATTGAGTTTTTAGATTAGGGATTTTTGAGGGGACTAATATACCTCCGCGTAACACTCGCTTGACGAGGTAATTCCCCATAGTTGTTGGCGGGCTGGGTGGCCCGATATGGAAATCAAAATTGTTGAGTGGGCTTAAGTTGTTGGTTGTGTGAGTTAGTAGTTGGGTTTTCTTTCGGTTCCATAGTTTTGGCTTCTCTGTGTACCTATCGCACTTATGTGAGTCTATTCGGGTTCTTGTTTTTGAGCTTGAGTGTACCTAGTAGGTCTTTTGAGGGGGGGATAGCTAGGTTAAGATTTTATAACCTTACACTAGCTCTCTGACTATTCTACTCTTATTTTTGCTGACATTTGTTCGTGTTTGATTCTATATTTTCCATCTGTTTTCACTTTTCTACCAATAACTATCAGTGTTTTGGTCGATCTGCAATACTTTGTTCTAGGGACGAGGGTGAGCACATGGTTTTCTAGGATTTCTCATCTCAATTCCGTATTTACATTTTTACTTGACTTTCGCTTTTTGAGACAGTTTTATTTCTGAGGTTCACTTTTTGGGTTCCTTAAAGAGAGTCCTTATAGGATTCTCTCCATTGCTACATCTTGTACTTATTCACTTGCCGTAAATAATCTACTGGCCCGAACCTATTTCTATAATCTTAGGGTGGATCTGGTTCTCATAAAAGCTTTCTCATTCATAAACATATTAGACATAAAACAAAAATCATTGTTAGAGATGGCAATGGGTAGGTGGTGTGGAGTGTGGGACTCATAAACAAGGTGGTTTAAGAGAGATTTTTATGTGAGACTGGAATAAAACAATTCTTTGACTTAAAATCCAAGACAAGGTGGAAGGTGATTTAAATGTGCGATAAAATAAATTAAACCCGGTTCAGCTATGATTTTATATTTATACCGTGGAAGAACGTGAGTGGGCAAGATTCTACATGTTATTTGCCATCATCCAAATAGTTACATAGGAAAAATACTAGCACAAACCTCTCAACAAGTGAACTTTTGTCCTATCCTACAAAAATTCTACATGAATAAGTGTCTCGTTTAAGGTATAAGTTTGTGGGTTCTATAACTGAAGTTAAAATTGTATCAACATAATATTTGTAATTCAAAGATAGTGAAGTAAAATTTCTTTGAAGACATAATATTTTGAAACTGAACTTAAGATTCTATAGACATAAGTATGGTAAAACTAAGTCATGTAATTCAAAGCTTCTGGGCTTGAATTTTTGAAGACATGTCACAACTAGAGCCTACACCCTGGACGTGGCCGATACATAAGAACCATTTTTCTTTTGTCAACTGCAATTTTAGGGGAAGAAAAGGATGCATTGAAAACCAGCTTGTGAAAGCAGGAGTTCTTATAATGCTTAAAGTTATGTGTAGGAGATAAAGCCCCAGAGTCTCACCTGTTGGGAAATTTTAAAGCAGGATATTATGGAAGCATTTAGGAATTTTCATCATGATGGTATATTTAAAGGAACTTTAATGCAACTTTAATAGCTCTAATCCCCAAAAGAAGGAGCTAAGTAATTAAGAGACTTCAAACAACCTCAGCTACCTCCTTCTGTGATAGCTTTCTCCCATCCTTCACATCAGTTCCCTTCCACAGACATGGGGAAAATAGGATTTATTTCCATGTCGGTTTCAAGTCAGTCAATATTTACCCATTTGGACATCTGGTGACGAGGTCTGGTTTGATTGGATGGAGAGAAATAGAAATATCATGAGAAGAATAACTCTCAGAAAAAAAGTGATGGAGTGGATTTGTTTTTTCCTGATAGAAGCATCAGACGACAACAAGAATTTTGTGAGGAAATCTAGTATGAAGGACCAACTAGTAGAGTATTTTAGTACAAGGAAGTTTGATGCTCTAAGAGGAGTGGACAATACTGTAATTATACTGCTAGAAGCTTTCAATGCTGGTTGGAAAGACATTGATCTTAAGATAGGAAACTTCATTAATTACTCACAACCGAGAACATTAAAAGCTCCTCATCCTATATGATTATAAGTTGAAGACTAACTCGAACATATATAAACGTCAAACTGGAAGAAATGCTAAGTAAAAATTTGATTATATCTCAAAACTCTTTGAATATACTAAGTATTAAATATATGTTTCAAATAAAACCTCTGAAAAAAATAAATACTCTCAAAGACGATCTTTTGATGAAGCCATTACTATACATGAGTGTCGAAACAAGACCCACGTGTCCTCAAGAAGATTGCTACTAACAACTCATAAAATTAGAGTGCAGAAGCAAGGTAGTCTCACTCAAAAGTTGGCGAGCAGATTAAGTGATCTCAATAGACTATTGTTGAGGATCCTAAGAATCTGTATCATAATCATTAAAAGATGCAACCAAAATGAAATTTGTACATTGAATGTACGAGTGTGTAATATAGTTGAATATGAAATAAGTTAAAAAGGACTCGAACACATAACAATATACTCAAACTGAATGTTAAAAAATAATGCAAATAAATCAATTAAAACATTACTGAATATTTTCTCAACTCAGAACTCACCATAATAAGTTATACAAAAATACACTTTAATTCTATTGGGAGATTCTGTAACTGAAAACCATCACTATGAGCTACATGATGATACATCGTCTCGCCAATGCTACCATAAATATAGTATTACATTACCAGAATATAGGACAACTCAACTAAGTGGATCCACTAAGTAATAAGTAGTCATCGAAAAAGTATGATCATGTACCCATGTTGGCATACATATATTATGAGAAATATGAGTTGTATAAACTTATCCTACATCTGTGCTCCATACTACTCCCAATAATATATACCCATGTTCAAAGTTTACAAAATACTCTTCCTCTGGTTTGAGATAGTTTCTCAAACTATGTTGTCAAAAAGGTAACTGCTCTGAAATATCTCTTAACTTATTAGCTCAATTAGAAATGAAAAAAGGTCTTTTGTCTATGTAAAAACAGATACATAGTTCCCTTATACTCTTACTAAATTCATATTTGAAAACTCTTTCTCAAAATATATCAAAATCATTCTGTGATATAATCATTGATGATTCAGGAATTCATACAACCTAAACACTGATGGAATATCAAGATACCATATTGCTTAAACATGCATGTCACATTCGACTTTCATATTAATCATGTTTTAAAAACTAATTTTTAAAATGCATCTTTACATTCAGAATACTCAGTTTAAAACTTAAGTGTTGGCTTTAGAAAGCTTCTCAAGATTTATAACACAAAAAAAGGTTCGTGTTGTAGTGTGTAAGGATGAACTAGTCAAACACTTGACGAAACTTGAAGAAGAACATGATTAGAATACTTGAAACTTTAGCTTGAAGTAGAAAAATCTAGGAAACTCTTTCTGGAGATCCTTAAATTTTTTTCCGGAAAACTCTATAGTAAAAAAATTATTATTTTTATTATTGATTAATAATTGTATGGAGGAATTTGAGTTGTATAAAAAGGAATTTTTTGAGAAGGACATACCTTGAAGAAGAATCTTCAAAAAGATTTAAAGCATATTGAATGAAAATCTTGTACTCGTTGGGATTTTACCTTAGGGTTTGAGAGAGAAGAGAATGTTGGATTAAAAGAAGAAAATCTAATTGGTTTGGCCTTTAATTAGTCATGAAATTTGTCTAGGGTTTTCTTAGAGTTAAAATTTCAAAAATGACCCTTTGTAATGTTTTCTCGTAGGCTAATTCGTCATTGCATTGTATCAGGTTATTAAGAAAAAACCCTACACAAGTTTCCCTTATTTACTGTAAATTGGAAGGGTCCTGATAGCTTAGGTGAAAGGCTTACTGATTTGTTGTTTGAAAAGTGTAACCAACATTATGGTTAATTGAGTTAGGTATATGTTAAACTTATTTATATTTTTTTGTTAATATAATTAATATATGAGTCTTCAAGGGGTGGATGCTTAATATTTGGTTTGGAATGTTTAAAATTCGGTTTTCGTAATCGTTAATTGAGAGTAGATACATAATACATAACTTCGGAAGTTTGGTTAAATAAATCAAAATCTTGTACAATAAATATAACATTGATACAACAATTCAGTACAATGTATTGACAAAAGAAATATTTTTGCAAGGTATATGATTTGTCCAACACTTGAAATACTACATTTTATAGAAATCACGTATAGATGTTAGATCAATACAATCTAGCCTAGTTTGATTAGTTAATTATTGTAACAACCTGTTTAGTAGGTTCGAGCAGTGAAATTATTTTTGATAAAAACTGATTGGGTCGACGGACCACGCGACGGACGGTCATGGTCACCTCGGCCCGTGATGGACTCCGTCGTCCCATACTTGTGTAGTTTCTTCTGCTGCTCTCCTCATTACCCTCGACGACAAGTAGGACAAACCGTCATAGGCACGACGGTCCGTCGAGGGTCTTCGTACCAAAACACTTCAACTCTGGGAATCGGGGTGCTGGAGTTACTTCTCTGAACTTCAGGACGGACCTGCAGGACGGACCGTCATGAGTGCGACGGACCGTCACAAGGTCTTCGTTCCAAAACACTTAAATTTTGGAATCTAGGTACCAGAATCGACTCTCTGAACTTCACGACGGACTTGCAGCACGGACTGTCGTAGATACGACGGACCGTCACAAACTGCGTAACCTCGACTTGGTCAGACTTCCGCTAAAATATTTAAAGGGGTGTTTTGGACTATTCATAATTATTATTATGAAATTAGTGGGGTAATTTTTATAAATTGAGTTAGTTGGGGGATTAAAGGAGATAACTTTAAAATAAATGGTGGGTTACTTTGTCATCTTTTATAATTGATTATATGATAATTAGGGTAGAAAGAATCTGTAAAATAAAAATAAAAAGAGGAGAACGAAAGAGAGAGCGTGAAACGAACGAAGGGAGCGAGGTATTGAGGAAAACAAAGGCATTGGGGAGATAGCTTGCTTGATTTTGATTCTTCGGTGGAGGTAGGTTATGGTTTAATTCTATCTAATAGATAAACTCCTAATAACGATTGATATGTATTGAATGATATTGTAAAGTCTCCTATGTACTTGATTGTGTGGTTGCATGTTCTTGATTGTGTGGTTGGTGGTTGTCCATAAAATTATGAGAATGTTGAATTCCTAATATCGAACCATCTCTATCGAAGTAATTCCTTGAATAAAGGAGGCTCGATGAAATATTACTAAATAATGAAAAAGTGGTGGTATTAAATGATAATTAATGGAAATTTTGGATCGGAATGTCACGTTCCGACACGGATTATTGGATCGGAGTGTCATGTTCCGACACGGATTATTGGATCGGAGTGTCACGTTCCGACACAGTATTAGGGGATCAGAGTGTCACGTTCCGACACACTAACATTAAAGGCAAGAAATCTTGAATTAACTTAATATACTCGAACTCAAAGAACCTAGTTCCCAAACGAGTATGGTGTAGAGGCATGAGTCCTCATAGGTGTTCTTGATGTTGTGATTGATGGTGTAACCATTATGGTGTTGTTGTCTATGATTCACGTGCTTGTTGTTTGCCAAGTGTTAAGTATTGTAGTTGATTTTATACTATTGTTTAATATATACTGGTTTCTATTTCGAGTTTGCCGATGATACCTACTCAGTACGTGTTCCTTGTACTGACCCCTACTTTTATTTTCTTCTTGTTGTTTTGTGGAGTGCAGCAAGTGCACCATTGACTTCGACTCGTCGTCAACTCTAGCCAGTCTTCAGCACATCAGATTTCAGGGTGAGCTATTATTCCTAGCTCGGACTGGATTCTCTTCTTCACGTCTTGATGTCTTTGAAGTTCGGACATGGACCATCTTTTTACTTATTTTAGCTTTTTACATACTCTTAGACTTAGTAATTTGAGGATAGATGTTCTTGATGTGATGACTTCCAGATTTTTGGAATAATGAGTACTATACTTTAGAAGTTTATTTAATTAATTACGTTAATAAGTTTTGGACCTTCCGCATTATATTTACTATTTAAAATTGATATACTGGTAAATGTTGGGGTTTAGATTTGTTGGTTCGCTCACCTAGTAGGATAAGTGTGGGTGCCACTCGCGGCTCGTTTTGGGTCGTGACAAACTTGGTATCAGAGCATTAGGTTCGTTGGTCTCATCACACAAGAACGAGTCTAGTAGAGTCTTGAGGAACGGTAGGGGGACGCCCTTACTTTTCTTTGAGAGGCTATAGGACTTTAGGAAAACTCCATTCTTTCTTTCTTTCGTGCTATTACTTGGGTCCAATTGGTATCTAGGTGATACAAATTGGTATCTGACATCCTCACTCTATCTCGCAGATGGTTAGAACTAGAGCAACAACTGTGTCAACACCAACACCGGCGGGACAGGGTGCGTCTGAGCCAACCCTTGGGACTATAGCTCGAGGAGGAGCAGTGGCAAGAGGCCGTGGTAGAGATCGCAGGAGGACGCCCTCTAGAGGTAGAGGACAAACACCGGGTCCAACTAGTAATAGGGCAGTGACTCCTCCACCGACTGAGGAGGTAGTGAGAGAGGGTGAAGAAGGGGAAAATGAGCAGGTTCAAGATGAGGAATCACCACCCCAGCCTACCCCAGAGATGATTAATCAGGTTCTTACTTACCTTAGCGGGTTATCTGATCAGGGTCAGACACCTCCAGTGTTTCCTGCACCAGCACCTCAGGCTCAGGGAGTACAAAATGCAGCTGCTGTGGCTCCCCACATGGATGCCTCATTTGAAGTAGGCACGTTCCCTCGATTGACTACAAGGTTTATAATGACAAGTGATCAGCATGAACTTTTCACCTAATTCTTAAAGTTGAAACCTCCAGTCTTCAAGGGTGCTGAATCTGAAGATGCTTATGATTTTCTGGTTGATTGTCATGAGCTGCTACATAAGATGGACATAGTGGAATGATTCTGTGTTGAGTTTGTGACCTATCAGTTTCAGGGGGATGCCAAAATGTGGTGGCGGTCGTATGTTGAGTGTCAACCAGCACAGGCACCACCTATGACTTGGGCATCATTCTCTAGCTTATTTATGAAGAAGTATATACCCCGGACTTTGAGGGATAGGAGGAGAGATGAGTTCCTGAGCCTATAGCAAGGAATGATGTATGTTGCTGCTTATGAGGCTAAATTTCGTGCACTATCCAGGTATGCCACTCAGCTATGCTTCAGTCCACAAGAGAGGATTCGCTGTTTTGTGAAAGGATTGAGGTCAGATTTGCGGATCCCAGCCTTACAGGTGGCTGCTGCAGCAAAATCCTTTCAGGAAGTGGTTGATTTTGTGATAGAGGTGGAGGGGGTGAAGCCAGACGATTTCACCATGGCGCAGACATCTAAGAAGTTTCGTAAGGGAGGTGAGTTTAATGGTTCTTACTCCAGGGGGCAGAGTTCAGGAGGCTACCAAACCCGTCCTATTCAGTCTTCACTGCAGGCTTTAGCTGGGGGTCAATCGCAGACCAGTCAGGCTTTTTCTGAGTTTGGAGGTTATCCCCAGACTTCGTCATTTTCACAGAGACCTATGCTTGACTCCAGAAACTGTTATGGATGTGGAGAGACTGGACATATTAGGAAATATTGTCCAAAGCATAATTACAGACCCCCAGTACTTAGAGGTAGAGGTGGTCATGGTAGAGGTCACCATTCTGGAGGACGTGGTGGCCAAGGTAATGGTGGTCACCAAATCAGTCGGGGTGGCGTGCAAACTGGAGCTACTGCAGCGCAACATGGTAGGGGCAATGGACAGACAGGTGATAGGGCTTATTGTTATGCTTTCCCCGGGAGGTCTGAAGCAGAGACATCTGATGCTGTTATCACAGGTACTCTTTTGGTTTGTGATTGCATGGCTTCTGTATTATTTGATCCTGGATCCACATTTTCATATGTATCTTCCTCATTTGCTACTGGTCTTGATTTACATTGTGAATTGCTTGACATGCCTATAAGTGTCTCTACTCCTGTGGGTGAGTCTGTGATAGTTGAGAAAGTGTATAGGTCTTGCCTTGTGACTTTTGTAGGGAGCAATACCTATGTAGATTTGATTATCCTAGAGATGGTTGATTTTGATGTAATTCTGGGTATGACTTGGCTTTCTCCAAATTTTGCAATCTTAGATTGTAATGCTAAAACGGTGACATTGGCCAAGCCTGGGACAGATCCGTTAGTGTGGGAAGGTGACTATATTTCCACCCCAATTCGTATTATCTCCTTTCTTCTTGCTAAGAGGATGGTTAGAAAGGGTTGTTAAGCTTTCTTGGCAAATCTCAGGGATGATACTTCCCAAGTACCTTCGATTGAGTCTGTTGCGATAGTCTGTGAGTTTCTGGATGTGTTTCCTGCAGACCTTCCCGGTATGCCACCGGATAGGGATGTTGATTTTTGTATTGACCTGGAGCCGGGTACTCGCCCCATTTCCATTCCCCCTTATAGAATGGCTCCAGCTGAGTTAAGGGAGTTAAAGGCCCAACTTCAGGAGTTGTTAGGTAAAGGTTTTATTAGACCAAGTGCATCCCCTTGGGGTGCTCCTGTTTTATTTGTGAAGAAGAAGGATTGAAGTTTGTGGATGTTCATAGACTACAGGCAGCTGAATAAGGTAACTATTAAGAACAAGTACCCTATTCCTCGCATTGATGATCTGTTCGATCAGTTGCAAGGTGCTTGTGTCTTCTCTAAAATTGATCTGAGATCCGGTTATCATCAATTGAAAATACGGGCAGCAGATGTGCCAAAGACTGCTTTTTGAACCAGGTATGGGCATTATGATTTCTTAGTAATGTCGTTTGGGCTTACGAATGCCCCTGTTGCCTTCATGAGCCTGATGAACTGGATTTTTAAGCCATATCAGGATCTCTTTGTTATCGTATTTATTGATGATATACTGATATACTCAAAGAGTAGGAAAGAACATGAGGAGCATTTGAGAATTGTCTTGGAGTTGTTGAGGGAGAAAAGGCTCTATGCCAAATTCTCCAAGTGTGAGTTATGGCTAGATTCAGTGTCCTTCTTGGGGCATGTGGTTTCTAAGGATAGAGTGATGGTGGATCCTTCTAAGATTGAAGCAGTGAAGAGTTGGGTAAGACCTACTAATGTTACAGAGGTAAGAAGCTTTGTTGGTTTAGCTAGCTACTACGGTCGATTTGTCAAGGGATTTTCTTCTATTGCTTCGCAGCTAACAAATTTGACTAAGCAGAATGTTCCCTTTGTATGGTCGGATGAATGTGAAGAAAGCTTTCAGAAACTCAAGACCTTGTTGACTACTGCACCAATTCTTACCTTGCCAGTGGAAGGTAAGAATTTCATTGTCTATTGCGATGCATCTTATTCTGGTTTGGGTGCAGTGCTAATGCATGAGAGGAATGTAATTGCTTATGCTTCGAGGCAATTATAAGTGCATGAACGTAACTATCCGACCCATGATTTGGATTTGGCTGCAGTTGTATTTGCATTAAAGCAATGGAGACACTATCTATATGGGGTCAAGTGTGAAGTTTATACAGATCATCGTAGTTTGCAGTATGTCTTTACTCAGAAAGATTTGAATTTGAGGCAGAGAAGGTTGATGGAACTATTGAAGGACTATGATATTACTATTTTGTATAACCCAGGAAAAGCTAATGTTGTGGCAGATGCTTTAAGTAGAAAGGCAGGGAGCATGGGTAGTTTAGCCCACTTACAGGTTTCTAGACGCCCATTGGCTAGAGAGGTTCAGGCTTTGGCTAATGACCTTATGAGATTGGAAGTACTAGAGAAAGGAGGATTTTTGGCCCGTGTGGAGGCAAGATCTTCTTTTCTTGACAAGATTAAGGGAAAGCAGTTTGCCGATGAGAAGCTGAGCCGAATTCGAGATATGGTATTACGAGGAGAGGCTAAAGAGGCAATAATTGATGAGGAAGGCGTTTTGAGAATTAAGGGAAGGGTATGTGTGCCCCGTGTTGATGATTTGATTCACACTATTCTTACAGAGGCTCATAGTTCAAGGTATTATATACATCCTGGTGCAACCAAAATGTATCGTGACCTAAAGCAACATTTTTGGTGGAGTAGAATGAAGCGTGACATTGTTTATTTTGTTGCCCAATGCCCGAATTGTCAGCTAATAAAGTATGAACAGTAGAGACCTAGAGGGACACTTCAGAGAATGCCCATTCCTGAATGGAAGTGGGAAAGAATTGCAATGGATTTCGTGGTTGGTCTTCCAAAGACATTGGGTAAGTTTGATTCTATTTGGGTAATTGTTGACAGGTTAACTAAGTATGCTCACTTCCTTTCGGTCAAGATGACTTACAATGCAGAGAAGTTAGCCAAACTCTATATCTCAGAGATTGTTCGATTGCATGGAGTTCCACTCTCCATCATATCATATAGAGGTATGCAGTTTACTTCTAAGTTTTGGAGAACATTACATGCTATTAGGTACTAGGCTGGATCTTAGTACTGCATTTCACCCTCAGATCGATGGTCAGTCTGAGCGAACGATTCAGGTGTTGGAGGATATGCTTCGTGCATGTGTGATAGAATTTGGTGGTCATTGGGATAAATTCTTACCCTTAGCGGAGTTTTCATACAATAATAGCTATCACTCAAGTATTGATATGGCCCCATTTGAGGCACTGTATGGGAGGAGATGTAGGTCTCCCATTGGTTGGTTTGATGCATTTGAGGTAAGACCTTGGGGTACCTATCTTTTGAGGGAATCTTTAGATAAAGTTAAATTCATTAAGGAGAAACTTTTAGCAGCTCAGAGCAGGCAGAAAGAATATGCAGATCGAAAGGTTAGGGACTTGGATTTTATGGAGGATGAACAAGTCTTGCTGAAGGTTTCACCCATGAAAGGGGTGATGCGATTTGGTAAGCGAGGTAAACTTAGTCCGAGGTATATTGGTCCATTTGAAGTTTTGAAGCGCGTGGGGGAGGTGGCTTACGAATTGGCATTGCCTCCAGGGCTCTCAGGAGTGCACTCGGTATTTCATGTGTCTATGCCGAAAAAGTACCATGGGGATGGAAACTACATTATTTGTTGGGATTCAGTTCTTCTTGATGAGAATTTGTCTGATGAGGAGGAGCCTGTTGCTATTCTAGATAGAGAGGTTCACAAGTTGAGATCAAAGGAGATTGTATCTATCAAGGTTCAGTGGAAGAATCGGCCAGATGAAGAGTCCACTTGGGAGAGTGAAGTTGATATGCAAGAAAGATATCCACATCTTTTTACAGATTCAGGTACTCTTTCTCGCCCTTGCTTTTCTTCCTGTGATCGTTCGAGGACGAACGATGGGTAAATTGGTATCTATTGTAACAACCTGTTTAGTAGGTTCGAGCAGTAAAATTATTTTTTGTAAAAACTGACTGGGTCGACGGACCATGCGACGGATCGTCATGGTCACGATGGCCCGTGATAGACTCCGTCGTCTGATACTTGTGTAGTTTCTTCTGCTGCTCTCCTCATTACCCTCGACGACAAGTAGGACAAACCGTCATAGGCACGACGGTCCATCGAGGGTCTTCGTACCAAAACACTTCAACTCTGGGAATCGGGGTGCTGGAGTTACTTCTCTGAACTTCAGGACGGACCTGCAGGACAGACCATCATGAGTACGACGGACCGTCACAGGGTCTTCGTTCCAAAACACTTAAATTTTGGAATCTGGGTACCGGAATCGACTCTCTGAACTTCATGACGGACTTGCAGCACGGACCGTCGTAGATACGACGGACCGTCACAAACAAGTTATAGCTTTAATGAAGAGCAATTATTCTTAATCACTATGAATTTATCATAGGGGTTATAGTGAGATGAATATGATCTCTTCACCTCTATTAACTCAAATATTTTTATTTTGAACCTTCAAATATCATGTGAATGATACATTTCTCCTTAATTGGGTCTTACATAGCAAGAGATTAAATTAATTGACCCTCTATGGCCCGGATTAGTGATACACCCAAACTTACACTTACATTAATAAGTATAATCGGTCGAAGTCAAGTTATTGAACTCAATGTGAGTTGAGGTTGATCCCGCAGAGAATTTCTTTACACAAATAGTTTTACTATCTCCTTTATCAAAATACTGTTATTATTTCCTAGAGAAAGCAATGACGAAATGTAAAATGGGTTTGGTTGTCAGGTTCAAGTAACCAATATTCCTAAAATCTTCAGAGTAACAGAATGAATAGAATGTTAACATCAAAGTTGTAATGATTAATGAAAAAAACTAGGGTTGTGCTTCTCATGACGTTACATCTAGTGTTTATTCATGAACGAGTTTCAGGTAATAATTACCTATGCAAATTACAAGCGAGTTAGGTATATCTAAGACTTCTTAGTCTTTTTAGATAACTTTCAACTAGAATCTTCTCAGTCTTAAAGTGTTGTTAGATTTTACCCTCATATAGTTTAGTGTCAAAGTTCTCTTCTCTCTTCTCTCGAACATTCACTCCACTTCAACTGTTCAACTCAACTTTTCCCTAACTATGAATTTCTCTCGAACAATTGATATATATAGGAACTTTACAATGTGCGCACTTATTATAACAAAGGAATAGCAAAAATTGAGTTGTATATTGCAAATATGATACGCATTCTACTCGTTTTACGAATCTACACTTAGATTTCAGTCGTAACTCCCACAACCCTAGTTGTAGTGCTTAGCTACACATGCTTTCAATCAAATAAGCAAATAAAAGTAATGACTACATTAAGAGAAATCACTTTCAACAATTTGTAGATTCAAAGAACACTTGATATTCAAAAAAATCGAAGAAAAATTTAATTCTCGATTCAATGTTAATTTGATCAAAAACCAAAGTAGATAATATTTAGAAAGTAGTTTTTCGTTCCATATATCATGAGATAATTAATGATTACATCCTAATTAATTAAAATAGCATGTCTTAAAGGAGTTGTATTAGAAGTAGGATTGAAATGTCGGGAAGCTTCAATATGATCTGACGATCCGTCACGTGCATCACAGACGGTGAAGCATGCCATGGCCGGTACTTATAATCAAATCATGGAAAATAAGTTGAATTTCCTTCACTTGTGATCCAACAAATTTACTATCTATCATTTTATAGTCTAAAAATTTTGCGACCACAAACTTTTTCAAGCAAGTATCTTCTGTCTTATATTTCTTCTCAAGTGTTATAACGCCACATAAATTCTATGAACAAGGCTAGAGCCTTGCATAATTAATAGTGAGTTAAAAAGAGTTAAAGTAATGTTTCTAGACCTATATTTATGTAACTAAGTTGGTTTTGAAGTTGCCTAGACGCCAAGAAACGAGCATGACGACCGGAAACTAGTAAAAAGATGATTTAGTGTGCCTTTAGGCCTTGCAAGGGGTTTAGAGAGTCGTATGGGAGTCGATTGGGCCTGCACATTGGTCCAAGGCACGGCCAAGCCAAGGGTGGTTTTGTAAATTCCACTCTTGGACATTTAAATAAAGGGACAGTTTTAATTAGTAATTTTAGGTATATTAAAGGATTTTAACAAATAAAACAAGTCTTTCCACCTCATAATCCCGAAACCCCAAAGGCTCCCACTTCACTCTATATTCTCTCACTACACAAAGACTCCATTGAAGAACATTGGATCTCAAAGAAGAAGACCAATTCTCCACATTTTCTACTCAAATGCGTGGCTTAAGTGTTCATTAAGGTATGGTTTCTTTCACTAATGGGATTCATTTCCCCAAGATGTCCCTTCAAAAGTGTTTTCAAACTTCCCTAAATCAAGGGTTTTCTTAACAGATAGGTCTTCTTTGAAAAACCAAATTATGGATCAATTTATGATGAATTATGATCATTTAATGTTGTTTATGTATGTTATTATGGTTAATTATTGTTGTTCATTTGAGATTCCTTTGGACCCATATTCTTCCCCAATTTCATAAAAACCTTGAATTGATTGGTGAATTGTTGAAGTTGATGAATATGTCAATTGTCTATATTGATGTTAGTTATATTATTGATTCATGAGTTACCTTGTTTTATGTATTAGTTATTCATTCTGGGTGGTTGGAGCATGATGTACCATGAATGGCAAGAAGGTATGATTGTTGGTTCTTCCTTGGACTCAATTATGAAAGATAGGTTACTTAAATAGTAATGATATTGTAGCCACTGTGTTGTTGTGGTGTTGATGACAAGGTCCCCTCATCCTCATCCCTATACACTTGAATTACCTATGAAGTATGAATGTATATTATTGTATGATGGTTATATGATTGAAATGTAATTCTCATGATTATAATGAATTGTTAAAGTGAAAGGTTTACTCACTTGCTAGTGTTTCTAAAATGAAAGCATTGTTCTCACTTATAATCACCTATGATCTATTATGATAAGATTTTTAAATAAGGTTATAGTAAAGGCTAATGTGAACTTATTTAATGACTAAAGATGATTACTAAAGGGAATAGATGCTTAGAAGCGAAAGGGGCATGTAAATGAGATGGGGGTCTCACGTTTAGCAAGTCCGACTCCGCACGTTTAGCAAGTCCGAATTCCCCAAGATATGTGCTTTTCAATGAGATGGAAACCCCCACATTTAGCAAGTCAGGTTTCTAGTAACAATTTCCTTGACCCTTAACTATGTGCGCACATAGTACTCTAGCTTATTGGATCCACCTAGATAGCTATGTACAAAAGATTACACCTTAGGCAAATGTTAACCCCTCTCTTTGCGGTGTGTGAGTAGAACACTAGATTCCATGTAGTTAACATTGTCTAATTTAGGTTATTGCAACCTCTTTCCCAAATGTAAAACTAAATGAATAAAGGAAATGTAGGGACTCTCACTAGGCTTTTCTTGAGGTGTTTCTACATAGTGTGAGGGAGGGTATGAGAGTTCTCTTACACAATACACTTGTGAGATCCTATGGGATGGTTCTAGTAGTGTTCTTTTGTGATTACGTTTATTGTGACTCATGTGTTTTAAGCTATGTATGATCTTTATGAATATAGAAAGTTATGATGAAATATGAGATCATGAATGTATGTATGAAGTAGGTTGCTTAATGTAATACTTAGATTTTGATAGGGTTATAAGATTCTATTCTTTGCATTGCACAAGTGTTGCTTGGGTTGTCTATATGTTGGGTTGGCTTATGATGCTTACTTTATGTGAGTATTGGATATACTTGGTAAAAAGCATGTTCTGACTAAAATGTCTTTTTATACATGTATTGATGATTTTTATGCATAAAAGTCATACTTAGTATGTGTGATGTACTAACCCATATTTTATTTGCTTTTTCCCAAATTATATAGGTTCGATCCACTAAGGAATCAAGGTCGCTTTTCAAGGATACTTGGAACTTCCTTCTCCAAGTTGGCGAGTCCTCAAATTCGAGGACAAGACCCTTATGTTCTAGCTTTTAGTTCTTTGCTTATGTTGGAAGACATTATTGTATTTCCTATTTCTATACAAAGGGCTAAGTCCAACTTTCTATACTTCTATGTTTAGATGGTATGTTGTGACAAATGTAGATTCTATTTTCATAGGGGAGCGAAGTTGAGATTCCAAAGTAAAAGTTCTAATATTTATGTATTTTTATTCTATGATGCGTGCTTTGATGAATGCTAAGGGCTTGTCTAAGTCCTCTTCGAGGACAAGGACACCGGTTACGACTAGGGGGTGCTCCCCGATTGTTACAAACTTGGTATCAGAGCATAAGGTTGAGAATAATGTAGGATTGATGTCACAAAATACCACATCAAGTAGTGTCTTTTTTATGGGTGTGGAGCGTGCACCACTTCTGAATTAGAGGCTATGAGATGCTTAGGAATTTTCACTCTTTTGACATTCATTAGTCGTGCCTAAGAGTGTTGACTCTATCTAGTCCTTTCTTCTAATCCTTTTCTGGTGCTTATGAGCAATGAACAGAAGAAGGACTAATTCTAGGAGTGTTGAGCAGGAGAATGTGAATGAGGAGGTTCCCCCTCAAGCTCCTCAAAACCCTCAAGTTCTAATCAAAGAAAGGTCTATATCCAATGTTGCGATAAGGGCGACTATTCATAGCTTGACTCAAGTGTTAGCCACTAAAGTTGCTATGATAGTAAGGTTCAAGTCCACAATGTTAACACTACCCCTTCAAGGATTAGCGGTTTCACAAGGATGAATCTCTCTACTTTCTTTGGCTTCAAAATAGAGGAGGACACGTAAGGGTTCATTGATGAAGTGTTCAAGGTACTCGATGCTATGGTGTCTTCTAAACAAAAGGCAGAACTAGTCGCCTATAAACCTAAAGATGTGGCTGAAGTTTTGTATGAACAATGGAAGGAGGAGAGACCCGTTAGAGAAGGTTCTGTTAGTTGGGCTTCATTCAAGATGACTTTCCTTTATAAGTTCTTCCCCATGGAATTAAGGGAGAGGAAAATGTAAGAATTAATCAACCTTCTTCAAGGGGGTATGACTGTGTGAAGGATTATAGCCTCAAATTCACTTAACTATCCAAACATGCTCCTACTATGGTAGCGGATTCTAGGGCTAAAATGAACAAATTTGTTATGGGGATATCTGACCTTGTGGTTAAGAAATGTAGGTTATCTATGTTGAATCCTAGCATGAATATCTGTTGTCTCATGGTTCATACCGAACAAATTGAGGAGAAAAAACTTAAGCAAGTTGGCAGAGAGTTGAAGAGGACAAGGGATGAATATGGAAATTCTTCCAAGGTTAGATTTGCGGTCTAAGATAATCTAACGTTCAAGAAAAGGTTTTCCAACCAAGGTGTCCTCCCAACACTCCAAGGGTAAACAAAGGTAAAGTGTCTACCTCCAAGTCTCAAGAGGGAAAAGGTGGTGGTCCTTATATTGAGAAGCCTATTTTTGCAAAGTGTGGTAGAAAACACAAAGTCCAGTACCTAGTTGACACGAGTAATTGTTATAATTGTGGTAAGAGTTGCCACAAGACGGTCCGATGTTGAAGGTTCAAGGAAGGGAAAATGCTTAAGCACAAGCAAGTGCTCCCAATCCCGATGCTCTTAATAAAAATTGCTTTTATGCTCTCCACTCCAGAGGTGATCAAGAGAGATCTTCAAATGTTGTTACTGGTATGTTGCTCATCTTTTCAATTAATATTTATTCATTATTGGATCCCGATGCCACTTGGTCTTTTATAACTCCTTTAGTGGATATGAAATTTGATGTGCTTCCCAATGTCTTGGATGAAACCTTTTAGGTTTCTACCCCAGTGGGTGATTCCATAGTGGCTAAAAGAGTTTTGAGGGTTGTCCCATCTCATTGACCAATAGAGTCACATTGGTTGATTTGGTAGAACTTGACATGTCGGACTTTGATATCATTTTGGGTATGGATTGGCTGCATGATCGCTTTGCTTGTATTGATTATAGAACTCAGCTAGTAAAGTTTCAATTTCCTAATGAACCTGTTTTGTAATGGAAAGGGGGAAACATATATCCAAAAAGTCGAATCAATTCATGTCTTAAAGCTTGTAATTTGATTTCCAAGGGATGATTCTATCATGTTGTAAGAGTCAAGGATCTTGAGTCTGAGGCTCCTCCATTAGAGTCTGTCCCCGTAGTGAAGGATTTTCCTGAAGTCTTTCCCAATGACTTACCATAATTCCTCCCGAATGGGGAATAGATTTTGGCATTGATTTATTGTCAGATGAAAAATCCATCTCAATCCCCCCTTACCGTATGGACCCAGCCGAGTTGAAGGAACTAAAGGCTCAACTCAAGGATTTGCTAGATAAGGGTTTTATTCAACCAAGCATATCTCAATTAGGCGCCCCAGTGTTATTTCTGTAAAATAAAGATAGGTCTTTGAATGTGTATTGACTATCGATAATTGAACAAGGTTACTATAAGGAATAAGTATCCACTCCCTAGGATTGATAATTTTTTTGACCAACTCCAAAGAGGGAGTGACTTTTTAAAAACTGACTTGAGATTGGTTTATCACCAACTTAGAGTGAGAGGTGTTAATATTCCAAAAATTGCATTTTGAACAAGATATGGTCATTTTGAATTCATAGTGATGTCCTTTGGTCTTACAAATGTCTCAGAGAATTTCATGGACCTTTTGAATCAAATTTTTAGGAGTTATCTTGATTTATTTGAGATTGTCCTCATTGAAGATATCTTGATATACTCTAAGAGAAAGAATGACCATATTAACCATTTGAGGATAGTGTTGCAAGTTCTCAAGGATAATCAACTTTTTGCTAAATTTAATAAATGTAAATTTTGGTTGAGATCGGTTTCTTTTCTTGCTCACATTGTCAGTAGTGAAGGTGTAGAGGTTTATCCGAGAAAGGTGATTGTGGTAAAAAGATGGCCTAGACCTTTGAGTCCTACCAACATCTGAAACTTTGTGGGCTTGGCCGGGTACTATAGGAGGTTTTTTGAAGGGATTTTCATATATCGCATCTGCATCAACAGCTTTGACCCAAAAGAAGTCCAAGTTTTAATAGCCGGAATCATGTGAAAAGAGCTTCCTGTTATTGAAAGATAAATTCACCTCTGCTCCGGTGTTCACCTTATCGGAGGGTACCAAAGGGTTTGTGGTTTATTGTGACGCTTCTCAAGTAGGTTTGGGTTATGTCCTCATGCAACATGGTAAGGTGGTGGCATATACCTCTAGAAAGCTCAAGGTTTATGAGAAGAACTACCCAACTCATGACCTTGAACAAGCGGTCGTAGTGTTTGTTTTGAAAATTTGGATACCCTATCTCTATGGGTAACATGCTGATGTTTCCACTGATCACAAGAGTATCCAATATGTTTTCAATCAAAAATATTTGAATTTGCGCCAAATAAGGTAGTTAGAGCTTTTAAAAGATTATGAAATGATTGTACTATAACACCTTGGGAAATCCAATGTGGTTGCGGATGCCTTGACTCGTGTATCTATGGGTAGTGTGTCGCGTGTCGAAGAAGAGAAAAGATTTAGCCCGTGATGTACATAGGCTAGCCCGATTGGGTGTCCGACTACAAGATTTTCCAAAAGGGGGTGTCATGATCCATCATAATTTCGAGTCATCCGTTGTTGTTGATGTGAAGTATAAACAACTTTTTGACCCTTTCTTGATGGAATTAAAAAAGTCAGTTCTCAAAAAATCTATAGAAACTTGCTCTCAAGGATAAGATGGGGTGATTAGTCACCAAGAAAGGTTATGTGTGCCGGATGTGGATGGACTAAGGGAAACAATCTTAGAGGAAGCCCATGGGTCCTGATATTCCGTTCATCCGGGGGCGACCAAAATGTATCGTCACTGACGTGAAATTTATTGGTTGAACAGAATGAAAAGGGACATAGCAAACTTTGTATCTAGATTCTCAGATTGTCAACACGTCAAGGACGAGCATCAAGGACCGGGAGGTCTAACTCAAGATATTGATGTCCCCACTCGGTAGTGGAAAGATGTCAACATGGACTTCGTGGTAGGTTTTCCTCATACCCGTAGGCAACATGACTCCATATGAGTTTTTGTTGATAGGCTAACTAAATCGTCCCATTTCCTGCCCATCAATGTTTCTTATTCGACGGAATAATATGCTAGATTGTACATTAAGGATATCATAAAGTTGTATGGGTCTCCTTTGTTGATCATCTCGGATAGAGGTGCCCAATTTAATTCTCACTTTTGGAGGTCTTTCCAAAGTGGGCTTGGTACTCAAGTGAAAATTAGTACTGCATTTCACCCTCAAACAGATGGTCAAGCAGAGCGCACCACCCAAACCTTAGAAGAGATTTTGAGAGTGTGTGTCATTGACTTCAAAGGTAATTGGGATGACCACCTAACTTTGATAGAATTTTCCTAAAGAAATAACTACAATTCAAGTATTTCTATGGCACCATTTGAAGCACTTTATGGTAGGAGGTGTCGTTCTCCAGTTTGGGTGGTTTGAGGTTTGTGAATTTGCACTTGTTGGTCCCTAGGTAGTCTATGAGGCCACGGAAAAAGTTAGAATAATAAAATATAGGTTAAAATAGTTTATAGTTGTCAAAAGTCATATGCCAACAATATAAGTAGGGACATTAAGTTTGAAATAGGTGATTGGGTCTACTTGAAGATTTCACCCATGAAAGGGGTTATGAGATTTGGTAAGAAGGGGAAATTTAATCCCTATATGTGGGCCCTTATGAAATTTTGAAGTGAGTTGGGAAAGTTTCTTATGAGTTGAAATTACCAAATAATTTGGCCCTAGTTCACCCGGTGTTTCATGTTTCTGTGCTCAAGAAATGTATAGGTGACCCGTTGTCTATTCTTCCTTTAGAAGGGTTATAAGTGAATGAGAACCTTTCTTATGAAAAGGTTCCGATTGAGATCTTATATCATCAAGCCAAAAAATTAATGAAAAAAAGATTGCCTTGGTAAAAGTCCTATGGAGGAACCATATAGTGGAGGGTGCACAATGGGAGGCCGAGGTCGACATGAAGTCCCGCTAGCTCATCTTTTTTCTCTTACACCTAGACAAATTTGATGTTAGTAGTTTCTCTTAAATGAGAGTTTTGTATAATATTGAACTCATCATGTTTTTCAAATATGTGCTTACTCTTGTAGAGCTTCATGCGTAAATTCAATTTTCATGAATTATGCAACTTATGGTTTGCTTGCACTTATATGTATTGTGTCATATGGTTCCCATGAGAGTTTTACTGAGCATGCATGATATTTTCTTGATGAAGAAACATCAAGTTGATTTGCTTAAGGGTACATATTGATTTCCGATTAAGTATGGAGAAGGTAGTTCCTCCTTATGTGACATGAAAGATGAGTTCTTGTTTATGATAAGTTCTGAATTAAGTTCCTATCTAAAGATGCTATGATTATGTATGGAAGGAGAAGAGAATTCCTCTCATGATATCTGGCTTCTATGACATTGTATGTTGGTGGTCTGCTAGTCTTGAGTCTTGCACCCCTATAAATGGTTTGAGGTGTCATTCGGGGACGAATGTTCCAAAGGGGGGGGGGGATATTGTAACACCCTAGAAATTCTGTGACTTAGGCTAGAGCCTTGAATAAGGAAAGTGTCTTAAAAAGTGATATTTCTAGACCTGTATTGATAAAAATAAGTTTGTTTGGTAGCATTATATCCTAGACGTCAAGAAACGACCATGACGTCCGGAGTCAAGTAAAAAAAATGATCTAGTGTGACTTTAGGTCTTGCAAGGGGTTTGGAGGGTCGTATGAGGTTAAATCTTGTTAAAATGCTAAAAATGCATGTTAGTACGTGTTTAGAATCAAAAAGTCCGGGTACAACTCCCCAAGGACCACCCTTAGGGTCCTTGAGGACCCAAACAATTGACCCAAAAGATGTCAAAAAGGAGCAAGCAAATCACGAGAGCAATTGACGCCCCATCAATGGACTCACTCCCCGCAATTGGAGGTCGTGAGTCCATACATAGAATTAAGGAGAATTGGCTCCGGTTTAGCACTCTCTAAGCAAAATGACGTAGTTCTAGGACGACCTGTTAATGGATTGACGAAATGTCAATCATGGGCCCCGATTAGGCCTGCACACTGGTGCAAGACACCGCCAAGCCAAGGGTGGTTTGGTAAATTCCACCCTTCGCCATTTAAATAAAGGGACAATTTTAATTGATTATTTTAGGTATATTAAAGTATTTTAACAAATAAAACAAGTATTTCCACCTCATAATCCGAAAACCTCAAAGGCTCCCACTTCTCTCTAGATTCTCTCACTAAACAAAGACTCCATTTAAGAACATTGGAGCTCCAAGAAGAATACCAATTCCCAAAGTTTATTACTTAAATTCCTAGCTAAAGTCGTCATTAAGGTATGATTTTTTTCACTCTTGGGATACCTTTCCCCAAGAGGTCCCTGTAAAGGTATTTTCAAATTTCCACAAATCTAGGGTTTTCTCGTCTTCTTTGAAAAACCAAATTATGAATCAATATCATCCTCAACACTATAATCTTAAATTTGCTACGGAGTATGAAAGTATATTATGGTATGATAGTTATATGATTGAAAGGTATTTCTCATGATTATAATGAATTGTTAAAGTGAAAGGCTTACTCACTTGCTAGTATTTCTAAAGTGAAATGATTGGTCTCACCTATGATCACCTATGAGCTATTATGATAAGATGTTTATATAAGGGTCTAGTAAAGGATAATGTGAACTTTTGTGGTGACAAATTATGATTACTCTAGGGAATAAATGCTTAGCTTGAAAGGGGCATGTAATGAGAGGGGGATCTCTCTTTTAGTAGTCCGACTTCTCACATGGGTTTCCTCATGTTTAGCAAGTCCAAATTCCCCAATAGATGTGTTGTCTCATAAGATGGAAATCCCTACGTTTAGAAAGTTAGGGTTTCTAGTAAGAATCTCATTAACCCTTAACTATGTGCCCCCATAGGACTGTAGCTTAGTGGATCCACCTAGATAGCATTGTACGGAAGGTTACACCTTAGGCAAGTGTTAACCCTATCTTTTTTGTGTGGAAGTAGAACACCGGATTCTATGTAGCTCACATGGTCTAATGTCAGTTATTGCAACCTTTTTGCCTAATGTAAAAGTAAATGAATAAAGGAAATATGTAGGGACTCTCAGTAGAGCTTTTCTTGAGGGTTTTCTACATAGTGTGAGGGAGGGTATGAGACTTCTATTGCACATTGCACTTGTGGGATCCTAAGGGATGGTTCTAGTACTGTTCTTTTGTCATTATGTTGATTGTGACTCATGTGTGTTAAGATATGAATGATATTTATGAATATAAGAAATTATGATTAAATATGAGATTATGAATGTATGTATGAAGTAGGTTGCTTAAAGTGATACTTAACTTTGTATAGGGTTATGGGATTCTATTCTTTGCATTGCACAAGTATTTCTTGGGTTTTCTACATGTTGGGATGATATCATGTTGGGTTGGCTTATGATACTTACTTTATGTGCATTTGGTAAAAAGCATGTTTTGACTAAAATGTCCTTTTATGCATGCACTGATGATCTTTATGCATAGAAGTCATACTTAATATGTGTGATGTACTAACCCATATCTTCCCGTTTTCATAAACAATGTAGGTTTGGGCCATTGAGAAATCAAGGTCTCTTTTCTAGGATGCTTGGAACTTTTTTCTCCAAGTTGGTGAGTCCTCAAGTACGAGGCAAAACCCTTATGTTCTAGCTTTTACTTATTTGCTTATGTTGGAAAACGTTATTGTATTTCCTATTTCTAGACTCCTTATTGATATAAGGGCGAAGTACCAAATTTCTGTACTTTTATGCATAGATGGTATGTTGTGACAAATTTAGATTCTATTTTCACAGGTGAAGTGAAGTTGAACTTCCAAGGTAAAAGTTTTAATATTTCCGTATTTTTATTCTATGATACGTGCTATAACAAATGCTAAGGGCTTATCTACATCCTCTTCGACGAGGAGGAGGCCGGTTACGACTAGAGGGTGCTCCCCGGTCATTACAAGTGCATCCCACAAATTTTTTGATAATGTCATTTCACTATAGACATTATATAAGTCATATTCTAAAGCACTCAGAATGTATCCCTTGCATAAGAAGTCAATCTGTTTCCATACATCAAGAATCATGAATTTTTCTCTGTTTGCCATTTCAGCAGCAGTCACTGGAGTTTTTTCGTTGGTAAATTTCTGCAGACCAAGAGTTGTAAGCCAAAAAAAAACCCGTTTCTCTCATCCTTTGAAATTCAAACCAGAGAATTTACCCGGTTTCTCTACTTGTTGAACAAGAGTTCGGGTTGGTGCAGCAACAGTCACTGTAACATTGTTGTTTGTCATTTCTGATAAACAAGAATTGATACACTCTTATTAAGCAATAACATGAAATTTCAGTTGATTAAAGGTCTATAAAACTACGAAGGTTTTTGTGTCCACCAGAAACACATATTAAAAAACTAAATAATAATTTCCTTAAGATTCTTGTTAATCTATATTTGAAAAACAGACTTAATGATTCCAACAAAACTTCGAAAAAACACAATGTTACCAAACTTTAATCAACAAGTAAGAAAGATGAACATAAACTAATTTTTTTAAAAAATAATTTGTAAACTTACAAAGTTTGGAAAATTAGAACAAAAAAAGATCAAGCCCACTGAATATACAATGTCCCTTTAAGGAAATTATTCCCCTCTAGTATCCGAGGGTTAATTTGGAATATGTCCTCCATGATAGAATGATCTTAATCACCAGCGTATTTATACCAAAAACTTTTGTGTCAACGAACCACTTAACAACAGTAAAGTGCACAAAGAAATTTTTGTGCAGAAGAAGTAGAAGACAGAAAAATTTGTAAGGAAAAAATATGAAGAATGAATGTATTTATAGGAAAGAGGAATTGGTTCTGAAAGGTTGCAACCCTTTTAGAATCCACAAGACCATTCATGAAAGTTGCAATCTTTCAAATGGTCATTGTTGTTTTTGAAAGTTGCAACCTTTCAGAAAAGTCACTTCCAACTGTGGGAAATTCAAACAAATTGGGAAAGAACTAAACTAAAACGGGTCGCGTGCAGATTCGAGTCGGGTCGGTCAATTAGCTAATTATTTGAAATGTTTTGGACATTTAATTTAATTTAATTAATTAATTAAATAATTTCAACAAGCTTTGTCCAAAATATAATCTCTTGATCATTTTCCAAAGCCGAAGCGGAAGAGGAAGCTGAGTTGAGCAAGCGACGACGACGGTGTGAGTGGTGTCCCTCTTTCTAACCCTTTTATAAATTAATATGAGTGTTTTTATTTTTTAACTCTCCTATTTTTCTTTCCACCCTCGATGAGGGACAAATGTCTTTTTATTAAAGTATAAGAGGACTTTTCAAGTTCCCAGCTTTCCAAGTTCCTCTCTTTTCATCTTTCCTTCATTTACCATTAAGTATTTCTACATACCCAAAAATATATAGGTACAAATTAGCTAAGCAGATTCTGGAGTACACCTCAGGTGTAATTTTTTTTTAATTATAGCATCGCACTTGCTTATACACATTAATATTATGGTTCTATTATTTTATTCTCTCTCATTAACACTCACCTCCAAAACCAAAAACTCTTCGTTTCCCCTTCTTTTCTATTTTGCTTAGAAAGTTGTCACTATCACATCGCCCATCCTTCCGTATGTTAAACTCCCGAAAGCTCCTCCTATAATTCCCAAAATACTTTTCTTAATTACCCATATTCACCTAAGGTTTGAATCATCAGAGATGGTGTCTTAACAAAAATTCCCTAGAGAAACTGAACCATGAAGCTAGCCATCTGACAATTCTTTTGCCTTAGTATTTGCGGAACCCCTACCAACTATTATTTGGATGTTTGTGTATGGTATCGCTCATGTTGTGTCGCTCAGTAGCCCTCCACCCAGCCCAAGTGTTGAGGAAAATTATCTTCCGGACTTCCCTTTAGTTGTTCCTCTTCATGCACCGATTGAGGGGAATCAAGAGAGCATGCAACTATCCGTGTCGCTCTAGATGGACTTGTAAATTAGAGCTCTAAAGTTGTAATCACTTTCTTTCTCTTTCAACTGAACTCTGTCCCATGGAACATGTTGTTATCCCTGTAACCTTGAGTATCGATACCATTGATGAAATTCCTTTGGCTAATAGTGTACCTACAAAGGGTAGGCATCGTGTTAGAACTCTTAATCAAAAGTGTTTGAATTGTCTCCATCCACAGCTAACCCCTCCATTCTACACATAAATGTCATCAGGGCTAAGGCTTATTTGGCCTCTGCCATGTCAGCAAGTAAAAGTACTCGTGCTTCTGCAAGAACTTTACCTATAACCCCCTGACGTTATTATTTCTGATGATGGTCTTAGTAGGGTTAGGCGTGGGAAACACATTAGTTTGAAATATTCCTTCTCTAAGACAAAGTCCACCCCAAAATCCATGAAATCCTCTTTTTCCAAGCCCTATTTGAAATCTGACCCGAAAGTCCGATCCTCAAGAGATTCAGTGTCGACATACAAAAGAAACAGGTTGCCTATTTACTCTTCGTGTTCCTTCTCTGGTTCAGATGTTAAGAATCTAACCCAGTCCAATCCTTCAGCATCATCTGCTCACCTTGATCGAATCATTCACTTATGTCAGTAGTCACTTCTTAGAGGAAGAGTGGTCACTAGATTAGAGGGTCCTGAGATGTTTATGCTACTGTCCATGTTGGAGGCCAGAGGTTGGTCAGCTCTTTTTCTTTAGGGAGATAACTAATATAGGATGGCAAAGAGGAAGGTAACTGAAGTCTACATAAATTTTAAGAGTGATGGTCTATCTTTTACTTCAACTGTGCAAAACTCTCTTATTCGTTTGGTTCCTGCTGATGTTGCTGGAATATTAGAGATTTCTTCTGTCGGGTAGGGTCACTATCTGAAACATGAATGGCTATTTTACCTAACCAGTCCTATGCACTAAGTATCTGTCGAATGTTCTTCGAAAAACCTACTCTGACTCATAATCGTTGCATTGTGAAGAATGAGACATCTCCACTACATCAGCTCTTCTTTGATGTAGTTCATAGGATTAGTCTGCAACATAAGCAACGATGGACGCATGATAACTTTCTTCATCTCACCCTTTTGGAATTATTGGATACTGAGCTACCTATTGACTTACCCTCTTTCATCATCAAACGCATGCACAAGGTTCTTAATCGAGATATATATGGACATGCTCTTCCTTATGGGTTATTGATGGCTTCTATCTTTGAGGGGTTCTTAACGTGCCAGTACAAGTGTCGCTCTCTCAAACTGTCAAGGATGTGGCAGGTCAGGTGAATCATATGGCTCTTCCTGTTACTAAGAGGCGTCTGGACTCCCTTCTTCAACGATTGAAAAATCAACTTCTGAGAAGGAAAATGAACTACTAGCTATGACGACTTATCATTAATCAGAAAGGGATAGTTGCGGATCTCGGGTAGTTTCTCTCAAAAATGAGCTTGCTCCGGAGAGGACTACTAATATTACCACTATGCGCCACTAGAATCAGCTAATGTCCACTCAAAATCCCACCTTAGCCCCTTGAAACCTCTTTTCTCTCTTTGTCTCTTTGCTCGCCTATGTTGTTTTTGTGGATCTTGTGTTGTGTGTGCTCTCTCTTTAAGACTTTCAATGCGTTTTGATTGTATTCTATGTTTTGTTTTGGCTCTTCGTACACTAATTTTGGCTCTTAGTATTATTATCTATGTTGATCCCTGTTTTTAGTTAATTTGGTTATGATCTTGATCGCCATATTTTGGTGCATATTGAGTATTTATCATTTATATGCTTCTATTCTTATTATTTACCTCGAAACCTTTTTCGATGATACCAAAAAGGGGAAGAACAGGGTGTGCATTATTTATAACCCACATCTAATTTGTTTTGTCCATAATGTTCCGTGCTTAAATGTGAACAGGTAAAAATAGCAAAGCGGAGAAGAATGTATAAAATGGACATAAGTTTTTCACCATCAAAAAGAGGGATTTGTTGGGATAAGCAATTTTTTGATAACTGGCGAAATGCAAGGAACACGTTCGCAAAGTAATCTCAAACGTCCGTTTTCAAGTAAGACTTCTATTTCATGAAAGAGTTTCATTGCAAGAAGAACTCTAAATGAAATAGACTTTTTGAACGAAAGAAGAGTCAGTGAAAGACTAGAAGACTTCTGAAAGAAAAGGCATAAATAGGAGGAGAGGCGTCTGTAATTCTCATGCACTTACAAAGCAATAAGCAATGAAGTGATTGACTTTAAAGGTGCTGCTGAACAGAGAACATTGAAGAACATACTCTAAGAAGAATCTTAGTTTTTGTGATTTTATTGTATGGTTATTTCACTGATTTGTAAACTTAATCTAGGATTTTAGTCTTCAAGTTTAGGGCAACTTGAAGACATTGGGAACACACACCTTAGAGGTTTGTGCTAGAATAGTGATTAATTGATTACTCTTTAGATTACATAACTCTTGTAGTCTTGTTGGTTGGTTTGGATCATTGAATCTAGTGAAGTTGGGGTAAATTATGTTGAGGAACATATCTTGATTCTTACACGTTCTTGAGCCGGCTTTTTCCATGTAAAATATTGTGTTCTTACTTTATTGTCTTTACTTTGCCATTGAAACACGGTAGGCAACCTGGTTCACTTCGGAAAATTTTAAAGAAGAGTAAGTAAAATCTAGGTCGTGTAGAATTAAAAAATGTATTAACAATGCATTGTAGAGAAACTAAATGAAAAAAAATAATTAAATAAACACTAAAAAAAATTAACAAGAACCTAAGACAAGATATTAAAACCTATTATGCAATTAACAAGACAAAGAAACCTAAACAAAAAAATGATAGTTCTTCTTTTAAGATTTATTAATTATTTGATTTTTTTAAAATTATTCTACAGTCAGTAAATTGCTCGCGCTTTGCGTGGTGATAAACTATTTCAATTATCTTACCTATGATCATTTATTAATATTTATGTTTCTAGTGAGTACATTGATTTGTGAAGAATATGTTATTTCATTCTCTCTATTATCTTTTCGTGAATAGGTAAAAACATTTTATTCATCATTTTCATGTATTTTCTCTATTATGCAAGGTCTCTCAATACCTAATCCAAGTGTTGTGTATCTTATTGAATTTGTTGTGTAGTTAACTAATTTACTGAATATAAAAAATTACATCTTCTTGAGTTTGATAACAAAAAAACATATGTTCCTTTCGGTTAAATAATGTCGCAGGAAATCATTTTATTTGAATACATCCATTATCGATGACAGTATTTCACAAGCCAAAAGACATTAAGGTCTGGCGATGGTGGAGCGGGTACTTACCTTATCCCTATTTAAAAAGGTTTTTCGCAAAAGACAATATGCTCAAGTAACACAAAACAAAGCAGTAGATAACCCAAATGAAACAATAAATGGAACGTAGCAAAAATTGCAAGTTTGATTGTGAATATTTCCTCACATGTAATTAGGAAAGTGTCACACCCGGATTCTAGAATTTTAAAACTTTTTAAACATAGTGAAGTATACATAGACTTCATATGATTACTATATAGAAAAATATTCTGATGAGCTCAAATTAATTAACCATCTATAATTAATTAAACAATTCAAATGAAAGAATCAATATATCGTAATAGTTTGCCAAACGGCCTTACTACAAAGCTTTGAATAAATTGTATGAAATGAAACGCTAGGAACTACATCCACCAGTTATGTCCATTGTATTAAAGCTAGAATGATAATGTGTAGCATCCCGGAACTCAAGAGGACCTACAAAAGTCTAGAGATTGCTAATCCAAATTGCTTCGTCGAATCTTCAATCTTCTCTAGAACCTATACCTACAAAAATAGTAATAATATATGGGGTTAGTACACACCTGTACTAAGTATGGGTGTATGCACATAACACATAAGGACTATGCATGATCAAGGAAAGCTCTTCCTAAAGCAACACACCGTTTGTGGAAAGTTAAGTCTCTTTACTTTCTTAAATCATTACTTCTGATTTATGCTATGAATATGACATGTTCTCATTGGATTAAGGCATAAAACTAATTTTTTATATGAAAATAAGACCTTAGGATCATGATCATTGTTTTAGAACAACCCAAACGAAAAATTATCAATTTGCTCCGTCTAGGCTGAGCTATGTCTTCCAGACTTAGTTTATTTTTCAGTCTTTTTCTTCTTTCTGTTGTGTAGTTCAATGATCTCCTTTGATCTTATTTTTTACTTAAAAGTGCAATGGTTCATTGTAGTCCCATACCTACAATCAATCGAGCAAGTAATCTAAAAAACTAAGGAAATAATTTGGCTACCTAACTTACAAGTTATATTTTTCATTCTTATTAAATTGGGCATGAATGTATTTATAATCCAATCTTTATTGGCTATGCCCATTTATTGATCAATTGCGTAATATAAAGATGTTGGGGCATATATTTGTTAGGATCTAATTCACCCACACACACTTGATGAATGAAGAACACAAGAACTTTCAAGAGAAAGAGATGAGAGATCTAGACAGAGAAAGAGAAAAACCAATATTTCGTGGTAACACCCCGTGAGTAAACTTCCACGGTGGTGGGCTATATATATTAATAAATCAGAATATTTTTTGTTACAGAGAATAAATGGTACAGCCTAAAATTTAGGCTCCACAACCTAAAAATTGTCCCACTTGGAGACTGATTCAGTCATCCAAAAAATACATTTTCAAAAAAAAAAATCTCTTCATCATCAACATCTTTACCGCACCGCAACATCTGTAGCAACAACTACAGAAGACCAACCGAGGTTTTGCATAAATCTTGTTTCCCAACATCAACACATTTCGTCAACATGTCTGTCAGGTTCTTTGCCCCCTCTATCTTCTCCAAGCACATATCACCATCCTCCACTGCCCTGCGAGTGAAATGGTATCGCCTTCTGATGTGCTTTGTCTTCAAATGATATACTGGATTTTTCACCAACTGTATGGCACTCGGGCTATCTGAGTAAAGAATCTTCTCGCTCTGCTTCTTGCCCAATTCCTCAGGATAATCTGCCAGCCATATCATCTCTTTCCCAGCTTCAGCTATTGCCACATACTCAGCTTCAGTACATGAAAGAGAAATACACTTCGGAAGCCTGGACATCCAACTCACTGTTGTTCCACGTATGGTGTAAATGTGCCCGGATGTACTCTTGCTCGAGTCCACATCCCCACCATGATCAGCATCCACAAAACCCTGTAGAGTCACCTTTCCTTTGCCAAAACAAAGTGATGTACTGGATGTACCTCTCGGATATCTCAGAAGCCACTTCACAGCTTCCCAATGCTCTTTCCCCGGGTTCGCCATGTACCTGCTAACAACTCCTACTGCATGTGCTATATCAGGTCTAGTGCACACCATAACATACATCAAACTCCCAACTGCTGAAGCATATGGAACAAGTGCCATATGATCACCGCTCCTCGGCAGTCTTGGGGGACTGCTCCTTTGACAATTTAAAGTGATTTGCCAATGCAGTAGTCCTGGGTTTGGCATCATTAACCCTGAATTTGCTCAGCACCTTCTCAATGTACAACTCCTGAGATAGATTTAAAGTGCCAGCAGATCTATCCCGAGAAATCTTCATCCCCAAAATCTGCTTCGCTGGACCCAAATCTTTCATCTCAAATGTTGCAGACAACCTTGTCTTCAGATTGTTAATCTGCCTCATACTAGATCCTGCAATTAACATATCATCCATACACAATAGTCAAAAGACATATGAATCAGTGTATCTCTTGAAGTAACAACAAGGATACTTTTCATCTTTGTAAAATCCACTCTTGGTCATAAAGGAGTCAAACTTCTTGTACCACTAGTGCTTGCTTTAGTCCATACAAGCTCTTGGTGAGCTTGCACACCATGTGTTCTTTGCATGGAACCACAAATCCTTCCGGTTGTTTCATATAGATCTCTTTGTCCAGATCTCTATGTAAAAACGCTATTTTTACATCCATTTGCTCTAGATGTAAATTCTCCGATGCAACAATACTCAACAGAATTTAAATAGAGGCTAACTTCACAACAGGAGAAAATATCTCAGCCTAATCAATACCTTTCCTTTGTGAATATCCTTTAACCACTAAACGAGCCTTGAACCTTATTTTGCCATCTGGTTTAGTCTTGATTCTGAACACCCACTTGTTCAACAGATCTCTCTTCCCTGCAGGTAACTCAGTCAACACCCATGTGTCGTTCTTCTCAAGTAACCTCATCTCATCATCCATGGCTTGCTCGCACTTGATTGAATCCTCCACTTGTAGGGCCTCATTAATAGACTCTGGTACCCCCTCATCAGTCAGCAATAGATAGTATAATGAAGGTGAATACCTATCTGGTGCCCTGATGGTTCTAGATGATCTCCTTAACACCTGCTCAGTTGTAACTTGCTCCACTTCAGATTCTTCAGTAGTAATTGGTTGAGTATCTGCTTCGACATCTCTGGGGTTACTTTTCTCTAACTCAACCTCAACTCCCACTTGCTTTGTAATCTCTAGAACCTTCTGCTCTCTGTCCTTGTACAGGACAGACTCATCAAATGTCACGTCGCAACGTCTCAGGATCTTTCTGTTCTGTCATCCCAAAACCTGTAACCAAACAAATCAGAACCATAGCCTATGAAGTAACACTTCAAAGCTTGGCATCAAGCTTGTCTCTCTTTTCTGGATCAACATGAACATAAGCAGTGCAACCAAAAGTCCTCAAGTGTGAGTACTTGAGTTCTTTTCCTATCCACACCTCCTCTGGAATCTTGAACCCTAAAAAAACTGATGGTCCCCTGTTGATCAAGTATGAAGCTGTTCTCACAGCATCCGCCCAAAATGTTTTGGGCAGCCCACAATGTATCCTCATACTCCTTGCACGCTCATTCAATGTTCTGTTCATTCTCTCAGCAATTCCATTCTTGCTTGCCTTACCAGGAACTGTTCTCATCAATCTGATTCCCTCAGCTGCACAGAATGCCTTGAACTCTGATTTTTCATACTCTCCTCCATTATCAGACCTTAGGCATTTGACTTTCAAACCGATCTGATTCTCAACTTCAGCTTTCAAATTCTTGAAAGTTGCAAACACATCTGACTTATGCTTCAAGAAGTAAACCCATACCTTCCTATTGAAATCATCAATGAAGGTCACATATAATCTAGATCCTCCAATAATGATACTGGAGATGGTCCCCAAACATCTGTATGGACCATTTCTAACCGCACTTTCTTTGGCTCTCTAGTAGTCTTGGTGAAGCTTACTCTTTTCTGTTTGCCCATAACACAGCTCTCCCAAAGACCCATATCAACAGACTTCAGACCCTCTAATTCTCCTTTTGCAACCAACATCTTTATTCCTTTAGCACTCATGTGTCCAAGTCTGTTGTGCCACAGACATGAACCGAAAGCACCTTCAGCAACAGCGGCCATGTTAATACATCCTGCAGTGGTGTACAGGGTTCCAGATTTGGTGCCACGAGCTACTACCATAGCACCTTTCACAATCTTCCACGAACCTTTCCCAAACTCTGCTGCAAGTCCCGTGCTATCCAACTGACAAACAGAGATCAGATTTTTCTTGAGCCCAGGAATATATCTGACATCCTCCAATGTCCACTGGTTTCCCGAGGTGGTCTTTATGCAAATATCCCCCTTTCCTTCAATCTCTAAGGCTTTATTGTTAGCAAGATACACCTTTCCAAAATTTCCAGATTTGAAATTTTGGAACAACTCCTTGCTTGGAGACGAATGGAAAGATGCACCAGAATCCAAAATCCATGATTCAACCGGGCTTTTTACACTAAGGATTAGAGCATCCCCAATGTCCTCTGCTGAATTTACAGAATCATTGTCATCTCCAGATTTCTGATTCTGTTTCTTCTTTGGCTTTGTACAGTTCGTCAGAAAGTGCCTTTTTTCTCCACAGTTTCAATAAGTCACGTTTCATCTGTTCGGAGATTTTCTTCAATTCTGTGATTTTGATCGACTATGTTGATTTTGGCCTTTCGTCTTACGTCACCCCCTTCGGTAAACGCTGAGAGCACTACCTGATGAATCTCCCACTTCTCGTTTGCGAATACTTTCGCTTAAAACAACATCACGAATTTCATAAAACTTGAGTTTCTCAAATCCACGAGAACTGCTAATCGCAGCAACAACAGTATCCCATGACTCGGGCAAAGATGACATCAAAATCAACGCCTTATTTTCATCTTTGAAATTAATATCCACAGAATTGAGTTGACTCACATTCATATTGAACTCGTTTATATGATCTGAAACAGATCCATTCTCAGACATCTATAAATTGAACAATCTATGCATCAAATATACCTTGTTCATCGCCGATGGTTTTTCATACATGTTTGACAGTTCCTTCAACAGACCGGACGTAGTCTTATTCACAATGTCGTACGCCACGTTTCTTGACAAAGTCAACCGAATCAACCCTCGAGACTGGCGATCCTTGAGCTTCCACTTCTCCTCCGTCATGGACTCCGTCTTCACCCAGGTCAACGGTTCGTGAAGATCTTTTTGGTACAGATAATCTTCGATCTGCATCTTCCAGAATCTGAAATCGGATCCATCAATCTTCTCAATTCCAAGATTTGAATTATCCATCTTCAGTGATCGTGTTGAATCTCCTTAGCTCTGATACCAGTTGTTAGGATCTAATTCAAACACACACACTTTATGAATGAAGAACACAAGAACTTTCAAGAGAAAGAGATAAGATATCTAGAGAGAGAACAAGAAAAACCAATATTTCGTGGTAACACCCCGTGAGTAAAATTCCACGGCGGTGGGGTATATTTATTAATAAATCAGAGTATTTTTGGTTGCAGAGAATAAACAGTTACATATATTTATCAGGCTCCACAACCTAACAATATTCACCCCCCAAATGATTGAGTCATTATGTTTTGCTCCCTTTATTGGCATATATATATTGGATAATATAAGAAGTCATTATAAGCCAATTTTTATTTTGCTATGCCCATTATTTGAGCATTTGCATAATCTGAAGATATTGGATCATATATCTTGATTTGGCACACGCAAAAAACTTTTTCAAACTTCATTCTTACCAACCACAGATGATTTTACATACTTAAGTTGTTGCTTTCTTAGCTCACTTTGAACTTACATTTCTTCTTCTTTCTTTCTTACTTTCTTAAAGAAATCTTTAGCATTAAGATCATCTGAGCTAACATGAAATCATGTGTCTGACCCACACCGAAAATGGTTGGTTCACTGATCAAAGTGAACCTAGATCCTGTGAGCCAAACATGAAATCGAGTGTGTGCCCCACACCAAAAAGGGGTTGTTCACTGGATAAGTGAAACCAACTTCAGTTTATTCCCCACATTGAAAAGAGGTGTTTCACGGCTAAAGTGAACCGAATACTTTCTTTGAGCATTCAACCGACATAGATCATTTTAGCTAAGCATGAAATCAAGTGTCTGCCCCACACAAAATAGGGGTGGTTTCACCAGCCTAACTGAAACCGCATCATACCTAGCTCTCTTAGGTGGAATCCACTGTCTAGTTCCTATGCTGGCAACATAGTTCGAAGACTAGAAAATATACGGAGACTACTTATCCACCTTGGTGGTAGCCTCATCTCATGAGGCTTACATGTGCTGGCACAAGCTCATTGGTAGTCTATCGGTGTTTTGCTCAACTTGTTTTTCTTTACATCTTTTAGATTTGACTCAAACATTAGGGAAGCTTTCTTCTAGTTATGAGGTTTAGTTAACTCTTTGGATAAACGGTCATCCCTTTCTTTTCTAGATGAATATGAACTTAGGTCTTACATTATCATCATGGTGCTAGTGAGACTTCTCTCACGGACTTTGGCACCCTTTTATGTGTGTATTTTTGACGGAATAGATTAATTCTAACTGAGACTTGTCTCACTTCTTTTAACACTCATTCTGGTTACTTTCATAATTCTTAAACTTTTAATTATGTCATTACTCACCTTATCTTGTTCAATGACATTTGGTAACTTTATACCACTCTTTATGAACGTTATAAACTTTGTTCAATGTACTTACTCATATTCATAGTTCATTTGGAAAAGGTACGTTGGGACTTGTCCCAATGGTTGGCACCTTGGTTGTGAAATTCATTGAGTTACATTGGTCATGCTTAATCTTTAGCATATTTTTGGCCTCACAAGAAACATTATTATTTATGTTGGCCATGTAAGATTGGTATGATTTAGTCATTAGCCAACTTTATGTCATATTTTGGCAATAAATATTGCTAGCCAATTTATTGGCATAAACCAAACTTTCACTAAACACATCCAAGATATTATTAATAGCCAAGACAATTAACTTTATGTATATACTATACTAATCTCATCATGTTAAGCAGCCAGGTTTTATGCATTTGATTAGCTTATAGGAACAATTCAGTGTTTAGTTTGGCTAAGCTAATAGGTTAATTTGGCATTGAAGATTCATTAACTAGTTTTGATTCTCATTATTATTTATTCTTAGAAACATTGCATTCCAAACAATTACGAACACATCGATGGTAAAACACAATTAGAATCGAAATCTTCATCACTTTCAACAGGAAATTGAATTTCATAAACAACTTATAAGAATTTCATCTTCTTGAATACAATTGGGAATTTATTATATGGATCTAACCTATAGGTCTCATTCGACATTATTAAATCATAGAAACCTAGACATAATGATCATTTAGCACCACATACCAACAACATGTTCGAGATTACATCTACATACTACTATGATCAAAAACAAGGATAACTAGGGAAATGGACGTTCAACAATGTCATTGGGAACAACCCTAGTTTCGATACTCTTGAATTCATAAAAATTTTGAAAAGACAGTTGGAGAAAGGAATCCAAGAGAGAAAATCCATACCTTATGTAGAATTGAATCTACGAAGATCACCTTGCACGAAAACCTTGAAGAATACCTTGTAGTCGCCTAAGAAATTTTCTGTTTTTCTTGTGTTTTGCTCACTGTTTTTTTGACGCTTGTTTTCTATTTTAGTCGTCAATTTCTAGGTCTTAGGAACTGATATTTAGTAATTTAACTTATACTAATTAACTTTATTAATAAATCAATTATTTAATTTACAAAAACTCCCCCCTAGATTGACTAGAATCAGAAGAACACTTGACTTAACCGAAATCTGGAAAATGCTTTGTGGTTTCGGTTTTACCAATTAAATTGATATTTTGATTAATTAGGTAAACTAGGGTAATTAATATAGTACCCCTAAGGTTTTAGAACCATAACCAACCTTTTGGACCATCCCAAGTTAGGTACTAGGATGCTTCTTACTTTGTTACTAATCTAGTGTAAGGATTTCGGTTTGCCCTTTTAAATTAATTAATTAAGTTTTGAATTCAATTAATTAGGTGACCTAGTGTAATTACTAAAGTACCCCTAAGTCGTTAGGGCCATAACTAACCCTTTTGGACCATCCTAGGTTAGGTACTAGGATGTTTCTTGAGTTAGTTACTAGGTTAGTGTCACCTGGTTAGGTCTTAGGTTGTCGGCTGCACTAGTTAGTTTGTTTCGGTTAGTCCTAGGTTAGTTAGATACTTAGTTTAGTTAGTTAAATCCTAGAGTTGGTTAGATATCTCAGTTCCACATGGCTTTACCCCCACATATGCGCTTGCCCCAACCGCCCTAACCACCCTAACTGAATTCTTGCACATGTGCTTGCACATGTGTTGCTGCTCATTTCTTATTGTCCCAAGGATCCTCACTATATCCTTGGGCACTGCTTACTTTACATGATCATTTTAAATGATCATGTACTATGGTATCTAGGCTTGACACTTGGATGCCTTGTACCTAATTTGTGGGATCTATGAAATGAAAATTTTATTAGCTTAGGTTCTTCATTGAAGGTACAATTCCTAAACAAGCTTGAATTGGGGCATTTGAACATCAAAGTATATCTTAATACATAAAAATTGGCTAACACCCTTAAGCTAATTTTTTCTAATATGCCCAATATTTCTCAATGTTGGGCATTGGTATGCCTATGTACCCCAATACCTATTCTTAAAACTTAATAGACTCTTCACTAGGCATGTACATTTTCTGGAATGTTGCAGAAAGATTATTCGGATCCTTGTAAAAGTGTGTCCATTCATGAACACCTTCTATCGAATTACACATTTAAGCAGCTTAGTACATACTCCCTCCGTTCACTATTAATTGTCATACTTTCCATTTTTAGAGTCAAACTACAAAAACTTTGACTAACATTTTACAATATATTTTTTTCATCGCATTGATATGAAAAAAATTGCATCGTACAGTACTTTTAAATTTTTTGTCTAAATTATCAAATTTATTTTATCTAATTTAAATTTGAAAATTAGTCAAATTGATTTCGAAAAGCGCAGCATGACAAATAAAAGTGGACGGAGGGAGCAGTACTTACGATGTTCATAAATTTATAGTCTGGCAAAAAAACAAAAACCAAATAAATAATTCATTTGTTCTATTTTAACAAAAATAAAATCTCTTTAAGTAATCATGAATTAAAAACATATTTTTGTTCTTAAAACATGACTACAGACAATGAGATTTGATACAATAGGAGTTCTTTACAATGTTGATAATTATAGGACAAAGATCTCTTCAGAAAGGTGTCAAATTAAATGGCAGAATTCGATCCTCGCGAGCTTAAGAATAACTTAACATTATCCTCCTTTTAAGTAGAGGCAGACCCACATTATAGATAGGGGTTCACGTGCACTTGCTAAATTCCAAAAATATCATATGTATATATGTATATCTATCTTGAAAAACTAGTTGAAATTAGGATATAGTTACCAGTTCATCATGTAAAGCATAGAAATGCCCTTGTGATATTGGTATAAGCTAAAGATACCACCCTTGAGACTAGGGTTCAAGTCCAACTAAAGCCTTGTTATGTTTTATTGGATTTATTTTAAGTTTAGCTTAGAATTCATATTTGAGCTATGTTTATATTGGTGCATCCAAAGTTTTTATTTTAACTTTAGCTTAGAGCTCATATTTGAGCTATGTTTATATCGGTGCACCCTAAGTCTTTAAATCGTGTGCTCACCTCTGTTTGGGATGGTAATTAACTTACATCTTAATATTTCAACTTCTGATCAGTAGTTGAGTATGATGATAATATACTTTAGAAACCGGGATAAACTTTATTAAATGATACATAAACGGTGTATAGGGATTTGAGGTGGTATTTTGCACAACCCTTAAGGCAAAGGATGAGAACTTTTAAAATTAAATAAATTTAGGAAAAAGATCGGCTAAGATATGAACTATAATAATAAAAGGAGACCATTAATTAATAATAGGAAATGTATTAAATTATAAAAAATTAGCATAACGTCATAAAATTTCCATGCCTCCAGCCATACATAAAAGAAAACGTTAAATGTGGTTGAGACAACAATTCAGATAAGTTTTTTTTCTGCAGTTGAGGAGTAAATATGCAATCATTAGAATTGTAATTATACATTAATTTGTTGGGTTGTGAAGAGGTGATTTGGGCATCAAGCGGAAGCTTACAATTGCAAATCATATGGTTGTTAAAGCAGGTAACAAAAACTTATACTAAAAATCAAAATATTATTATATCAAAACTAATATAAAGAAAAACATTGAATCTATAGAGAGAAGGAATTATTCCATAAATAAAAGTCTCTAAACTAATACACTGTGGATGTTATTGCTATGTTGTGTTAGAAGAAACAAGTCTATATTTATAGAGTCCTAAAACTTTTTCCTAATAAAAAAGGACTAGTTACGCCAAAATCTTTTTCTAAAAGGAAAGAATATATAAATATGAAAGAATATTATATTTTCGTTTCAAGAAAAGTAAAAATATTTATGGTAATGTTTTGTGTTTTCTTCGAGGAGTAATAAATCTTAAATTATGGTACGAAAATCAGGACAAAATCCTAACATAATCTTTATCTTTTTCCAGTTCACAAATTGTGAGCATACCTTGTTGTTTTTTGTTTCAGAGTGGTGCGGTTAAGAAATGACTTGACAATTAACAAAGATGATCATAATGCAATATCATAATAAACATGGAAATATATAAAGTATACATAAAGTTCCAAGCTTCCAATTATACATAAAGGTGTCTGTAAAAGTGGGAAAGGCAAAGATGTAGTTCAAGTCTTTTTTTTAGGTTTGAAGTTCAAGAGTTCCTTTGGCCTATGATCCATAAGCATTGAGAGGCAATTATTGAGATAGAAATTCAAGAGTCTTTTGGTGTCATTTAATAATCTTAATATTAAAGATCAATTTTGAACAATCCATAAACAAATGTAGATTGCAAAGAAGGATCTTGTGTAAAGAGTGAAGTAAGATTTCAAATTGAATAAGGGACAAAGGATATGGAGAGGACATCTAAAGCACAGTAAAAGGTGAAGGATTTATTAATGCACAGAACATGTGAGTAGTGGTGACAAACGGACGGGTTGGGTCAAACTTGGACTGGTTGAGAATGACTCAATATAAAATGGGTAATAATTCAACCCTCCCATATTTGGTAAGGGTAAAAATGGATTAGGTAACAAAATGGATTGGGTAAAATACTAGTTTACCCATATTTTCATGAGTAAATAGTACTTTACTTAAAAATTCAACATGGAGAAAATATTTTAGCCCCTTTTTAGATGAAAATGTTTCAGTTAGTTTCATTGTATCATAAAAGTAAAGAAGTCCTATAACTTTTCAATATAAAATAAATTTTTGTAATAACAAGGGGAACATATTTTTAATTTCAATATAAATAAATTATTGCATTTTAGAACTAAAACATGCTTCATGAACTTTAAGCAATGTCAATACTAATACATGATTTGCTTATTTTACACTATTTTTATTATTGAGTATAAAATTAAACAAATAAAAAATATAATTATAATTAACAAAAGAAATGTACATTTCAAATATATATTTTTGGAAGGTCAAAGACTCCACCTTTTCAATTATAGATAAAAATAATTAGTTTTATAGAAAAACATAAAATGGAAAAGAAGTTACAATATTTTTTGTGATATCATGAATTTTGAGTGAAAAAGTTAGAAGCTTAATCCACTTGGATAATCCATATTTTACTCATAGTTTACCCATGTTTTTATGATTTAAATATGAGTATCGAGCCATATTTTACCCATGTAAAAAGTCACTCACCCAATCAATTAAATCATCGGTGGGTTATCAAAATATGAGCTCATATTGTCGCCTCCGCATCTGAGGTAGAATATAAGGAAAAAACAAATATTGTTAAATCTTATAAAAGCCTAGAATTGTTTGGAACTCATAAAATTTGGGAGGTAAATTAAAAGTAAAACAGAAAAAGACATTGAAATAATGTATGGGTCAGTTTTCAAGCATGAAATGGATTCCAAGAATCGAAGAGAAACATAAATAGGGCGTGTTAGAGTGAATTTAAACTTTCTTGACAGTAAGTATAAGATTTTCTGCACAGTTTGATTAAATGTATATGATAAAATTGATATAAAGGGAAAATGACATTTCGAAAACTTGGAAAATATAATGTAAACTGAACCATTATGTTGTTGTCGTGTGTGTCTTTAGAACTTGCTAGGCGAATGTGTCATATGCATGAAGGCCATATGAAATCTTAATGCAATTACATGTCTTTCATTTCAATTATATGAAGCAAAGTATATAATTTTTCATTACTCTGACTATTTCCATTATACGTGAGTAGTTCAATAGCAGATTAATATTGTAATTCAATACTTTCAGTATGTTATTTTAATACCATAAAACTATAAAGAACAGACAACTAAAAAATTGAATTAACTTTAATTTCAAAATGTACTATATCGTCTTGCTAAGCTATTCTTTTTTCAATCGTATTACTTAATTGTTGGAAAGGCAATTGGATAGTAGAAAATAAAGTCATCCAAGAAAAAATAGCATTTACCTCATATTTTATGGAATTTCTTCTTCATTAATAATGCTAAGATTCATTCATGACAATTGTCGTTGACGCTCCGTCTGTGAGCACAATGTTTTGCTGCGTGTTTTTAAGTTGACAAAATTAATCAATTAGGTGGTTAGTTAATTATTAAGGGGCTTATTAAAGTCTAATTAAGTTTTCTAATGACCTATATAAATACCCTAACCTAATTAAACTAACCTAAGCCCTTATAATTCCCAAACCCAAGTTTGTTCCTCCTTCTCTCTTCTTTCTCTCTCCCAACTAGAAGAACACCATAGAAGTCAAGGTCAAGATGTTACTAGGGCTTCTAAAGGTCAATTGTATCCTTCAAACTTCTTTAATAAACAAGGTATGAGATTCCTTTATCCTTCGGTATCTCTTTCCCCAAAGGCTTCCTTCAAGATGATTTCAAAAACATGAAAATCAAGTGGGTTTTCTACTAATACGAAATTGATCTTTTGAATTGCTTTGTTTATGATTTATTTTGGATATTACAAGTATATTAACATGCATTATAACTCAATTATGTTACTTATTGATGTATTTCTCTCAATTTAGAAGATGACCTAGTCCCCTTAACCTTAGGTTTTGATGTTGAATCAAATTGTATGGTATTGACTCAATTGGTTTGGTTAGTGAGTGAATTACTATAATATGTGGATATTTATGCTAATTATGAGTATATTTTATAAACTGTAATCCAATTATGCTAGTTCTTGAGTAATTGACCTAGGTTGTGAAGTAGAATATGAACTTGATCTAAGTCTGTAATTCTAGGCTATGAAGTAGTGGTGATTTTTGTATAATGATTCATTTGGTCTTGTTATTATGTTGGTTACTATTACGTGATGCTATTATACCATTGTTGGGTTAAGTTGGAGGTTGATGGTAAGACCTTGATGATGGCATTGTGAAGGAGATTGAGTAAGTCTTGTGATCTCTATTCTGTACTTCAATTATGGTTACTTGTGATTAAGTGATGATGTTCTACTGAAGTATACCATATATTAAGATTGATAGGGTTGGTATGATGTTGAATTGGAATGTCTTGAACTATGGATTGTAAGTTGTTGGATAAGATGTAAATGTTATAAGGATGGTGATAACTTTCCAATGTGCCTTATTATGATGTGACTATATAAATGTGCTAAAATCACTTGTATGAATTGTAATGAAAGGACGACTGTCGCATCCGGGTTTACCCCCTAGACATAACCGGCGTCGTCGTCCTCTTTGAGGATTAAGACTAGCCTCTTAGTTTACATCATTACATTCATAGGTCAAATTTAGCGGAAAATTTAAAACTTTTCATTAATTTTACTTGGAGGTTTACATAGACCTCTACATACACATAGTATATATATATCGAGTATACATAGACCCTTCGTATAGGAAGGTCACATAGCCTTCAACTCTTATTGCACTTAAGTATATATATAGGATAAAACATAGTCTTCAAAGATTGTCTCATTTCATAACCATCTAACACGATTAGCAATTTGGGCATAGCCCATACATCAATATAAAGAGAGGCACATATAGGTTTTATACAATCCCTACTCAAACGAAAGGAGATAGAATATAAGAGTCTTAGAACTAAAACAACAACATAAGCTTGATATTGGCATCGCCCTCGGAAAATAAGGACCTACCCTACTTGGATGATCAAAAGATCCAATCCTTGTTTAAGTCGCCTTCCAAAAAACTTCAATGATCGGAACCTAAAATGTTGGGGAAAAAGGACAAAATGGGGGTTAGTAAGCCACTTGTACTAAGTATGAGACCATATGCACATATACGATAAAATCATGCTAAAAAGGAAATTTTATTAAAACATGCTACTTTATTCTTTGAAAAGCATTATGCTGCATCAAGGAAAACATACAACTCAAATAGGCATATTCATCAAGTCAAAGCAAATAACATAGTTGCATACTTTAACCCATAATCTAATATAACCCTAAAATCAAGTAATTACATCATAAGCATGGATAAGAGTTCATCATATCATAATAAAGCAAGACTACTACACATGAATCCTCATAAAGCCAACAAGTGCAATAACCAAGCAAAGCTTCATTACCTTACTCAATCAAGTGACCCAACAAGAATCATGGCTAATATTCAACTTCACATAACATAACCTTTTAAGGATATACAACATCATATTTTAACCACAAACACCAATTACATGTTCATAAGAGTATCAATCACCATAGAGTATCATTTACATGTAAAGTCATCATACTATCATCTTTTGCATTCATTATCATATACATACATAATATCAACCTTCTTAAGCTTCCATCAAGTCAAACTAGTGCAAGGCATAGGTAGGGTCCCATACCCCTACCTAGGCTAAGTCAAACCTCTCAAGTCACCTAAGTTAGTTTATCTTTGTTTGTTCATTTTAATTTAGGGAACACTTGCCTTAACTGACATAGACCACAAGAGCTAAGTGTGGAATCCGGTGTTGTAAAACATTACATTGATGGAAGGTGGTCTATCGGCCAAAGTAAAACTAAACATAAAAATAAATTTCTACGTGGATCCACTACTTAGTCTTCCCATGGGGGAAACATAGTTCAAGAACTAAGACATAGGTATTCTCCCTCTACATACCACATGAAAATTGGGGTCTCCTCTCATGGGAATCCATTGGATGAGTATCCCTCTTTGGGGAGTTAACAGAACGTTTAGAACTATAGGGTGAATCTTGCTCTATGGGAAGTGATCACCTCACATTGTCAAGTTCACTCGGTGATAAGATAAGTCCCTTTATTCAAATATATTTAATGTCTTTATTAATCATCATAAATTATTGTAGGTCATAGCGTCTAACCCTTGTATAATCACAATCATCATAGCTCAATAAGAATTGTATGAGTATAGTCCTTTCATCACAATTCAAAAAAGTGAGGTTAGCACATTTTCATTTTTATTCATAATAAGGCACATTGGTAATCATCACCATCCTTATAACATTTACATCTTAATCAACCTCACAATCATAATTAAGAAATTTAAATTCAACATCATATCAGCTTATCCATCTTAATATAAGGCATACTCCAACACAACATCATGACTTAATCATAATTAACCACAATTTGAAGTAAAGGATAGAGATCATAAGACTTACTAAGTCTCCTTCATAATTCATCATCAAGGTCTTACCATAAACCCTCAATTCAACCCAATTTGGGTATACATCATCATAAATCAATAATCAACATGATAAAAAGGCTAGAAGAATCACTACATCATAATTCAATACTTGATCATAGCTTAAGACAAGATAGTTAGGTCAATTCACTTCCTAACCTAGATCATCTTCTTAAGAAGTAGCATGAAAGACTACAATTCACTCTCAATTGTTCATGATTAATGTAACAACATCATCTAATGGTAATTTAATCAATAACCAAGTTAATGAAACCAAATACAACCTAATTCATATCAGAAATCAAACCTAGGGTTAAGGTTTAAGGGTCATCTTCTACAACTAGACCAAACCATCAAGATATATCATAATTAGGTTAGAATACATGTTAATCAATGCATATTATTTAATAGAAAACATAAAGTTAGAATAAATGTTAATCAATTCATATTATCCAATAGAAAACATAAAAAAACAAATTTATAACATAATTTTCGAGATTGAGAAAGACCAACATGAAAACCCAACTTTTGAAAATACTTTGAAGGAACCCTTTGAGGAAAGAGGTCTCAAAGGTGAATTAGATCTAATACCTCAATTTGCATGAAGATTTGATGGTTAAATAGTTACTTTACAGACCCCGAATCCCTTTCCTAGGTTGTCTTCAATGGTGTCTTCCAATAGAGAGAGAAAGTAGAGAGAAGGAAGAGAGTTTTGTTTTGAGAGTTGTAATTAGACTAATGGAGTTGGGGTATTCATATTGGGGGGGGGGGTTAATTAAGTTAATTAGTCTTCCCTTAATCCATAAATAAAAATCAAACCTTTTAATTAATTAGTTAAAACCAACTTAAAAACGTGAAGGAAAATGGACCATCACAGACGAGACCCCAATCAACGGTCCGTCTCTGAGTCGAAGGTCACTGTGCCCTTCCATGTAGTACATTCGTCGTTCATATAAGAGGCTATGCAATTGGGGTCCTTCAAGGATTTGACTATTTTTTGGTCGACATTTGGCAACGACGCCCCGTCGATCCACATACGGATCATCGACTGCATCTCGTGGTTAGACGCAGCCCAGGCAGTGTTGACACCAATATGCAAGGGTCCTTCTCAAGGGGCCTTGGCTGGTCCTTGGGGGGTCGTACCCGGACGTTTAGACTATGAATTAACATAAGCACATGTTAGACACCCTTCCGCCAATTTTCACCATTTTCTACACCTAAAAGCTAGTAAAATAGGCTTAGTCATGCCAGTACCTCCTAGAACTAGTTTACGGACATCATGGACATTCTTGAACGTTTTGGTTTGTAGACTTCCTAAATAACTTATAAATATTAAAATAGTCCTTAAAACAGTGTCTAGACCTTATGAAACTTACATTAGGATTTAAGACACATCTTGGATTTTCAAAGTGTTACGTTATCCCCCTCCCCCCTTGGAACATTCGTCCCCGAATGGCACTAAAAATCTTTAGGAGGAGGGAATAGACTCAAGACTAGCATCCCAACCAACAACAATACAAAACAAAATCAACCGTATTTCTTACACAATGCAATTCAAAACTTCAATTACCACACATAAGTCTCAACATTATATTATGAGGAATATCCTTCTCACAACAATAAGAGCTCAACACAGCATTTATGAGTCAATTATGTCAAAGTTCAACTTAACATGCTACATATCATTTCATAAAGACCCACCATATCAATATGTATAAGATAACTCAAACAAGCCAAAGTGTAAAATTTCATGTTCAAATGTACTACTTCACTGAAATTCATTGTAAGGCTATTAAAAAAAAGCACATTTTTGAGAACTTCACCAAAATCAAAACAACTTCAATTTTAAATCATTAATTTTATTATTAGTAATAACTACTAACCTTAATTATCAAATAGATGAGGGTAACGGGACTTCATATTGGCCTCAGCCTTTCGGTGATTCTTCCATAACACCTTTATGGAAGCCACCTCTTTATTCCTTAACGTCTTTACTTGCCTATCAAGAATTTGAATATGAAATTCCTCATACGAGAGGTTATCCTTCACACCAAGACCCTCAAATATGAAGAATAGACTCGGGATCACCGATACATTTCTTAAGCATGGAAACATGGAAAACCAGATAAACCGAAGCCAATTCACTAGGAAGTTTCAATTCATAGGCAACTTTACAATCCTTTGCAAGATTTCATAGGAACCCACATAACGAGGACTCAACTTCTCTTTCTTTCCAAATTAAACCACCCCTTTCATAGGTGATATTTTCAACACACCTTATCACCTTCTTCAAACGCCAAATCCCTTCTCCTATGACCGGCATAGGACTTTTGCCGGCTATAGGCCATTTGCAACCGATTCCTTATAATATAAACTTTCTCCAAAGTCTTATAAATCAAATCGGGACCAAAAAGCAAAAGCTCACCCACTTCAAACCATCAATAGGAGACCTACACCTCCTACTATACAAGGCTTCATACGGAACCATGGAGATGGATGAATGAAAATTATTGTTATAAGAAAACTCCACCAAAGGCAAATGCTTATCCCAATTTCCCTTGAAATTGATAAGCCCTAAGCATATCCTCAAGGGTTTGAATAGTATGCTCCGCTTGACCATCCGTTTGGGGATGAAAGCGGTACTCAACTTCACCTTAGTACCCAACCCTTCTTTGAATGACCTCCAAAACATAGATGTTATTGTGCACCCCGATTAGATATGATGGATAACGAAATATCATGGCGACACACAATCTCATCTATGAAGATCTTAGCATATTCTTCCGCCGTAATAAGTAGATTTGACGGGAATAAAGTGAGTGGACTTGGTCAACCTATCCACAACCACCGAAATAGAGTCATATTACTCTTTACTCCAAGGTAAATCCACCACCAAAACCATATTGATGTATTCCCACTTCCAAGTAGGAACTTGGATTTCTTGTAGCAAGCCTCCTGGCTTTTGATGTTCGGCTTTCACTTGTTGACAATTTGGACACTTAGCAACAAACTCTTCTATGTCCTTCTTCAGACCCTCCCACCAATATAAGGTCATGGTACATTTTTGTCGAACCCGGATGAATAGAATAGCGGGACCCATGGGCTTTCTCGAGGATCCGGTTCCTCAACTAATCTACCTTGGGAACATACAATCTTCCTTGGTACCTCAAAACACCATCCCCCATGAGGAGAATGCCTCATTAAGCTTGCCATGGACCGATTCCTTCAACTCTATCAATGATTTATCAAGGTGTTGTTTGGACTTCACCTCAACTACCAATGATGACTCAGAGTTATGATGGACCATGAAACCACCATTCGGAGAATTTTTCAATCTCACACCCAATATAGACCACCTATGAACATCTTTCACTAGTTCTTTCTTGGCTTCACCTATGTGATACACACCACCCATAGTCATACGACTTAGAGTATCCGCAACCACATTAGCCTTACCGGGGTGATAGAGGACATTCATGTCGTAATCTTTCAACAATTCTAACCACCTTCTTTGTCTTAGATTCAACTCCATTTGGGTAAACACATATTGGAGACTTATGGTCAGTATACATATCAACATGGAAACCATACAAGTAATTCCTCCATATTTTCAAGGCAAATATCAGGGCCGCTAACTCAAGGTAATGATTTGGATAGTTTATCTCATGAACCTTAAGTTTCCTAGAAGCATAGGCAATCACCTTCCCATGTTACATAAAAACACACCCTAAACCCACTCGGCATGCGTCACAATACACAACAAAACCCTTTGTACCCTCCGGTAAAGTCAACATCGGAGCGGAAGTAAGCCTATCTTTTAACATTTGGAAGTTTCTCTCACATGCCTCCGACCACTCAAATTTCTTAAACTTTTGGGTCAATGTAGTCAAGGGAGATGCAATGGATGAAAAACCCTCCACAAACCTCCGACAGTGACCCGCTAAACCTAAGAAGCTCCAAATGTTGGTCAGAGTCAATGGTCTAGGCCAATTTTTTACCATCTCTATTTTCCTTGGATCAAGCTCAATTCCCTCACTAGAGATGATATGACCAAGAAATGTCACCAATCTCAACCAAAAGTCACATTTTCTATACTTGTCAAACAATTGATGTTCTTTAGGTACTTGCAACACCACCCTCAAATGGTTCATGTGATCATTTCTCATTTTTCAAATATACCAAGATGTCGTCAATGAAGACAATGACAAATAAATCTAGGTAATTTTGAAACACTCTATTCATGAGGTCCATAAATGCCGCAGGAGCATTTGTGAGACCAGAGGACATTACTAAGAACTCATAATGACCATATCTAGTCCGAAATGTCGTCTTTGGTATATCCTCACCTCTCACCCTATGTTGGTGATACCCCGATCTCAATTTAATCTTAGAAAAGTAACTTGCCCCTTGGATTTAATCAAACAAGTAGTCAATTCGAGGGAGAGGATACTTATTCTTAATAGTGACTTTATTGAGTTGGCGATAATCAATACACATTCCTAAGGACCCATCTTTCTTATCCACAAACAAAACTGGAGCACCCCATGAAGAAATACTAGGTCTTATGAAGCCTTTATCTAGTACATCTTTGAGTTGTGCCTTCAACTCTTTCAACTCGGTCAGAGCCATACGATAAGGAGGAATTGAAATGGGATTTGTATGTGGTAGCAAATCGATACAAAAATCAATTTCCCGTTCGGGAGGAATACCGGGAAGATTATTAGGAAAGACCTCCAAAAATTCACTCACTACGGGAATCAACTCAATGGGAGGAATTTCGGAGTCTAAATCTTGGACTCTTACAATATGGTATAGACAACCTTTAGAGATCATTTTGCACGTTTTTAGACAAGAGATGATATGACCTCTAGGAATAGAATATGCCCCCTTCTGTTCTACAACGGGTTCATTTGGAAAGTTAAATGTCACATCCGGGGAGCACCCCGTAGAAGTAACATGGCGTACTTGACCTCTCGGAGGTCTTATACAAGCCCATAGTTATCATTCATCGCATTTTCATAGTAAATTTAGCGGAAAATTTAAAATTTTTCATAGCACATCATATGCTAGAAACATCACTATATATATATATAAAATATAAGTCATAATACA
>NC_028637.1:62128334-62164841 GCF_001406875.1 Solanum pennellii
AATTTTTGCATATATATATATATATATATATATATATATATAAAATACAAATTTGGACTCTAAGTCTCTATTCCATCTTAGACTCAACACATTAGAATAAATTAGGGACACGACCCTTAAAACATAAGACATAACTATAAATTTTACATTAAGACATGAGTAGGGAATCCTTGAAACTTAAGGACCCCTTTCCTTGAGCTTGGGAATCACATATTAAGCTACTCAATTATAGACATCCTTTAAGAATCCATAACCTACACTTTCTGTAGAAATTATAGAAGAATGGAATTAGTACAAGAATGCACTAAGTATGGCAACCACGCAAAAATATGCATTTAATCGGGACATTTTCTTGGAATCATACTTCATGCCTTTTTTGAGTAAACCTTTATAAAACATTTATACAATAGCATTTATATCATTCACATACTTCATATAAACATATTAAAAATCCAAACACTACATAAGATCATAAATAGAATTTAAGTCATAATTGAAGTCACTTTATAGTGAGTTCATTTAAGTTAACACTGAGCATTCTTTTCATTTATTCATTGACCTCCCAAGTAACCTCTAGTGATACTTGGTGCAATGCATCACCATAAGGCCACAAGGAAACATACATATAACCCACATAGTGCATATAAGGATAAGATCACATCTTATAGAATCATACCATGCACATATTCGTAATAAGTAAACAAATACAAGAAAATCATGCATATGGACATAAGCATAATCATACACATTAGGTCTTCTTCCTAGGACTTCCTAAGGAGCTACTTGTGCAATGTTTAGATGGGTTCATTATTTCCACCTATCCTAAGTAACCTCCCTTAAGTCTTCCTAGTTAGGATCCTATCCATTTACTTCCATAGTCCATTTTACTTTAGGGAAACTATAGCCTTAACCGACACTAAGAATAGGGCTGTTAAACATGGAATTTTGTGTTGTAGATCCTTACACCAAGGGAAGGTGTTCCTACCTAGGCAAGGTAGAACATTAACATACATCCTGGCATCCTAAGTGAATTCACTTTGCTAGATCCTATGTGGTAAGCATAGTTTATGGAACTAACAGATAGGTCTTCCCTCTTCATACCACTTGGTAATTGGGGCCTCTTCTCATGAGAGAACATGGGTGAATCTTCCTCAAAGGGGAGTCATCACCTTATGTGAATCCACAGGGTGAGTATTCCTCTAAGGGAAGTCAACACTCTATAAGGAACAAATGGTGAACCTTCCTCTAAGGGAAGTCAACACTCTATAAGGAACAAATGGTGAACCTTCCTCTAAGGGAAGGCAACACCTCTCAATGTCAAGTTCACTCGATGCTACGCTAAGTTCCCTTTTATTGAAAAGCCTTTATTACATTTTTTTATAAAACATAGGCTTAGAATATTCATCCCTCATATGCTTATAGCATATTCAAGCGCCTATCTAATTTAGAGTATTCTTGGGCACACCTTTCAAGGACCTCTATTATCTAGATCATCATTCATGTGTGTGTGTATTAATATTGAGCAAACCTTTCACATAACACATAATGTCACACATGTTCATATATCAATGCATAAGTCTATATGTGTACCTATATGAGCAATCCTTTTATATCAATACTCCAAGACACTATGCACATTCATACTTCATCATATCATATACTTAACATCATAGAATATATGTCATATTCATAACATGTTTATACAATCCTATGCATGTCCATAGAAGACCAACCTAGGAACTATCTGATCAAGGTGCACATGTGCAATGCATAGTAAAAGTCCCTCACCCTTGCCTATACTGGTACATCTATCAAGTCACCTTAGTGAATGATACATCACACAACATCATAAAATGGTTACCATAGCATAAGACTCGTTTATTAAGACATACAACATTCTTACAATAAGATTTAGTTTTTATGTACTTATCTTAGCTTTGCATCACATATAGCATTTTAAGACCTCATCATAGGCAGCAAGTACATATAACTTAACATAGCCACTTACATGTTCATATCAATAGTAACATTACCTAGATTCACAACGAGAGTAGAAGACTAGGCACAAGTTACACATAAGGTGATCATCATTACCACTCCTTCATATAATCATCACTTTGCCTTCAAGGCCATGGTCAAAACATATATAATGAAAATAAAGTAAACACCGCCACCATTAGTGGACCATAACACACAATGCTATACAAGGCTTCATCAACTACATTAGCATAGAAAAGTAGAGGAGATAAGCATTCTTACCAATTTCGCACACTTTGATCATCATTGATAAATACACCTTGTTTGTCAACCATTCATATATAGTCCAGTATCTATAAGTACTTTACTCATAAAACAAACCATGTACAAGTTGCTACAAGATTATGCTATAACATAATACAAGGCATCTCACATGTACTAGAAGGTAGAGAGTCTTAGATCACTTAGTAATATTCTTTACTTTGATTACCATAGCTAACATTCATAATATAAATATAATGTCAACTTAGGGAAGTATCTAAAGTCATATAGATCACATCTAAGTCATGCTTCATCAAACATAGAACTTAGATTTCATCATGTTCATTACAAGATTCAAATTTTAGGCTATAAGAACCTAGATCGATTCATGCCAAGACTGCTTTTCTTTGATCATCAAGAATTAATACCCAAAACTCATTAATATCATCAATACAAGGCATTAGTTAAGGACAACATAATCTACATGAAATCCTATTACAATTTGCCATAACCTCTAGATCACAGTGAACGTGCTACTTTAGAAATCAATGGAAAATAGAAGAATCATAGGCTAATCGACATTGATCCAGATGAATCACTTATTGACAATTCATCAATAATATCCAAGTAATACAGTAGACACAACCATCCCTACACAATCGAATTCCACATTAAATCATTAAGAGGCCAACGTTAAAGTGAATTATGGAAGAATAAGCTAAGCATGTTGAAATCTTTATACATTGATCAACATGGATCCTTCTTCATCAATTCAACATCAATTAATGTAAATAACAGTACATATATACAATTCAACGTAAGAGAATCGAAATTCAACCATTAACAAGCCATGATCACAATGCTCATGCAAGGGCTAAATTGATTGTGGGAAGGGACATGGGTTTATCATGCAATTTGATTAAAATCAAATTAAAACCAATACATTAACATGAATTCATAATTATTTAATCATTAAAAACGTTTTTAGAAATAACCCAAGGATAGATTGAAGAAGAAAAACTTTGATCATGAAATTTTCTTTGAAAACATTGATAAGAACTCTCCAAGTGAAAGGTTACTTAGAGATGAAGGATCACCATACCTTTATTTACATCAATACCTCTAAAACATTGTGAATAAACCATAGGAATCCATGCTCCAATCTTTTCTTGAGCTTCACCAACAATGGAGGTTTCTAGGGAGAAGATGTTTGGAGGGAAGGTTAAATTTGAGGGAAGCTTCACCAACCGGTCACGTTTTATATTTCTTATATACACCTAAAATATGTAAATTAATCAATTATAGTAAGTTTAATAAGTGGGGTGAATTTGCCATTACCCCTTAAATAAAACACTACGCAGGCAACAACTGCAGGCTACCATTGACGGACCACCGTCGACTGGCCGTTGGTCATTTGACTGGCCGTCCTTTGGCTTTGGTTGATTGGACCTTGGCCTTTTTTGGGTTCAGACCTGACCAGGATAAGTTTCCATAAATGAGACCTCACCAACGGGCCTTTGGTCAGCCAACTAGCCGTCGTTTGGTTCGTCGACTGACACTGCCAAGGCAGTGGCTCGACAGCCTTGGGTCCTTCTTGTGGGCCCTTTTGCGGGGCCATTTAAAAGTCGTACCCAAACGTTACCAAATTAAATACAAACCTTTACAAGTTTTATGCCTCCCACATGAGTTTCACCCAAAAAAATACACGTAACACATCCAAACAGGCTAGGCCCCATCAAGACACACATTGAGCGTCTTAAGAGCTAACTTTCGAACGTCTTCGACGTTCTTGGACGTTTGACCTCCAAACTTCACGAAACTCCATATTATACCATTAAAAATCATTATAAATAATTTAAAGTCTTCATAAGCTCATAAAATACAATATAGAGGAACGCATAGATACATGAGGCACATAGGTGACTATTCGTTGAACGTCTTGATTGTCCATTTACGTTTTACTTCCAAATCAACTCAAACTTTACACACTGCCTCAATAAAATATTATACGTAATTTTAGGACCTTAGAAACTTAATACGAACATGTTAGGATCTAGACACACTAACTCATTTTTCGGGTCTTAAATTAAACTTCACCACCCTTGTCCTACAATCAATAGAGGCAAAGCAAGCATGCAACCAATCAATATACAAAATGACATCAAAATCAAGCATATCAATTTCTACTAGTTCAACATAAGAAAATATATTGGGCAACATTATTGGAAAATTTCTATACACCCTTTTTGCAAGAACTGAATCACCTACCGGAGTAGACACTATAAAAGGTTCATGCAAAATATCAGGCAAAATGTCAAACTTTTTGCTACTAGAGGGGTAACAAATGATAAAGTAGATCTGGGATCAAATAAGGCATATACATCAATAAAGAAGACTTTCAACTTAGCGGTTACCACATACGGAGAAGTCTCTTCCTCACCACTAGAGCGAAGAGCATAGAAGTGGTTCTTCTTTGGATCTTCACTAGAACCCCTTTCTTGAGCTTGACCACCCTTTTCTTGACCCTTCATATTAGGGAAATCCCTAACCTTGTGGCCACTCTTGAAAAACCTAAAACAATTGCCAAGCATTCACCAAAATGACATTTTCCACACTTGGCACATGTAGGCTTCTCATTAGATGATTTTCCACTCCTTCCCTTTTGGGATCTAAATTTTGTCACCTTATCATCACGAGGCTTAGCTAACTTGTATGGAACTTGATTAGGAACCTGCTTCTTAAATATAGGCTTGTCTTGTATCTCAAGGCTATTTTTTAAAGAACCTCTATCGAAAGATCTTGCCCTCTTAGCATCTCTATTCTTCCTCTTAGCCCTTGACTCTTACCCATATTTAGCATGCATAATAAGGAAAGAAATGTTCATGTTGTCATGTACCATAGCCGAATGACACTCCTCTTGCAAATCATCCGACACCCCCGTCACATAACGGCTCATTTCATATCTAGGACGGAAACCAATGAAGGAGCATATTTTGACAATTTAGTGAATTTTAAGGAGTATTCATGAACACTCCTACCTCCTTGGATAAGGTTGATGAACTCAACCACTTTAGCTTCCCTCATCTCCCTAGGAAAGAACAGATTAAGAAAAGCCTTCTTGAAAATCTCCTAAGTCACCGGACCATCCCTTAATGGCCTATTATCCCTCCATTGTAAATACCATACTTCAGCCACATCCTTAAGTTTATAAGTAGTTAACTCGGCCTTCTCACTAGTGACAACCCCATAGTCAAGAGTATCTTGAAGACTTCATTGATGAACCTCTTGGGGGTTTTCTTCAACCTTGGACCCGTAGAAAGTAGGAGGACTCATCCGAGTGAAATCCCTTAGACGAGAGGCCATAATAGACACTTGTTGATGAGGATGGGGTACAACCTCCCATTTTGCTTGGGCCTTCATAGCTTGGGCTTGAGAGGTTGTGTCTTGTTCCAATTGGATAAGGGAAGCCCTTATGTCACCATCCGTCAAAGGTGGAGGATTGACCGGAGCTTGGTCATCATTCCCACCTTCCTTAAGAAGAGGAACTTGATCACCACGGGGAGGAGCTCCCACATTGCCAATCTCCTCTTCAAGCCTTCGTGCCTCATTCCTTCGAGTGATCATTTCCTATCATCACAACAATAATATTATATTCGAAAGCACACCATAAGCATACTCTAATGGAACGATATTAGATTTCCAAGAAAGTTAAAGTTTCCTAGGCATCGCGTAGGTTCCTATCCATAAGTGTGCCTCGCTTCACAATTATGAATACGATCTTTCATAGACGTGGTTGAGAGAAACATTGACTCAAAGATAATCCAACCTCATGCTCTAAGATCAAGTTTGTCACATCCGGGTTTACCACCTAGTCATAACCGGCGGTTGCGTCCCCTTTGAGTACTAAGACTAGCCTCTTTGTTTACATCATTATATTCATAGGTCAATTTAGCGAAAAATTTAAAAATGTTCATTTCTTTACTTGGTGTTATACATAGACTTATACATACAAATAACATATATATATTGAGTATACATAGACCCTTCGTATAGGAAGGTTACATAGCCTTCTACTCTTATTGCACATAAGTATATATATAAGATAGAACATAGTCTTGAAAGATTGTCACATCTCATAACCAACTAATAGGATTAGAAATTTGGGCATAACCCATAAATCAATGTAAACAGATCAACATATAGGATTTATACAATCCGTACTCAAATGAATGGATATATATTATAAGAGTTTTAGAACTAAAACAATAAACATAAGCTTGATACTGGCATCGCCCTTCGAAAATGAGGACCTACCCTACTTGAATGATCAAAATATCCAAGCCTTCTTCAAGTCACCTTCCAAAACACTTCAACGACCGGAACCTAAAATGTTGGGGGGAAAGAAAGAAATGGGGTTAGTACGCCACTTGTACTAAGTATGAGATCATATGCACATATAAGATCAAATCATGATAAAAAGGACATTTTATTAAAACATGCTACTATATTCTTTGAAAAGCATTATGCATCATCAAGGAAAACATACAACTCAAGAAGGCATATTCATCAAGTCAAACCAAATAACATACTTGTAAACATATGTTAATCCATAATCCAATATAACCCTACCATCAATTAACTGCATCACAAGCATGGATAAGAGTTCATCATATCATAATAAATCAAGACTACTACCCATGAATGCTCATAAAGCCAAAAAGTGCAATAACCAAGCAAAGCCCCATAACCTTACTCAATCAAGTGACCCAACAAGAATCATGGCTAGTATTCAACTTCACATAACATAACCTTTTAAGGATATAAAACATTATACTTTTAACAACATACACCAATTACATGTTCATAAGAGTATCAATCACCATATAGTAGCATTTACATGTAAAGTCATCATGCTACTATATTTTGCATTCATTATCGTGTACAAACATAATATTAACCTTCTAAAGCTTCCATCAAGACAAACTAGTGCTAGGCATAGGTAGAGTCTCATACCCCAATCTAGGCTTTGTCAAACTTCTCAAGTCACCTTAGTTTATTTTCATTTGTTCATATTTATTTAGGGAACACTTGCCTTTACCGACATAGACCACAATAGCTAAGTGTGGAATCCGGTGTTGTAAAACTTTACACCGATGGAAGGTGGACTACTGGACAAAGTAAATTCAAACGTAAACATAGCTTTCTAGGTGGATCCACTAGCAAGTCTTCCTATGGGACCAACATAGTTCAAGAACTAAGAGATAGGTATTCTCCCTCTACATACAACTTAGAAATTGGGGCCTCCTCTCATGGGAATCCATTGAATGAGTATCCCTTTTTGGGGATTCAACACCACGTTTGGAAATATAGGGTGAATCTTCTTCTATGGGAAGTCATCACCTCTCATTGTCAAGTTCACTCAGTGCTAAGCTAAGTCCCTTTATTGAATGTCTTTAATGTCTTTATTAATCATCATAACTAATTGTAGGCCATAGTGTCTAACCCTTGTATAATCATCATCATACCTCAATAAGAATTGTATGAGTATAGTTATTTCGTCACAATTCGCATAAGAGAGGTTAGCACCTTTTCATTTTTATTCATAATAAGGCACATTGGTAATCATCACCATCCTTATAACATTTACATCTTAAAAAACCTCAAAATAGTAATCAAGACATTTAAATTCAATATCATACCAGTCTATCAATCCTAATACAAAGCATACTCCAACACAACATCATGACATAATAATAATTAACCACAATTTGAAGTAAAGGGTAGAGATCATAAGACTTACCAAGTCTACTTCATAGTTTATCATCAAGGTCTTACCATAAGCCCTCAATTCAACCCAATTAGGGTATACATAATTATAAATCAATAATAAATATGATAATGAGGCTAGAAGAATCACTACATCACAATTCAGTACTAGATCATAGCTTAAGACAAGATACTTAGGTCAATTCACTTCCTAACCTAGATCAGCTTCTCAAAAATTATCATGAAAGACTAAAATTTACACTCACTTGTTCATGATTAAAGTAAAAAAATCATCGAATGGTAATTCAATCAATAACCAAGTTAATAAAAGCAAATACAACCTAATTCATATCAGAAATCAAACCTAGGGCTAAGGGATAAGTGTCATATTCTACAAACTAGACCAAACCGTCAATATATTATAATTAGGTTAGAATACATGTTAATAAATTTATAATTTCCATTATAAAACATAAACAAACGAATTCATAACATAATTTTCGAGATTAAGAAAGACCCACATGAAAACCCAACTTTTGAAAATACTTTGAAGGAACCCTTTAAGGAAAAAGGTCTCAAAGGTGAATTAGATCCCATACCTCAAATTTTGATTAAGATTTGATGGTGATATCGTACCTTTACAGACCTAAATCCCTCCCCTAGCATGTCTTCAATGGTGTTTTCCAATAGAGAGAGGAACAAGAGAGAAAAATGAGAGTTTTGTTTTGAAAGTTGTAATTAGAGTAATGGGGTTGGGTTCTTTATATGGAGGGGTTAATTTAGTTAATTATTATTCCATTAATACCAAAATAACCACCAAACCCTTTAATAAATTAGTTAAAACCAACTTAAAAATGTGCAGGAAAGTGGACCCTCACAGACGAGACCCCGATCGACGGTCACTGTGCCCTTTCGTGCTGCATATCCATCATTCTTATCAAAGTCTATGAAATTGGGGTCCTTAAAGGATTTTTCTAAGTGTTTGTTGACTGTTGGAAATGATGCCCCGTCGATCCACACATGGATCGTCGACTGCATCTCGTGGTTATACACTGCCCAGGTAGTGTTGACACCAACGTGCAAGGGTCCTCCTTAGGGGCCCTTGGTTGATCCTTGGGGAGTATTACCTTGAAGTTTCAACCATGAATTCACTTAAACACATGTTAGACACCCTTCCACCAATTTTCATCATTTTCCGACTCCTAAAAGCTAGTCAAATAGGCTTAGGCACGCTAGTACCTCCTCGAACTAGTTTTCAAACGTCATGGACGTTCTTGAACGTTTTGGTTTATAGACTTTCTAAATGACTTATAAACATTAAAATAGTCCTGAAACAGTGTCTAGACCTTATGACACCTCTGTTATGATTTAAGACACGTCTTGGATTTTCGAAGTGTTACAACGATACTCATACAATTCTTAAGAGCTATGATGATGATGATTATACAAGGGATAGACCCTATGACCTACATTAGGATATGATTATTAATAAAGGAACTAAATACATTTCAAAAGGTACTCTAGCATAACACCGAGTGAACTAGAGTGAGGATTTTCCCTTCCTACATAGGGAAGGTAGGGTCACTAATGTACTCATGAGATTGGAGACTACAATGCATGTAGCATAAAGAGGGTCCTAACAATATCTCCTAATTCTTGAAATATGTTTCCCCCATAGGAATAATAGCTAGTGGATCCACCTAGATTCTATGTTCATGTTTTGGTACTACTTTGGCAGGTAGTCCGCCTTCCTTTGGTGTAGCGTTCCATGACACCGGATTTCACATTAGCTCATGTGGTCTATGTCGGTTAAGGAAATATGTTCCCAAAAGGTAAAATGAACTAAAGGAATTAAGTCTAACTAGGATGACCTAAGGGGTTAGCTTAGTCTAGGTAGGGGTATGAGACTCTACCTAAACACTGCACTAGTTAGCCTTGAGGGAAGTCTTAGAAGGATGTTCTTATATATGTATATGCTTATAATTGTACGTGATATTCATATGATGATCTTGCAAAATGATGATACTATATGATGATTGGTTTCACATGAACATGTGTTTGGTCTCCATTGTTAAAGTGTGATAATATGTACTCTGAATGGTATGCTATGTGAAGTTGGGAATTGGTCATGGTTCTTGTTGGGTTTACTTAATTGAGGAAGGTTATGGGGATTTGATTAGTCATTGCACTAGTGGACATGATGAGGGTTCATGAGTAATTGTCTTGATTTCGCTATGTTGTAATGAACTGTTATTCATGCTTGTGGAGGTTATAAATTGATGATAGAGTTGATTTGATTATATGTTCTAGTATGTTGGTATGTATGATTGACTTGGGTAGATTTAGTATGATGAACATGGTCCTAACTTGATGAATATGAATTAATGACTTTTATTGGTTCTTGAATGTGCATAAGGCTTTCCAATGTAAAATAACATGCTTTAATAAAATGTCCCTTTCTAGCATGATTTATGATGTGTGTGCATATGGTCTCATACTTAGTACAAATGGTGTACTAACCCCATTTTCTCTCTTTTTCCCAGCATTTTAGGTTTCGGTCGTTGAAGGGCTTTTGAGACGACTTTGAAGGAAGACTTGTAATTCTCACTCATCCAAGTTGGATAGGTCATCACATTCCGAGGACAATGTTACCATCAAGCTTTTGATGTTGTTCTAGTTATAAGACTTCTAGTTCTTTCCTTTTCATTTGAGTATTAAAGATTTTATAGCCTATATGTGGCTTTATTACATTAATGTATGGGGTACAACTGATATACTATTGTTTTAGATGGTTAGGAGATGAGATGTCCATTTAAAACTATGTTAAGTATCCTATATTTCTATGTGCAATAAAAGTAGAACACTACGTAATCTTCTTATACGAAGGGTCTATGTATACTCGATATAAATATATTATGTGTATGTGAGAGGTCTATGTAAATCTCAATATAGATATAGAAAAGTTTAAAAATTTTCCGCATTTTGACCTATGAATGTAATGATGTAATCTAAAAGGCTAGTCTTAGTCCTCAAAAGGATGACGACGCTAGTTGCGTCTAAGGGGGTGCTCCATGGATGTGACAAACTTGGTATCATAGCTAGAGGTTGAATATCTTTAAAGTCGATGTCTCACTCAACCACGTATATGTACATTCTTATTCATAATTGTGAAACACGACACACTTAGGAATATAAGATGCTTAGGAAATTCTTTTTTTTCTTGGAAATCCAATATCGTGCCTCTAAAGTCTTCGATCTATTGGCCCTTAGTATCTAATCCTTTTATTGTGATTATAGGCAATGAATACTCAAAGAATAACCGCTCGAAGACTTGATGAAGAGATTTCAAAGGCGGGAGTTACTCCCCGAGGCAATTAAGTCCTTCCTCTTAAAGAAGTTGCTAATGATGATCAAGCTCCGGCCAATCCTCTACCTATGACGGATGGTAACATAAGGGATGCTTTTCTCCAAAACCCCAAGCCGTTTCTACACAAGCACAAAATCGTCACTACTCAAGCATAAGCTATGACGTCCCAAGCTAATCGGGAGGTTGTACCCTGAGGAAACAAACAAGTTAGCACCATGGCCTCCCTTTTGAGGAATTTCACTAGGATGAATCCCTATACTTTCTACGGGTCCAAGGTTGAGGAAGACCCCCAAGATGTCATTGATGAAATTTACAAGATTCTCTATGCTATGGGGTTGAATACTAGTGAGGAAGACGAGTTAGCCACTTATCAACTCAAAGATGTGCCCCAAACTTGGTATGTTTAATGGAGAGACAATAGGCCTTTAAGGGGTGGACTGTTGACTTGGGAGATTTTCAAGAAGGCTTTTATTGTTAGATTCTTTCATAGGGAGAAGAGGGAATCCAAAGTGGAGGAATTCATCAACCTTCGTCAAGGAGGTATAAGTGTACTTGACTACTCCTTGAAATTCACTAAATTGTAAAAGTATGCTCCTTCTATGGTTTCCAATCCTAGAGATGAAATGAGATGCTTTGTGACGGGAGTGTCGAATGACTTGAAGGAAGAATGTCGTTCGGATATGTTACATGACAATATGAAAATTTCTCATCTCATGGTTCATGCTCAACAAGTGGAAGAGACAAGGGTTAAGAGAAAGAGTAGAGATTCCCATAGGGCAAGACCTTTTGATGGTGGTTCTTCAAGGGATAGGCTTGACATTTAAGACAAGCCTAAGTTCAAGTAGAGGTTTTCTAACAAAGTTCATTACGAGTTCCCTATGGCTCGTAATGATATGGTGTCTAACCCTAAGCCTCAAAAGGGAAGGAATACTAGTTCACCAAACAAGAATCTTATTTGTGCTAAGTGTAGAAAAGGTGAGCTTAGTGAATGCTTAGTTGGAACGGGAAATAGTTTTGGTTCTGGTAGAAGTGGGCACAAATTTTGAAATTTCCCAAATTTGAAGGGTCAAGACATGGGTAGTGGTCAAGATCAAGTAATTCTTTCTAATGTTGATGCTCCGAAGAAAAATTGCTTTTATGCTCTCCGCTCTAGAGGAGAGCAAGAGACTTCTCCCGATGTGGTGACCGGTATGTTGAAAGTTTTTTCTATTTATGTATATGCTTTACTTGATCCCGGTGCTACCTTGTCATTTGTTACTTCTCTAGTATCTAAGAAGTTTGACATTTTTTCCGATATCTTGAATGAACCTTTTATGGTGTCTACCCCGTTGGTTAATCGCTAGTTGCAAAAAGAGTAAAATTGTCCTATAATGTTTCCCAATAGAGTTACTCATGTTGAACTAGTAGAACTTGATATGTTTGATTTTGATGTTGTTTTAGATATGGATTGGTTGCATGCTTGCTTTGCTTCCATAGATTGTAGAACGATGGTGGTGAAATTTAACTTTCCAAATGATCTCATTTAGAGTGGAGGGGGCAAATTCTATTCCTAGAGATTGTATAATCCCTTTTCTTAAGGCTTGTAAAATGATCTCAAAAGGCTGTCTATATCACATTGTAAGAGTCAAAGGTTTAGACTTCGAAAATCTTCCCATTGTGTAAGTTCCCGTAGTACGGAAATTTACAAAGGTCTTTCCTGATGATCTTCCCGGAATCCCTCCCAAACGGGAAATTGATTTTGGCATTGACATGGTACCAGATACCAACCCCATTTCAATTCCTCCTTATCATATGGATCCGGCCAAATTGAAAGAGTTAAAGCCTCAACTAAAAGATTTACTAGTCAAAGGCTTCATTAGACCTAGTATTTCTCCCTGGGGTGCTTCGGTTTTGTTTGTCATGAAGAAGGAGTGGTCCTTAGAATTTGCATCGATTATCACCAACTCAATAAAGTCACTATTAATTACAAGTATCCTCTCTCTAAGATTGACGACTTGTTTGATCAACTCCAAGGGGCAAGCTACTTTTCTATGATTGACTTGAGATCGGAGTATCACTAACTTAGGGTGAGAGGTGAGGATATACCACAAACGGCATTTTTGACTACATATGATCACTATTAGTTCCTAGTAATGTCCTTTGGTCTCATTAATGCCCCGGCATCATTTATGGTCTCATGAATAAGGTATTTTGAAGTTACCTATATTCATTTGTCATTGTCTTCATTGATGAAAACTTGGTATATTCGAAAAATGAGGGTGAACACCTCGACCATTTAAAGGTGGTGTTGACAGTGCTTAAGGAAAATCTATTATTAGGAGTTTTTTGGGTCTAGAGGGTTATTATAGGAGGCTTGTGGATGGTTTTGCGTCCATTGCATCTTCCTTGATTACTTTGACCCAAAAGAGTAGGAAATTTGAGTGGTCGGAGGCATGTGAAAGAAGTTTCCAGATCTTGAAAGATAGGCTTACTTTTGCTCCGGTGTTGACTTTACTAGAGGGTACAAAGGGATTTGTTGTATATTGTGATGCATCTCGAGCGGGTTTAGGGTGTGGGCTTATGCAACACGGGAAAGTAATAGCCTATGCCTCTATGAAACTTAAGGTGCATGAGAAGAATTATCCAACTCATGATCTTGAGTTAGCGGCCGTGGTATTTGCCTTGAAATTATGGAGGAAATATTTGTATGGTGTTTATGTGGATGTTTATACCGACCACATGAGTCTACAATATGTGTTTACTCAAAAGGAGTTGAATCTCCGACAAAAAGGTGGTTGGAATCGTTGAAAGATTACGACATGAGTGTTCTTTACCATCCCACAAGGACAATGTGGTTGCGGATGCTCTAAGTTGTATGACCATGGGTTGTATGTCTCATGTAGAAGAAGCCAAGAAAGACCTAGTGAAAGATGTTCATAGGTTGGCTAGATTGGGTGTTAGATTATAAGATTCTCGGAATGGTGGTTTTATGGTCCATCATAACTTCGAGTAATCTTTGGTGATTGAGGTGAATTCTAAGAAACACCTTGATCAACCATTTATGGAGTTGAAGGAATCGGTTCTTGGTAAGGTTATTCAGTCATTCTCCGTAGGGGGGATGGTGTCTTGAGGTATCAAGGAAGTTTGTGTGTTCCCAATGTAGATAACTTGAGGAACCGGATTCTTGAGGAAGATCATGGGCCTCGTTACTCCATTCATCAGGGTTATACAAGATGCATCATGAAATTTAGAAAGTGTTTTGGTGGGGAGGCATGAAGAAGGACATAGCGGAATTGGTTGCAAAGTGTCCAAATTGCCAATAAGTGAAAGTCAAACACCAAAAACCGGGTGATTTACTTCAATAAATCCACGTTTTTACTTGGAAGTGGGAAGACATCAATATGGATTTTGTGGTAGGTTTGCCTTGGATACAAAATCAATATGACTCCATATGAGTGGTTGTGGATAGGTTGACCAAATCTGCTCATTTTATTTCGTTGAAGTCTACTTAATCAGCAAAGGATTATGCAAGAATCTTCATAGATGAGATTGTGTGTCACCGTGGTATTCTGTTATCCATCATATCGGATAGGGTTGCACAATTCACATCTAGGTTTTGGAGGTCATACAAAAATGGTGTGGGTACCAAGGTGAAGCTAAGCACCCATTTTCATCCTCAAACGGATTTCCAAGTGGAGCGTACTATTCAAACCCTTGAGGATATGCTTAGAGTTTGTATAATTGATTTCAAGGCAAATTGGGATAAGCACTTGCCTTTGGTGGAGTTTGCTTACAACAATAGTTACCATTCATCTATATCTATGGATCCTTATGAAGCCTTGTATGGAAGGAGATGTACATATCCAATTGGATGGTTTGAAGTGGGTGAGTCTTCACTTTTGGGTCCCGATTTGATTTATAAGACTTTGGAGAAGGTTCATATCATAAGGAATCGCTTGAAAACAGCCTATAGCCGGCAAAAGTCTTATGCCGACCATAGGAGAAAGGAATTAGAGTTTGAAGAAGTTGATAAAGTGTATCTAAAAATTTCGCCTATAAAAGGGTGGTGAGATTCGGCAAGAAAGGGAAGTTGAGTCCTTGTTATCTGGGCCCCATGAAATCGTGAACCATGAGTTTCTATCAACAATTTCTAAATCAAATCTGCAATTCGAGGAACAAAAGTCCTTCCCTTAAAACTGAGCACACCTTTCGAGTGAAAAGTGGTCTTTATAGTCTTACCAATCACCGAATTTTTTCTAAGATCATTCTAATTTTCATCCTCAAACTCTTTGTCCTTGATTTCATCAATGAACGTGGCCCTTACTTCAATGCTAGCTAACACCCCACCATTTTTAGATGCCCAACTGCATGAACTTAGACTCCAAGGTCTGAATTTTCTTAGCCAAAGGTCGCTTGGTTACACTCAAGCAAGCTAGACTACACATACTCGCAACTTTTCGACTCAAAGCCAACCACTACATTAGCCTTACCTGTATGTAATAGGATAGTGACATCATAATCATTTAGTATCTCCATCCACCTTCTCTGTCTCAAATTTAGATCTTTTTTATTAAATGCATGTTGCACTTTATGATGATCAATAAATACCTCACGGTTAACACCACAAAGGTATGCACCTTTAATTGAGCGATGGATAAGATAAAACATTCTTATCCTGCATCAACACAAGCTCTAAACCAGAATGTGAAGCATTACAATAAACAATAAAATCCTTACCTTCAACCGGTAATGCTAGAATGGGTGCGGTGGTGATGAGTACATGATTTTGACTCATTTAGGGCTTTATATTAATATATTTGGTATCCTCAAATGCATATTTTGTGCCAATAACTGATATAAATCCTTGATTTTTAGGTACTAAGATTGAGGAAGAAAGAATGAACACTAATGAGCAAAAAGGAACAAGGCAACTAAAAGACCAAAAAATGGCCTGAGGATTGCCTAGACCATTAGGCGAGTCTCCAAATGGCTATGGTCTTGCCTGATGTTCGAGTGTGCCAAACATTGAAGGAGAAAATCAAGTCGGCAATAAAAAGGAGTAGTCGGTGAGCCTCCAAATGATTCTGCGACGCAGTGCCATATTTCCCAAAGTTACAGAACTTGAAGATGCTGAATGCCAAAGCAAAAAAGTGATGGAACTGACCAAAGGACAAAGCATCGAGTGTATTGGCGATCCGGACTTATTGAGTCAAATGGTCCTTCGCAACACCTTTTGATGACTATAAATACATTTTCAAATCAATGTTTTAGTATCGATAATTGAATCTTAGAGTTTTATTTTGAGAATTGAGTTTTCACTATTGTTCAATTATAAGTATTGTGAAAATTGAAGATTTCCATTTTCTAAGAAATTTGAAGTGGGCATTGAAGATTCTTCATCTTAGACCTTTGTAAAGACATTATTAATCTTACCCAGTTGATGGAAACCAATTAGGTAATGAGTTTTATCTTTTTATGATGTCTAGTTAATACCCCAATTCTTGGGGTGTGATTATGTGATTATGGTTGATTTAGTTCATGGGTATTGTTGCTTGATAGTGTAAATTTTAATTAAAAGTTATCATATTCAATAATTGTGAGCTTATCTAAAGGGTTCTAGTTGCAAATGCAACTCTACCTTCATGTTTTTGGCTTGCTCGAGAGAGAGCTTTTAAAACCAAGATTACTATATTGATGGTCTGTTAGTATTAGCTTGTCATGGATTCAGCTCGAGAGACTAAACCTTAACTTCATGTATTAGGAAACTACTTCCATTTCAAGTCTTAGCGATCGCGAGTAGTGATATAACCCAACCAAGGGCTGGAATCGTTCTCACGGGCAGTGGTTTCGAGAATTTGTAGCCAAGTGCAAATCAGTTCATGTCAGTCATATCTAAAATACATTTATGAATAAAGGAACATCCAATTAAGAGTGACCCAAGTGTCAATTATTAAAAAGGGGGTTTATATTTAATTATCAACTAAAATAGCAAATACGAATATGGAGAAGACATTCTTGGGATTTGATAGGATTATTGGCTAAGATAAACAACAAGGTAATTGCAATTAATAGTAAACAGTTGCATATTAGTAATTAAGATTCACTTTAGTGGGAGTAAACTCTTTCTCGAGCAATTTACTGCAAATCAAATTGGTTTCTCTCAAACACCAATAAGCAGCAACTAAATACAACCTTTGCCTTAGTTTATTCACTTTCTCGAGATAAATATGTGGAAGAGGGTTTCAGATTAACTCTCTCAAGTTGAACCCATGATAAACCACTACCCTACGACCATCGATTTAGTAGTTTTGGTTTCAAAACCTCTCTCTTGAGAAAGCCAAAAACACTAAGCTAAGATTGTATTTGAAACTACAACCCATTGAATTCAACCAAACCTACTGAACGTAATAACTATTAAGCAACAAATAAACTACCAATTAGCAATACCCACCAGTTATATCAACCCATAATCACATAATCACAGCCCAAGAGTTAGGGTTTTAGCTAGAAATAGTAAAAAACAAGAAATTGATACCAACTGGTGTTTCCATCAACTGAGTATGATTGATATTGTCTTTACCCAAGGTCTACAATGAAGAATTTTCAACACCCATTTCCAATTTATTGGAATTGGAAATCTTCATAAGCTAAGAAAAATTGTCTCCAAACATGAAAAGATAGGACAATGTCAAAAACTAGAATGATAATGCTCTATCTGATTATTCAATGTATAGATAGTAAACTGAGAATTTTGAAAACGTATTTAAAAGTGTTGAAAATTGTGCTGTGAAGGATCAGTAAGTCCAATAAGTTTGGATCGGCGATCCACTTAGTGATCCTCCCCCCTGTCATTTGTATCGCCGTTCTCTTTTGCCTTAGCATCGTTTAGGTTCTGTACCTTTGGGTGATATAGCACTGCTTTGTGGAACCTTTCGATGACCCGCAACTGCTTATTTCTGGTGCCGACTTGATTTTCTCCTTCTGAGCTTAGCACACTGGAACATAAGGCGAGACCAAGAACATTCGAATACTCGCCTAATGGTTTAGGCGGTCCTTAGGCCTTCTTTTCTTCATTCTTTCAGTTGTCTTTCAACCTTTTTGCTCCTTAGTATCCATGCTATGTTCCTTAATCTAAAATCCTTGAAAATTAAGGATTTATATCACTAATAGATACAAAATATGCATTTGAGGACATTAAATCTTTTATAAAGCCCTAAACAAGTCGAAATTGTGGTCTCATCAATGCAACCAACTTAAATATTTGCTTGTCCTCAAGTAAAATTCAAGTTCATCAGTTCATAAAGGATGTCCCAAACAGTGCTACACAAGATTCAATCATGAATCCACATAAAAAGACTGAACTTACTCATGCAAAGATCAATTGTGCACTCAAATATTCAAGTTATGACTTACCATTACCAAAGAATCTCAAGCTCACTATACTTTCTTCAACTGCATGTTCAAACTCAACAAAGTGTTCAAATGCCCTCACACAAAGAAGTATTCCATATTCACACAACAGGTTCACAATTTAAAGCTCCATTATTAGATGCAATGCTCACACTAAAAAGGATGAACGCGATGCATGACTTGACCCATAGGTTTACCCTTATTTTCCAGCTAAAAATTGCTTCTTCTCACTTAAGATCACAAAGGTCTTTAGAAGGCTTGTAATGGGGCTGAGTGTAAAGGTATGGTCATTTAGGATCAGTGATTTCATCCTCATGAAATGTGGTGCGAACAACACTTCCTTCCCTTTTCTTCATCATTTTTGTTTGTGCTCACAAGTCATCCCATTATTCATCTACCTTGGACTGTTGGAAACCCCAATTCTTTTTGTATTTTTCAACTCTATTCTGCAAATTTTTATTTTTTTTATTTTTTTATTTTCTTTTCCTTTACTTTTTTTCATATAGAGAGGTTCCAATTTTCTAAAACTATGGGTCAAAGGGGACTTCTTGCAATTCTTGATATATGTTCTCTTTTCACCACCTAAGTTTGTTATTCAAACAAACCACAACTTCATAAGGCTTATGGGTAATAGATAAAGTATGGTCCTAGTTTCATCAAATGTTTCTTCCAAGAAAAGGTCAAGTCTCAAGGGGTTTTCAAGAAAGGATCACACACACTAACAAGGTTTGACACAAAAAGAGGTATATGTCAAATTGGTTCACACTCTTTTAAGTTGCCTACGATCATATCATGACATTGCATCACTTAGTAAACCATACCAATGGGGCAAATTCTAGGTATCATCATGCATGACGCACGGTAATCTCATCACACAAGACATTGACACTAAAGTCAAACAAGACTCCACACTTTTGTTAGAGTGCAATGTTCATCTCTAGAACTCAATTTGATACTTTGCTAGTCACAACGAGATGGAAAGCGCTAACATATTTTTATGCACCTTCATTTGTCCTCATCGTAGCCGCACATTCATGTTTTTTTATTGTGAGCACTATTGAAGTCATCGGTATTGATCAAAACTGGGACTCAGATTTGCAATTGAACAGCCACAGGCAACACAAACAAGATGTGGAAAAATTATCTTTTCGATGGGTCAAAAATCACTTACAATTTAAACGTGGAGCCACAATCTGAAACATCCGCAAAGCAGTGTATAGCATAAATAAAGCTCACAACCCAAATATTAAAAAAAACATCATCAATATTCACACAAAACATGGGCCTCACCCTACCTAAAATGAAAATAAAATAAATATCCATAATCCAAAATAAAAGTGAGACAGTGAGGGAGATAAAGAAAGGGTCTTGTCTACTCAGTCACTCTGTCCATGTGGGTATCATGGCTCGGTGTAGTGCTCTGAATCTAGGTATTAGTACCCAGAGTCACCTCAGAAAGAACAACAACCCTTCTAGTCCCCTCCATGGTGGTATCTCTCCTAGAAATCTGGCATACAGTCTCAACCATGGCATTCTCTAGATCTACCAGATCATCAAAGCCTCATCATGTTGCACCTCTATATGCTCCTCATCGGTCTCTCCCTCTGAGTTCCATTAGTTTTCCATCCATGTGTGCATCTCCCATGGTAGCCGGAGGAATCTCTGAAGTCTTTGGGAAATCCAAGTCATGTGCGGCCTCCAACAATGAAGTAAAGTCGGTAGACTTTAGATCGTCCATGTCCTTCCTGAAGACTGATGCCTCAACTTTTAAAGTCGTAAACTTAGAGACCTTTCTCTGCCTCTTTTCACAAGCAATGACTCTAGAAGTTAGATCATCAATAGAGGCTTGGAGAGAGGTCAATGTAGCTAGAATAGCATCCTCAATCATCTAGGGAATAGATCTCTCTAGCCAAGTCGCCCTTACATCAGCAGAATGGGCCAGATGCCCCATAATTAGGATCATTTCCTGAGTAATCTTGGCTGGATAGGAGGAAATGGAAGTACCTGGAGCCTGTGAAGAAGAGGAAGGAGGGGCAGATGTACCTGAAGATTTTGAGGCCAGAGTAGGGAAAGATGCCTGTACACGTATCGAATCAGCATTTACCTCTGGGGATGTGTCTATTGGAGCTGCCCTCCTTTTATCAGTTTCCTCTAAGGTATATTTATCGTCAATGTGCCTTATATGAGTGGAAGAGGACAGGATAACATTAATATATCTAACAGCATCCCGGGGCATTCAAGCATGCTGACACAATTCCGTGTTAAGGATCGAGAATGGAAAGGATGTTTGGCTCTGCTTTACCCTCATGTCCATCTCCTGCTCAATAAGAAGTCCTAGGCCGATGCTCCTCCGGGATATGATATATCTATGGCTAGATGTCGTAGGATGTCATAGAATGGACTCTTTCAGGGATGGCATTATGGTGTTGCTAATGAAGACAAACAAGAAACTAGCAGCAATACTCAAATCCATTTTCTCAATAGGGACCCCTGCCTTGATCCACCGCAGGGTAGTATCAAAAACTAATGGACCCAACCATCCCATTAATTCATCTAGGGACTAAGCAATAAGTAATACCTCATAAGGACTTGTAGAATGATGAGCTCTACCCAACATATTGTTAATGTACTTGTTATTACACCCGACTTCCTTCACTCGAACCATAGCCGACTTCACTAGTTTGAACTCATTGGCCTTTTCTTTCTTTTAGGCACCATATTACCATATACAGAGTAGAAATCCCAGACCCATGAAGGAATATAGGGACCTCAGGGCCAAGTGAACTACTCAAATCTATGGAAATTGAAGGTGTCACAATGGAGTACATTCCCTCAAGGCCTTCCGTCGTCAGCAACTTATCTTCGAGGATGGTTCGCGAACCATCACCCTTCAACCTAAATAGAAGCCTAGGAGGAGGGACAACTAGTGACATAGGAGCCAAACGAGATGCCAAAGCTGTCGCTGAGTTTGCTAGTGTAGAATCTGGACAAACTCTGGCTGAGTCAGATTAAGAGCTAGCTTGGAGCTCATTTTGTTGGGATTGCAAAGGTTGGTCGTCCTCACGCTCAAATAAATTATCCTGGGAACCAGTAGTAACCCTATTGGAAATGGACCTCTTTACCTTGCCTTTGTCTCCAGGAATAGGTTTTTCCCAGCCTTTGAAAGGATCGATACCCCTTTATTTATTGTGATACCCCGTGTTCTTTTCCAGGGTTGCATGTCTATAATTTTCCTTACCATGTATGCAAAACAATTTGGAAAAATTTAGTAACTTTTCAATAATAATCACTAAAAATAGTTGCAGACAGACTCGTCAACCAGTTCGGCGAGTTGCCAAATCACTTCAGTGATCTAGATCGGGCTCGCCAAAAGGATTGAGTTAAAATTCTCAGAAAAATTTGGCGAGTTAGGGATTGGAAGGCCTTTTGGAGAATGGCAGACAACATTCTATGAGCCAGGATTAGCCTGATAAAAGATATAGTGCAAAAGCATATCAAGAGTGCAGACAAAGGGCGATCAAGAAGACTTTCAGCTATTTGCGAAGTGCCTTCAGCAACCTCAAGCTTCTCGCTGAAAGTTAAAGAACACAAATATAAGTAGAGAATGAAATTAAAGGTGAGATAGGGATCTTTGGTGAACCGTCAAGTGGTTTAGTGAGCTCCACCTAGCTCGTCAAATGACCCAACGTGCCTAAATTCTACCCAAATTCTAGAATTCAACCCTGCAACCCCCGAGAAAAAATCAAATCATGCACTAGGTAAATTTATAAAAGAATCATACCACTCATTACCCCGAAATACTCAGAATTCTCTCGGTTTTGCCAAATTTGGCCTTTTGATAACTTTTGCCCTTAAAATAGTGTCACCCATTCTATCTTCGAGTAAATCACATCATCTGGCACAAATAGAGGCTACCCAAACTTCAACTAACTAAATCTAATGACAAACAATCACAACCCCATAAATTTTTATTTATTTCAAAGCACAAAAATATGGGATTTCAACAATACGGCCAAGAGTTTCGAATTTGAAAACATGCATATTCAAAACAACTAAGATTAGAGAGGCCCAACACACATCACTAAGACAAGATCAATTGCAAATGAAAACAAAATGCAATAAATATAAACACGAGGTTCGGTTAACCTTTCTTTTATGCTGAACAATATAAAATTGAGATGCTAGACAACAAAGTATTCAAATTTTGAGCACAAGTCATGACTAAAAGTGAGAGAGTTTGAAGTTTAACCTTTGGCCTTAAAATAACCATCCAGTTCTCGCCCATTCGGTGACATTAGTCACGACACGCCGAGTAGTCACTTTCCTCGCCGAGTTTTACAGGACCTCTAATCTATGTGGGAATCCAAACGGCGTACAATATTGGGATGGCCTACCCGGTTGCGATTCGCCAATAATTTCTTGGGCTGACCGAGTTTTATTGAATTCATATTGAAGTGTTCATGAGTTCAATGGCGGTATAGGTCGAGGCCGCCAACTTGTTCGGTGATTCTCCAACTCCACCTTTAGCTCGCCAATATGCACTTTTCCAACACTTTAACATGCCCAATCAAAAAACCATTATTTCTAAAACAAAATAATGTAATAAAAAGGGTATTAGTTTCCTCCCAAGCAGATCCTTAGTTAATGTCGCGGCACGACACAAGTCCACATTCAAACCTCATTGTTGGGGTTTGCCATAGTGTCACTAGGAAACCCTCCTTGTTGTCGCGGGTTAAAATGCAATGAATTTTCCCATTTTGGTTTCCAACTGCTTGATCAAGATAAATGGGAGGTATGTATGGCTGAGGGTCAACACATCATCTTTCTTTTTCATTAAAATCTTGTCGGACCCCTCAACTTTGTAGAGAACAAGAAAAAGCATATCATCAGACAGTCCACCTTACAAATCCTTTAGCTTTTGGTGTTCGTGGAGAGGTACATATTTATCCTTCTCCCCATCCTTCCAATTGGAGTTTTGGTCCCTCCATTCACAATCTTGATCTTTCCAATCTTCAACCTTATTTCCAACCTTGGTTACCAACCTGCCTCAGGTAGTTTGAACGATAACCACCACCTTGGTTGACTAGGAAATTTACCTCTTATTATACAAGGCCTCACACTTTGTCTCATCCACAAGAGCACACCCGACACCCATGACATTTGACACTCGAGCACTAGCTCTCATGACATTTTTAGAGAAAATTAGGAGTTGTGCCATGGTCTTTGCCATGTTCTGGTCTCTTTCGTGGTCTTTTTCCATCTGCTCCTTTGTTAATTTAAATGAGAGAGGAGAAACCTGATCTTCGCCGGTACACCTAGCCCTATTGATTTTTGTCATGTCATCCAATAGCTGGGACGCTATCACATAATGTTGCTGCATTAAACCTCCTAGAGTAAATTGGTCAAAACCACCCTTGTTTACCGAGTCAAGCTTTCAGTAAAAATACTGCAACAATTAGTTGTCAGGAAAGCCATAAGTTGGGCATTGGAGCAATAACTTCTTGAACCCCAGCCAGGACTCATGAATTGGCTTACCCTCTAAATACTTAAAGGTTTGGGTGCTATCCCGAAGAGTCATCATCTTTGAAAGAGGGAAAATCAAACATTCACTGCGGTAACCAACTCCTCCCACGAAGTGATTGAATCCCCTGGAAATTAAGCCAGCCATTTGCGTGTTTCTCCCATCAAAGAGAACGGGAACAACCTCAACCGAACCAATTCTTAGGAGATGTTCTTGAAGGATAATAGTCTGCATACATACATGAAATTTCTAATATGCTCATGGGGATTCTTATGATCCAACCCAATGAAAAGTCCTTTTATACTCGTGATGTGAAACACTGCATTCCCTTCGGCATGAGGAAAGCGAATGGCACCAATACTTCCCAGACATGAGAGTCATTACAATTGTTGATGTTTCTGGTATCATCTTGATGGCCTACTTGGCTGCCATTTGATTCCATTCACACTCAATACGTGCTATTTGAACACACAAACTATAAAAACAAAAATAAAAATAAGAAGCACTATAACTAACAGGATCAAAATTTGACATAAACAAAAATTTCTCAAATAACACCACTCCCTGGCAGTGGTGCCACTTTTACTTCATATATTATGACACTACTTCCAGTTCAAGTGTCAACAATTGTGGCTAGTAATATAACCTAACCAAGGGTTGGGATCGTTCCCACAAGGAGTATTTTCAGAATTAGTAGCCAAGTGCAAATCAGTTCATGCCAGTCATAGCTAAAAGACATTTAAGAAATAAAGAATATCAAATTAAAAGTACACATGTGTCAATTATCAAAATGGGGTTTAATTAATTATCAACTAAAATAGCAAATACAAAAATACTAATATTGAGACGGGGTTCTTGGAATATGATATGATTATGGGCTAAATTAAACAACCAGGTAATTCCAATTAATAGTAAGCAGTTGCATATCAGTGATTAAGCTAGTCTTTAGTGGGGTAAACTCTGTCTTGAGCAATTTACCGCAAATCAAATTGGTTTCTCTCGAACACCAATAAGTGGTAATTAAGCATAGTGTTTGACTTAGTCCATTCACTCTCTCAAGCTGAATGTGTTAAAGAGGGTTTCGAATTCACCCTCTCGAGCAAAATCCATGACAATCCACTACCCAGAGACCAATGATTCATTAGTTTTGGTTTCAAAACCTCTCTCTCAAGCAAGCCAAAAGTACTAAGATAAGATTGTATTTTCAACTACAACCCATCAAGCACAAATACTGAACGAAGTAACTTTTGAACAAAAATTAAACTATTATTTAGCAATACCCAATAGTTATGTCAACCCATAATCACATAATCATACCCAATAGTTGGAGGTTTAGCTAGACATAGTGAAAATCAAGAAATCGATACCAACTGGTGTTACCATCAACATGTACAATTGAATTGTCTTTAAACAGGACATAATGAAGAATTTTCAAAACCAACTTCCAATCCCTTGGAATTAGAAATACTCAAACCTTCAAAAGCTAAGAAAAAATGTCTCCAAACTTGAAAACTTAAGACAATGATCAAAACTAGATTGATAATTCTCTATTTGATTACTCAATTTCTAAATAGTAAACTAAGAATTCAAAAAAATATTTATAGTTGTTGAAAATTATGTTGCGAAGGATCAGTCGACGCAATAAGTAAGTATCATCGATCCGCTCTTTGTGATTTGTTATGTTGTTTTGCTTTTGCCTTCAACATCCTTGAGGTTCTATTACTTTGGACGATATATCACTACATCACGGAACCGTTCGACGAATCGTCATCTGCTCCTTTAGATTGCCCACTTGATTCTCTACATTAAGGATTAGCACACTAGAACATAAGCCGAGATAAAGTCCATTAAGTGACTCACCTAATTGGTTAGGCAATCCTCATGCCTTCTTTTCATCATTCTTTCAGCTAGCTTGTTCCTTTCTACTTCTTAGTCTCCATGCTTTGTTCATCAATCCAAATCCCTAAAAATCAAGGATTTATATCAGATATAAGGACAAAATATGCATTTGAGGACACTAAATCTATAAAATAAAACACAAAATGAGTCGCAATCGTGGACTCATCAAATCCTAAACCCATTTCCCACACATTTAGCTTGAGAGAACGAATGGACTAAAGCAAAGGTTGTTCTTAATTGTTACTTATTGGTGTCCGAGAGAAACAAATTTAATTTGAGGTAAGTTGTTTGGGATAAAGTTTATCCCCACTTAAGTCTATCTTATTCACTGATTTACAGCTATTCACTTTGAATTGAAATAACCCATTTGTCTTCCTAATCCCATAATCCAATCACATCCCAAGAGCGCGTCTCTATATTTGTTACTTTTGTGTTATTTATTGTTGTAGTTGATAATTACAACAAAAACCTCCCTGATATTTGACAGTTGTGTCACCCCATACTTGAACTATGTTTGTATTCGTAAATGTTTTTAGTTGTGACTAATTTGAGCATAATCACATTTGACTATTGATTCTTAAATAAGTACCACTCCCTGTGGGAAGATCCTAATCCAATTGGTTGGGTGATATACTGACTAACGACCATTGACGCTTAGAATTGAATGAAGTGTCGTAATACATGAAATCAAAATGCCAACGCTGCCGGGGGGTGGTGTTATTTGAGAATATTTAGTTATGTCAAATTTTGTTGTTAGTTATAATTGTACTTACATAATTTTTAGTTTTGGTTTGTGTGTTGCAGTTTTGAGCAGAGAATTGATGACATTCGGTATCGATAGTGACTCACTAGATCACACTCCTTTGAGATCAATGATTTTTAGGGATAGAATACTAAATTTTAAGCAATTAAAGGGTGAAACCATGTATGAGTTGTGGAAAGAGTTTAAGACACTATTACAACAATGCCAACTCATGGAATTTCATATGAGATGCTTCTGAAATTCTTCTACAAGGGTCTTGGCCCCAAAAAAAGAATGGTGGTTGATCAACTCTCTTCAGGTTGTTTGATTCAACAATTCTATGAAACAACAGCCCAACTCTTTCATTATGTGGCAAAGACAAACAAAGAGACTGAGAAGGACCCACACTTTTCCATATTAGTAACGCATCTAGATGCATTGACCAGAAAGGTCAAGGACTTGAAAGTAATGTTAAAAAAGAAAGACAGGTACATTCTCCTCACAAGCGTCGAAAGATAAAGAAACAAAAGGGTGGACAAATAGAAGAGGTACTCATACTCATCCTTCACAATGTCAAAAAGCACGACAGAGTGTTAGGTAAGGTAAGAGAGAATGTCTTGATGTTTAATTAGGTGACAACCTCTCACTCCATATTCATTCAGCTTCTAGAGTTTAAATGCACCAGGTGTTATCTTCTCTCAACTCACAACAAGACGGTGGGTGGACTTATGAAAATGTGGAAAACCCTCTTAATGGAGCTTAAGTGAGGACTTGTGTCGTGAAACGATGTTAACTAAGGCGCTTCTTGGGAGGCAACCCATGTTTTTAATCGCTTTCTTTTAAAAATTTAAATTATTGTGTATTCAATTTGCATGTCAAAGCGTAGAAAGTGGTTGAAAAGTGCAGATTGGCGAGCTATAGGTCAAGTTGATGAATCATCAACAAGAACAGCAACTCTGGTCTAGACTGCCATTAGATACAACACAACTTTCAATTTGAGTTTGTAAGACTCAGGGAAACCAGGAAATTATTGACGAATTGCCAATCAGTTCGGCGATCGCGATTTAATCCTCTATTTGGACATCATATCGACTAGAGGTCCTAAAAAACTCAGTGAGGTAAGTGTCCGCTCAGCGTGCCCTGAGTGGTTCGGTGAGCACGACTAATATCGCCGAATGGGCAAAAACTAGATGGTTGTTATAAGTCCAAAGGTTTAAACTTCCAACTCTTTCACTTTTCCTCACATTTTATCTTCCCAAACTCACATCAACATATTAGTTTCTATATTTTTTGCATTTTTACAATATTTTAGTCATTCATTGTGCTAAGATTGGGATTACTTTGTCGTCTTGCATTTAAATCTTGATTATTCGGCATCAAAGGTTGGTTTTCCGAACCCCAAGTTTAGTTTTATCGAAATTGTATTTTATCGTGTTGTGTGTTGGGACTCTCTGATAGGATTAGAATGTTTGGTTGCATGTTTTAAATTGATAATCTTGCTCGTAATGCCTTTAATGTTAGATTCCCATAATTTTTTGCCTTAAAATGAATTAAATCTTGTGGGATTGTGCTTGCACGTTATTGGGTCTAGTAAGGTAAAGTCTAAGTAACCCGTACTTGTGCCAAATGATGTAATTTGACCAACAATAAAGTGGATGAAATCATTCTTAAGGGAAAATGTCGTCAAATAGCCAAATTTGGCGAAATTGGGAGAAGCATGAGTATCCCAAGATTATGGGTGTAATGGGTCTTATTTTAATTTGACTTGTGAATGCTTTGATTTTTTTTTCGTGGGTTGACGGGTTAAATTTGAGAAGTTGGGTTGAAATTAGACACCTTTTGTTTTTTGGTGAGCTGGGTCGAGCTCACCGAAGCCGAAGCCCCCTATATTGCCTTTAATTTCATGCTTTACTTATTGTTTGGCACTGTAAATTTAAGAGAAAAGCTTGAGGCCGCCGATGGCACTCGGCGAATTGTCGAAAGTCTTCTTGATCGCTCTTTGACTGGACCCATATACCGTAAAGTGCACTACAACTTTAAGCGGGCTAATCCTTGCACGACGAAAGGACTTCCCATTAAACATATGCCAAATTATTTTAAGAATTTTATAGCCAATCATTTGGGTGAGCCCAATATAGCTTGCCAAAGTGACTCGGTGACTTGCCGACCTGATCGGTGAGTCTGTCTGCAATTATTGCCGACCCAAGTCAATGAACTGATTAAAGACTGAGGGGTTGAGGAAAATTATTAAGGAAAAGATTTTTCCCTTAGATAGGTTAATCGAAAGGAACCCGGAGATAATGGATTGCTTCATATCTCAAAAATTTCAGATCTTCTCCTAACCTTGAGACTTGTCTATTCAAAGTTGGGTTAGGTAGTTCTACAACGTTTCTAGTGCATTGATACCACAAGGAAGATTTCGATAGAGAAATTCAAGACGGTCGCCTATGTGGTTGCCAGAGTTAAAAAGATAAAGTGTGATAGTGATGTTATCAACACAATATTGTGCATGTCCATGCGTATTGAAAATGAGTGTCAGCATATGATCAGGACAAAGACACTGGACAATATGAAGAAATAATTAGGTTCATAATTTTAGATGGTACTCCGAGGTGGTTTGAGGTAGGGGCTCCAATAAAAAAAGGACTTGAATGTAGCTGCAAGGTTCTGGTTTGGCTTCATCATCAGCACAATTATGCCATCCTAGAATGAGTCAATTGTTCACCATACTAAGGCAGCCTATCTATGGTCATGAAGTCCAAATAGCGCCAGATTTCTTTCCTTTTTCTGGTTTTGAACACAAAGATGTGCAGAAAATCTCTGGTGCGTGTAGATGCGAAGAAAGTTGTGGCAGTGATTCCCACATCCTATATCGCTATCTGGGGGATTGAAGCAGAATAGTTGGAAGATGATACGGAGAAGAAGAAAAAGGCAGCCCCTCTAGAATTTTCCCCGGTTGTGGACACAGACTCACTATCTACAAAGGTAGTCTTGCCTACTCCGGCCCCTGGACCTTCAAGTACCTCTACTTTTGTTCCTTCTGACACTCCAGGTTCTTGTGCTACTGCACTACCTCCTAGACATGTTGCTACTATTGCTCGGACCCTGCTCACTCATGCTTCATTACTGTAGATGGGTCAGCTTGCCATTTCTAAATATCGTCGGCCTTCCAGACTCGAGGCCTCTATCCTGGGCACGATGAAGACTACCCTAGATGATGTTGTGACACCATTGAGAACTACCATTAACGCCTTCGCACCAAGGATAACAGTGTGTGAGTGTTTCCAAGGGGACACCCAGGAGGTGACGACTTTGAATTCCGCTATATCTACATTAAAAAGCGATGTGGATCAGTTGAAGTCCACCGACATGTCCATGATTGTTGGGATAGTAGAGAACCAAAATGTGCTATATATTCCAGCGGATACCATCGGAATTGATGTTATAGTTGAGGAGACCGTTGATCATGAGTTTTAGGCAGAAACAGATGAGGAGATGATGGAGGTTGTTGAAGAACTGTCGTATAAGAGCCTTACTGAGATTAAGAAGGACATGATAGATGCAGTTGTGAAGGCTTCTTTGGTGGATACACCCTTAGCTGATCCTAGTGCAGCTACTACTCTTTCTGAGGTGACTCCTGGAACTCTACCCATATCTAGATTAATGCACCGGGAACGGATGCCCAAACAGATGGAGAGACTGAGTAGACATGATTACTTCTTCACCTCCCTCTTTGTCTTACTTTATTTTGACTTTTGGATATTGATCTGTTTGCATTTGAGGAAAAGAAATTTATGTGTGGTGGGGTGAGGTCCACATTTTGTAACTCTCTTGTTTTGATTATATATTGGGGTTTGAGCTATAATTATGTTTTAAACAATTTTTGTGGATAATTGAGCTTGTTTCTCCTTGTTTATATATTGAAAATGATTTAGGACCCTTAAAAAAAATTGTTCCACCTCTTTTGAATTTGAATGTGGCTGTTCTTTTACAAATTTGATTCTTGGTCTTGATCAATATCGATGACTTGAATAGAGCTCATGATTGAAAAAAATGAATGTGTGTCTATGTTGAGGCCAAATGAAGTTGCATAGATAATATGTGAACTCTTTCCATCTCGTTGAGACTAGCAAATTATCGAATTGAATCTCTTGTGATGAACATTACACACTAGAGAAAGTATTGAATCTTGTTTATTATTAGTGTCAATGCCTTGTGTGATGAGCTTAATGTGAACCATGTGTAATGACTCCTAGAATTTTCCTTGTTGTTCCAATTGACTAAGTGATGCAATCTCTTGATATGATGTTCGGAAACTTTTAAGAGTGTGAAACAATTTGGCATTATACCATTTTCTGGGACAACCCTGTGAGTGTGTTATCCTTGCTTAAACACCCTTTGATCCTTGAGCTTTTCTTGGAAGAAACTTGATGAAATTTGTGACCTTTGTTGGCTCATTATGCATAATCCTCATGAATTGTGGTCAGTTTAAATAGCCAACTTAGGTCAAAAGCCTAAGCTGGGGTGTGGTAAAAAGACAAGGTAAATCAAGAAATGCAAAATGTCCTCCCTTACCCCAGATTTTGAGAAAAATAGAAGCCCTCCATAAAAAAAGAAATAAGAAAGAGAAAAATAAAAGAAAAATAATGAGGAATGAAAAAGTTATGGAATAAAGTTGTAAAAGTGCAAAGAAAATGAGGTTTCCAACAGTCCACGGGAAGTGAATGATGGGGTGACTTGTAAGCATGAATGAAAACGATGAATAAAGGGTAAGAAAATGTTTTTCACACCACATTTCATGAGGATTACAACCATTGAGCCTAAATGACCATACCCTTGCACGTAGCCCCGCTACAAGCCTTGAATTGTCCTTTGTGATCTTGAGTGAGCTAAAACAAGGGTTGATTGAAAAATACGGGCAAACCTATGGGTGAATTTATGCATATTGTTAATCTTTGTGAGTGTGAGCGTTGCATTTGATTCCGAAGTTTTAAATTGTGAAGCACTATGTTAGAATATGCAATTTTTTCTTTGTGTGAGGACATTTGAATACCTTTGTTGAGTTTGAACTTGAATTTGAAGCAAGTATTGTGAACTTGAGATTCTTTGATAATTGTGAGTCACAACTTGAATCATTGAATGCACAATTCATTCTTGCATGACTGACTAAGTTGAGTCTTGTTGTGTGCATCATGATTGAATCTTGTGTGGCACTGTTTGAGACATCCTTTTTGAATTGTTGAACTTGAGGTTAAATTGAGGACAAGTAAAAGTTTAAGTTTGTGTATCACCCCAGAAATCTAACGGCCTAAGCTAGAGCCTAACATGTAATCTAACGTCTTAAAAAGGGTTAACATCAAGATGATAGTCGTAAAATGACATCCCTAACTTAGTATTAAGTTTATAATCCCTAGATGTCAAGGCATGCCCCCCAAGGACCCCCAAGGGTCCTTGATGAGGACCAAGGGTGCTACCTAAAAGTTGTCAAAAACATCTTGGGACCTTCGAGACTCAACCCATGAGTCGTAGGTTGACTCATGCCCCGTAGATGGGAGTCGTGAGTCAACACTAAGCCTCACTAAAATTCCCCCTAAACTCCCTAGTCTATGTCCCAAACCACGCCTAGACAGTACGGTCTATAGACCGTGACACGCCCTGTAGATTGGGGGCTCATGGATGGGTCTTGGACCAAGGACAATGACAAGTCTCATCCATAGTCCACGAGTGACCAGTACGGTCTGTGGATCAGTCCAGATCCCGTAGGTGGGGACTGTAATGAGGCCTATGATTCTACCAAGAGATACGGCCGAGGCTCAAACATTTTATTAAAATCCTAATTAACTAAGTATGTAAAGAAAGGTTATTATAAGTTAGTATAGGCTCATATAAGTAGTTTAAGTTATTAAACTCAAATTAACTCCTCATAACTCACATCACTCAATCTAAGAGCTTTGTCTCTCTAGAAAAGTTCTCTCTAGGGTTCCATTAAAGACCAAGGTCTAAACTCAAGCTAGGGCTCCAATATCAAGGTTTTCTTCGTCAAAACCTCAAGAAATTGACTTAAGGTATGGATTCCCTTAATCCTTGGGATCTTTTCCCCTAGGAGCCCTCTCAAATTTTGTTTTTGAAATTCCCCAAATTCTAGGTTTTAACTCAATAGCATAGGTAATCTACTAAAAACATTGACATGGTATAATTATGTCTACATATGATGAATTTTGTGTATAATTTATGGTGTATTTGATGGTTTTGAAGCAAATTCTATAAGACCCATGTTTCCCCTTCTTTCTCAATTATAAACCCTAGTATGTCATGACTGATGAATAGAGTTCGATAAATTGGTATCTTTCCATTGATTAGGTTATTGTATTATATGATTACTCTATCTATTGTGTTAATTTCAAGAATTAGGGTTTTATCTTGATGTATAATCTTGAAGGCCATGCATGAAGTAATTCCATGTTAAGGAGTTCTATGTTTGAATTCTTGATCCACTTGAAAGTGTGAAGGTGTTTACCTATCTTGTAATTTGATTATGAACTATTGATCCACTTGAAAGGTGAGGTGCCTACTAGTCATGTTTATTGTGGTATCGAGATAGGGTTCCTCTTCCCTATAACCCTATATTTGACTAAGTATGATATGGTATGAATGTGTACAATGTGTTATGATTAGGAAAGTTGTTATGGTGAAGGTATGACTATCCTCATGAACATTTTACGATTATGATGTGAAAAGATTTCTCTCATGTTGTTGATTCTAAGGATGAAAGGTTATTCTCACCTAATGAATGTATGAGCTACTATGATAGAGGTTGGTTTGAATGCCTAAGTACATTCTTCCGTGAACATTAACTTAAATGAAAACTTAAAGTTACTTTAAAGGGAATTGTTCTTAGCATCGAGGGAATATGAATATGAGATGGAGGCTTTTACGTTTAGCAAGTCTAGACTCCCATATGGTTTCCTTCTACATTTAGCAAGTCCGGGTTACCGATATATATGTTGTCTAATGAGATGGAAACCTTATACATTCAGCAAGTTTGGGTTTCTAGTATCAATCTCTCCTTGTTCCATAAATATGAACCTACGTAGGTCTTTAGCTAGTGAATCCACCTCGACTCTAATTAAGTTAGTTTCACTGTAGGCATGTGAAACACCTCTTTTCGGTGTGGGTCAGAACACCGGATTCCATATAGCTCACATGGTCTTTTTCGGTTATACAAATCTCCCTATGATTTAAAAATATGAACTATGTTATGAATATCATATTAAGATATGAATCTGGACTTTAACTATGATTTATTGAGAGGAACTACTTAGTATAAGTGAGGGGTATGTGACTCCACTTGTGCATTTCACAAGAAGGTTCTAAGAGAGGTCATGGTGAGGTTCTTTATGATTATGAAAGCTTATGAATTGTGAATGTGTGACATGTAAGGATGTTAATGATGACTTCACTAATATGAATGATGCTTATTTATATGAACTACACTTGTGACTTATTTATGAGTTTGCTTTGTGTGGGTGGGGGTATGCGACTTCACTTGCACATTGCACTAGTAGACTTATGAAGGGGTTGTGGGATGGTTTCCTTTGGTATGAAGTTATGTGAACTCTTACAAGCATGATATGAATTGTGATTATGAATAATGTTACTTATGAGCATGAATATAACTTTACATGATGGTATGGATTAACTATGTATTGCCTAAATGTACATTATGACTTTTAAACTAGGAAAGGCATGATTTCCACTAAATGTCCATTTTAGCATGTTTTAATTATTTTTATGAATGGCTTCCATACTTAGTATATTAATTGTGCTGATCCATATTTCTTCTATTTTTACTACTAAGAGTAGGTTCCGAAAATCGATTCTGCTCCTAAGAGTTTGAAGCTTCAACTAAACTTCTCCAAGACTCTTGGTATGGATTAATTATGTTTTGCCTAAATGTGCATTATGACTTTTAAACTAGGAAAGGCATGATTTCCACTAAATGTCCCTTTTAGAATGTTTTAATTATTTTTATGTATGGCCTCCATACTTAGTACATTAATTGTGCTAATCCATATTTCTTCTATTTTTACTACTAAGAGTAGGTTCCGAAAATCGATTCTAGTCCTAAGAGGTTGAAGCTTCAACTAGACTTCTCCAAGACTCTTGCTATGTCCTCACTATCCGAGGACAAGCATTGATACCACTTTATGTTCCTTTTCTATTGTAATAGACTTGTAGACTTCTTATGTACTTCCTATTATGAGACAATTATGTTCTGAGTGGTTATTCTCTCTATTTGAAACTTTTCTATCGTACTTAGATGGTTATGAGACAAAATCTAGACATATTATTTTCCTTTATGAAAGAATTTTACTTGACTGTAAAACATATTTAAATTTCATGATTATTCAATGCCTTGTGGAATGAAGAATACGCTAAGGGTTGTATAAGACCCCTTTGGTATTAATTACGTCATGTTACGTCTAGAGGGTGGCCTTGGGGTGTTGATGACTCCACAATATGGACTCATTAAAAATTTATTTTAATAGATGTAGTGTCCTCAAATGCATATTATGTGCCAATAACTTATATAAATCCTTGAGTTTTAGGTATTTGGATTAAGGAACAAAGCATGGACACTAATGAGAAAAAAGGAACAAGGTAGCTGAAAGACCTAAGAAAAGTAGGCTTGAGGATCGCCTTAACCATTGGGCGAATCGTTGAATAACTATAATCTCGCCAGATGTTCCAGTGTGCCAAGCCCTGAAGGAGAAAATCAAGTCAGCGATAAAAAGGAGCAGTTGGCGAGTCGCTGAATGATACCGCGACATAGTGTCATATCGTCTAGAGTTGCAAAACTTGAAGATGTTGAAGGTCAAAAAGCAAAAAGGTGATGGAACTGACTAAAGGGTGAATCGCCGAGTGGGTCAATGATCCTAACTTATTGCACTGAATGATCCTTCACAACATATTTTTAACGACTATAAAAACATTTTAAATTCTTACTTTAGTATCGATCATTGGATATCACAGTTTTATTTTGAGAATTGAGTTTTCACTATTGTTCAATATTGAGTATTGAGACAATTTTTTCTTAGCTTTGAAGATTTGAAGATTTTCATTCTCAAAGAAAATGGAAGTGGGTATTGAAGATTCTTCATCTTAGACCTCTGCAAAGACATTATTAATCTTACCCAGTTGATAGAAACACAATTTGGTAACGAATTCTATCTTTTTTATGATTTATAGCTAAAACCCCAATTCTTGGGGTGTGATTATGTGATTATGAGTTGATTTAGGACGAGAGTGTGAACGGACTAAAGCGAAGATTCTTCTTAATTGTTGCTTATTGGTGTTCGAGAGAAACTAATCTGATTCGAGGTAAATTGTTCGAGACAAAGTTTATCCCCACTAAAGTCTAGATTATTCACTGATTTACAGCCATTCACTATGAATTGAAATTACCCATTTCTCTACTTTAGCCCATAATCCAATCATATCCCAAGAACCCGTCTTTATATATGTTACTTTTGTATTTTTTGCTATTGTAGTTGATAATAACAATCAATCTCCCCCCCCCCCCCA
>NC_028637.1:62165198-62193177 GCF_001406875.1 Solanum pennellii
CCCCCCCCCCCATATTTGACACTTGTGTCACCCAAACTTGAACTATATTTTTATACGTAAATGTTTTTAGGTACGACTGATTTGAAAACAATCACATTTCGATATTGATTCTCAAATATGTACCACTCCAGTGGGAACGATCCCAACCCAATTGGTTAGGCGATTTACTAATTAACGGTTATTGGTACCTAAAATTGGATGAAGTGTCCTAATACGTGAAATTCGGTGGTCAAAAGAGTCTTGAGCTTTTGGAATCTCTCTTAACATTTCTTAGTTCATTCAATTGGTATCTCCTTTTTGGTCGAATTAGTTAAGTGAGTGGCAATAGAAGAAAAATTCTTCATAAATCGACAATAATATCTAGTAAGCCCCACAAAGCACCTAACTTCCATCACATAGCTTGGCCGAACCCAATTATTAACCGCCTGAATCTTTTGGGGATCTACCATTACCCCTTCTTTTGAAACTACATGCACAAAAAATACAATCGAAGTCAGCCAAATTTTACAGTTACAAAATTTTGCATACAACCTATGCTTCCCAAGAACACCCAGGACAATACTAAGATCATCATGATGTTCTTCCTCACTATTCGAATAGACCAAAATATCTTCAATAAAGACTATGACAAATGAATCAAGAAATTTCTTGAACAAACCATTCATTAAGCTCATAAAAGTTGCAGACGCATTAGTCAACCCAAACGACATAATTAGAAACTCGTAGTGCCCATAGTGGAATTTAAACGTCGTTTTGGGCACATACTTGGGCCTAATCCTCAATTGATGGTAAGCAAAAACATAAATCAATCTTGGAGAAAACTGATGCACCTTGCAATTGGTCAAAAGATAATCTATGCAGGGTAATAAGTACTTATTTCAAATGGTGAGCCTATTCAATTGCCGATAATCTATACACATCCTCATACTACTGTCCTTCTACTTAACAAATAAAACTGGAGCACCCCACGGAGAAGCATTAGGATGATGGATCCTTTATCAAGAAGTTCTTGGATTTGAGACTTAAGATCTCTTAATTATGTCAAATCTATATGATATGGAGGTGTGGTAATGAGAAGAGTATCAGGTTCTCAATTGATCAAGAAATCTATATCTCATCAGGAGGTATACCAAGCAGATCAGTAAAAAACAGTTCTCTAAATTTTGATACCACGGGAATAGACTCAATAGATGGATACTCAACCTCAAAATCTCAAGCATGAGCCAAATACACCAAACAACCCTACGATACCAGTTTCCTAGCCCAAATTGAGGATATGATCTTAGATTGCTTAGGCTTGTACACCCCTTCCCACACTACTTTTTCCCTTCCTGGAGTTTCTAGAATTATAGACTTAGTATTACAATTAAGCACATCATTATAAGGGGGACAACCAAGTCATGACTAAGAGTATGTCAAAGTCAATCATATCCACTCACAAAATTATCCCAAGCCTAATATCGCATACACAAAATAGGATAAGCACGATAGACATGGGTGATTATACAAACTTTCCAACTAGGTAGAAACATGGATAGGGGCATCAAGTATCACAAATCACAGAAAATGCTGAGGCAAAACGCGCGAATGCATAAGAATAAGTAGAACCGAGATCAAATAACATGTTAGTAATCCGGTCACAGAAAAGAATAATACATGCGATCTCTCCGTCAAACGCCTCTGCCTCAGTCGTACTCGAAAAAGCATAACACCGAGTCGTATTATTGTGACAGGCAATTTCCCTACTTGTCTGCACTGTACCTTTTCCTGCAGTACCATTTCCCCTACCTCTGCAACCCTGCTGATTTCCTTCCCACCCACTTTGTGGATGCCTCGGGCATTATTACTATTTCCCGCGAGTACCACTACTCTAGATTGTTGTTGCACAGATCCATCATGTTTGGGTGGGTAAAATCCCTCCTCATATGCCCAAGTTCTCCATAGTTATAGAAAGTACGATCAAAGGATTTCATATTTTTTGTCGAAAGTGTGACTCCTTGGCTATCCTGAATCAAATTATAAGGTGGAGTTCTCGAGTATTTACCTGTAGAGACGGGCATAGCAGACTTAATTGGCCTGGCTGCGAGTGTTGGCCTCCATGGACCTTCGGAGTAAGATCCCTAAAAGTTGCATTAATTTTTGTCTTTCTTAGCCAATGTCTTGGCCTTACCGTCTCGCCTCACCCCCACTACTTTTCTCAATAAGTATGTTACCTCATGAAGCTTTCCCTGCATAGGCCATTATTTTATCAGAAATTGGGAAAATATTTGTTTTTGAAAAGTTTTTGATTTTTTAAAGAGTCGCCACTTAATTTTTAAGAGAAAAAATTAGGAAAACTTATTGTTTTCAAATAACCTAACAGAAAATTTTGTTTGAAAACAATTAGAGGGTTCGGGGATTCATATTTATGTTTTAGGAAGGTGTTAAGCACCTAAAACATCCGCTTAACACGGTTTTCCGACAACTAACATATCTGGCTAAAATTTGGTTTATTTTGAAATAAAATATTGCTTAGAGTTTTGCTTGAAACTAAGTAATCGATTTTATAAATTTCTTCACAATTTTAGGATCGGTTTGAAATTAGTTTTAAGTTGATAAAACATTTACGGCATTCTATGAGGATTTGGAGTTTTCGATCGTTTAATACTACCAACAAATAAAGCAATTAAATAACGAACAAACAAGAGAGAGAGAGAGGGAGAGGGAGAGATATTGGGTCCAAGTCCGGATTCTGTCCCCCTGGACCGGTATTTGGACCCATTTTTCTTTTGGATCTTCGGCCAACTTCATCTGTACCTGTCCTAAATCCTACGAATACAATAAGTAAAATAATTAAATGGGCTTATGCCCAACAACAACCGAAATGCAAAACTTAAAATAAATTTTTGGATCCTAATGACCCAATTTTTTCAACTCTCCAATTGACTCCTTATTCCTTGGCTTTAGGGAGGGGCCTGCTCGTCGCTTTGGAGTGGGAGACTCGACAAAGTAGTTTGAGACTTTGTGGCTCATATCGAAAGGGCAAGGAGAAAAAAGGAGTTCAATAACGAACTCGGACAAAATCGTAGAAAAGAAAAAAACACAAGGATAAAGTTAGTGCAATCTCATATAATGAAATAAAAATGCATAACGAAATAAGTAAAACTAAACTCATCCCTGAATCCCGAGGGCCTACAAAGGAATGCATACCACCAATTAAATATACACGATCTTGAAATCTATTTCTAGTAAGCATTCTGTAAGTAAGCTTAATAAAACATTCTCTTTTAATTTTATTTTAACCAATACTCTGCTACTATCATCATTTTTTATTTATTTTTAATAAACAGATACCTTAAACAATAACACTAAATGATAAGCTCTACAGCATTGAGGTTAACCATAAATTTATTTCCAAAGATTGATGGTATATTGGTATTGAAAGAATAATCAAACCCAAAGTCAAACAAAGATATTATGCCATGCAAAATTGGGTTAAAACAGTTTGTGATACTAAATGCATAATAGGCAAACTCCATATACTATCATAAAATCCATTCGCTGAGAATCAGATCAAATGCTTGAAGACATGGGCCATTTTAACACTTCAATGAGAGCCTAGCATATACTATAAGTAAAAGGGACAACCAAATGGGCATAAAAAGAATATAAAAATCGAGTAAAAGAAATCACAACCAAGATAGAGAAATAATTTGTATGCACGTAGACAAGGAAAATTATCAACGAGAATGCTATGACTCATGGATGATATCTAGTCGTAACGACAGACGGAAATAACAGCAGTAAGAAAGATTCAATTACCATGTTCCAGCCTTATACTATGAACATGAAGGAAAACGATAAAGAGGAAAAGAATCTAAAGCTTCGGGTCAAAAAAAATACGACTAGCCTGAGATCAATTAACGGAGCTTTACACATAAAAAAACAAGAAAGGAACACCTAGCCACTAACTGAAATCTACTAGAAAGAGCTCTTTTTTTTTACTTTAGACAACTAAGGTGCATTTCCCGAAAAACCAATCAACCTTTTCACATACGACAGTCGTGAATCGGACAAGAATATAGGCATAGGAATAAACGGGCAAATAGTCTTAGAACTAAATAAATGCAGGCGTAAGAAACTTGACGTAAGCAAAAAAGAAAAAACCATTCTAAGGAGCCAGAAACGACTATGAAACACACGCAATCCCCATATATATTAAACCATATTCTTGAATGAATAACTCTAAAAGACTACAACATAGTAAAATTCAAAACACTCCATGGATAACACCCAAACAATAAACAAATAACACCTGACTCAGACATATACGATAACAAACTCTTTAAGGATCCTTATAGCAGTAGCAAGCAAAAGGAAACACAAAGAAATCAAAACAAGTAGAAGGGGAATATTACGGGCGGTTTACCTTTTATGGCGCAGCGAACAGAGACAACAACGAGCGCCAAAGAAAACAGTGACTCCCATACAAACGGAAAAATCAATGGTTAAAAAAAGACCCAGACTCGAGCAAAGTATCGATCCAAATCTAAAACCTAGTGAGCCATCTTCCAGAGTATTTTGTATGGATTTCGATCACTTAAACTTGTTCTTAGTATATTTCTCAGCTTTGGGAAGGTTCCCCTCTTTTGTATGGGACTATGCTAGTTATGCCTTCTTTCTCGAGAAGATCTCTTCTCCGAATAGATTTTTCCCTCGCTAAATAAACTCTCTGTTTCTCGCTCAAAGAATAATTCTTCCAAAAAAAATCTTCCCTATTTTGAAGAACATGAGAATATATATAGGGATTAATTTAGGGTTGGGAAAGAGGGGGAAAAGCAAGGACAAATTCGTATATCAAACCTCTCATTTGAATTTTCATCCCAATCTTATCCTGAAAATAGAACGATATTCCCGAATAATTCCCCCAGCCGAACGGGAGAGAGAGAGACGTAGGGCTGGATCGACTCCCTCATCCTACTGAGCAACGTGTCATCATCTCCAAACGGGCAAGGACGATTTTGCAGAGCTAAATTTGGGAAATTTGTACGATGCTGAAGAGAGGGAAAGAGACGTTGGGGACGGATTGCTCACGCGTCGGGGAGCGAGGAAAACGCACAAGGGTATAGCACGCTCTGATTTTTTTTGTTCCTTTGGGAAGAAGACAGCGATATGGGCCGGGTTATTAGATAGGAGTTGGGCTGGCTGGAATTATTTGGAAATTTTGAAAAAAAAAAAGGATTGGGCCTGGGGGAAATTTGCTGGCAGCTGAATTTGGGCCGCAAAATTGGGTAAAGGTTTTAGGCTTGAAAAAAAAAAGAAAATGGGCTGGGAATTGGTTTGGGTTTCATTAGTAATTTGGGGTTATCTGAAATTTGTTAATAATGTGCCCAAAGTTGTCTTAAGAAGAGTGCCCATTTAGCTAAATTATTGGCTAAATGAAAAAGTTTAAAGACAAATAAATATAATTAATTCACGAGACTTCTTTAAATTAACGAAATAAAATAGTTAGTTCGACTATTAATTAACACTAACAAAGTTACCACTTAAACCACACTAGTTGTCTAAATATTTTAAGAAAACTAAGATCTTTTGAGAATAATTTTGAATAATCATAAAATATACCAATTATATACATATATGTAAAGTATATATATGTCACCTAGAATAAATAAGAAAAACTATTTAAAATAAACTCGAAAAACACTTTGAATTTTATAAAATGAATTATTCTAAATCACTTAAAAGTCAAGAAGCTCGTTGATTAGTTATTATTGGGGAGGGTTAAAATTGGGTGTCAAAAATTGTCCCTTGTTTTACTTGGATTGATGTAAGAAATTCGAGGAAAATGAAGCTGACCACGCCAATTATGACCGACCTCATATTCGTCTCTAAGAAAGGGATTTGGTACGGACTTTAGGAATTGTGGCCAAACCCCGAACATGGGTTTCCTACATATGTTAGGTTACATGAGATTTCAGGCCACTTGTAGTTCGATACGCTTGATTTAATGCATGATTTCAAAAAATTTCAAATGTCATTCTGATACCGAATTATGAAGGCACATAAATGCTCGAGAATAAGATTTAAGAGTGAATGTTGGAATACAGCCGAGTTTTAACATTGATCCCGCCTACATATCCTTAAATTTCAGGAATCAGGCTGTTTGTAGTTCGACTCGACCGGTTGAAAAGGAAATCTATTACGCTAGATAACCTTTGGTTTTGGATAAGTGAAAAATTGAACGAGAATGAAAAGGAGTCTTGTAACGTCTTAGCCATGAATGTGGTGCACTGTCACTTAGATTAGAAACTTGCTTCCCATAGATCAAAATTTCCGGATGCAAGACCAAAACTGACAAAACTTGAAAACACCCACATGCCTTATGATAGGGGTGTGGTTTGATTGTGGTGGAAGTCGCTCCTCTGCTCGCGTCCTAAGAGTTTGACATTCCTCTTTGGACTGTGTCTCAGTTTGCTGCTAAGAAAATGTTCTACGTTGTGCTGCGTCCTTTTTGACGTCGTCCGCACCTGTGGTTTTTTTGGAAAATTCATCCTTTTTTATGCTCTCGACAAAGACTGAGGTAAAAACTCGTCAGCTTAAAAATGCAATTAGGATGGGAGACAGTATATTTTTACCCTGTTGACACTCCATTGTTCGCCTCGATATTCGACGTCAACTCGATCCGTCTGACGTAAAGCAAATAAAGCTTATGCCTGGTGTTTGCAATGTAATCTCCAATGTACTCTTCACTTGATGTCGAAATAAATAAATGCTGAGGCGATGCTGATATATCTCTTTGAATGTACGATTCCCTCTCCGGCAGTGCATGATTTCTTATGAGACATGAATATCGCCCCGTGATGCGTAAATTTCTGCAAGGTATGAAATCTTCTCGGGATGCATAATTTCTATGAGGTATGAAATCTTCTCACGATGCATAATTTTCTGCGAGGTATGAAATCTTCTCGCGATGCATAATTTTTGTGAGGTATAAAATCTTCTCACAGTGCATAATTTACTGCGAGGCATGAAATCTTCTTGCGACGCACAGCTCTCGGCGAGGCATAAATATCTTCTCGCGATGCCTGAATGTTGACTTGTGATGCATGTTCTTCCACAATGCATGAGTATTGACTCGCGATGCATGATTTTTCGCAATGCATGAGTATTGACTCGCGATGCATGATTTTCCGCAATGCATGAGTATTGACTCGCGATGCGTGATCTTCCGCGATGCATGAGTATTGACTCGCGATGCGTGATCTTCCGCGATGGATGACTATTGACTCGCGATGCGTGATCTTCCGCGATGCATGAGTATTGACTCGCGATGCGTGATCTTCCGCGATGCATGAATATTCATATTGCCTCCAACGATGATAACGGTAAAACGACTTCAAAATAGTATATCGTCTCGATGATAGTAATAAAATAACTAATCCCTCCGGTTGATGCATAGTACCATATCCAACATTATGATGTAAATGACGTCCTTTATGGAAATTGTAAACTCTTCCTTGAGATTTCTGCTTGATTCTCCTTTGAATCTAGTTGGACGTTCTTTATACGTTTCATGTTGTTGGAAATTGAAATAAACAATTCATATTCCCAATAAGAGATATAAGATGCTTCTTGCTTCTAGGAAAACTATTGATTTTGGGATAGTTTTCTCCTCTTTGGACTTCTCCATATTCCCCATCGGAAGAATCTGCTGATTTCAGGGCAAAACTATAAACCTGCGTCCACAAAAAAACTGTTAGTTTTAAAACGAACTGATCTGTGTCGATTTCTTCAACTGTTTGCTCCTTGTCTTGCTATCTCCGGTTGATTTCCCGGTCTCCCGACTCTTTATAGATAAGATAAAATATTTTATGCCAAAACAAATGAAATGTAAAATAGGAAAATAAAAAGGAAATTTTAAGAGGAATAAAATTTGAGAAATAGTATCTAAAAAAGGTGTCTGCCAAGTTATGTCATATCAGGCTTAACGAACTTCATTGAGTCTGATGCTTGGAGGTCTATATGATTATTCGCCAGGGAGTTTTCAGAGTCGCTCCGGAATTGAAGATAAATCCATGCTGAAATTTTGAGGTCATCCTCAAAAAAATTTTCCCAGTTGCAAATCTCGAAACATCTTCAGTCTTGACTTTCTGAGGAAGAATCTTCTTCTCGAGAATTTTTTAGTCCCTCTCGAAAATTCGATCCAAGTTTCTATTGTAAAGAGGGATAGAAATCTTACGGGGGTATGACCGAACCCTTGTGGAGCCTACATATTCCATTGAGGCAGGAATCAGGTCAAAGGTAGTTCCCCTTAAAAGGTTAACGACATAAGAAGAATTTACAAAGGAACCGACCGAGGCCGACATAGGCCGCCTACGTATCCCATTCTTTAGAATTAAGGTCGAATGTAGTTCAAATGCAAAGAAACATAAGAAGGGATAAATGGGTGGGCGGAGGCCGACATAGGCCGCCTACGTATCTCATTCTTGAGAATTCAGGTCAGACGTAGTTCATTACAAAGAGGGATAAAAATTTAAGCAAAACAAATACAAGAAAAAAGAATGATTACAAGTAAATAACAGAAATGCAAACCGAAGCTTCACACGTAGTATCTCTTGAAAACATCCGAGTAATTGGTTTCGGCCATGCGGTGCCATCCATCTTCGACAAAACCAAAGCACCTCCAGATAATACTTTCCGAACCATGTAAGGACCTTGCCAGTTTAGTGCGAACTTTCTTTTGTACTCGTCTTGATGAGTAAAAATATGCTTAAGAACCAACTGACCAACTTCAAAATTTCTGGCTCTTACTCTCTTGTGAAAGGCACGAGTCATTATCTGTCTATACAACTGGCCATGGCAGACGGCAACCATTCTCTTCTCACCAATCAAAGTTAGTTGATCAATCCTCTTGCTAACCTATTCAGCATTACCTAACTCAGCTTCTTGGATGATTCTCAAAGGCGGTATCTCGACTTCAGCAGGCATGACTGCTTCTGTTCCATATACTAGTAAATAAGGTGTAGCACCAGTCGATGTTCTGACAGTCGTGCGGTATCCCAATAAAGCATACGGTAACATCTCATGCCAACCTCGATGCTTGTCAATTATTTTCCTCAAAATCTTCTTGATATTCGATGAGTAATCTTAAATTGCTCACATATATCTCTCATCAAGTGACTGTTGAGATTTGCACCATTATCAGTAATGATGAATTCTGGCATTCCAAATCTACATATCAGATTGTTGCGAACAAAATCAGCCACCACTTTCTTGGTTACCGACTGGTAAGAAGCTGCTTCCACCCATTTAGTGAAATAATCAATGGCAACCAAAATGAATCTGTATCCATTAGAAGCGGTTGGCTCTATCGGACCGATGAATCCATTCCCCAAGCTACGAATGGCCAAGGTGAACTCATAGCATTAAGTTCGTGAGGTGGCACTCTGATCAAATCACCGTGCACTTGACATTTGTGGCATTTTTGCACAAACTTGAAACAATCATTCTCCATAGTCATCCAAAAATATCCGGCTCGTAAAATCTTTCTTGCCAAAACGAGTCCATTTATATGCATGCCACAAACTCCAACATGTATCTGTTCAATAAGCCTCGCAGCTTCGATGGCATCAACGCATCTTAGAAGACCCAAATCTGGAGTCCTCTTATACAGGATATCCCCACTTCAAAAGAAATAGAGAGCCATGCGGCGTATTGACTTCTTCTGATTGGACGTAGCATCTTCGGGATAAGTTCCAGACTCCAAATACCTCTTTATGTCAAAATACCAAGGCAAACCGTCTGGTACTGCTTAAACATGGGAACAATGGACTGGATGTTTTTTGAGTTCTACATCCAGAGGATCAATATAATCAGTATCCGGATGTTTAATCATTGAAGCGAGGGTGGAAAGAGCATCGGCCAGTTCATTCTGTATTCTGGGAGTATGTCTGAACTCTATCTTGCGAAACCTTTTGCACAACTTCTGCACATACTGTACGTAAGGTGTAATCTTTGGGTTCTTCACAGCCCATTCTCCTCGAACTTGATGAATCAAAACGTCTAAATATCCAATAACCAACAACTCGTAGACAGTCATGTCGATGGCCATTTTCAAACCAAGAATACACGCTTCATATTCGGCCATGTTGTTCGTGCAATTAAATCGGAGCTTAGCCTCCATGGGATAGTGCTGACCAGATTCTGACACTAAGACTGCTCAAATATCTTTATCTTGATGATTTGCCGCTCCATCAAAGAACAATCTCCAACCTGGATATGCTTCAGAAATATCCTCACCCAAAAATGACACTTCTTCATCGTTAAAATAAGTCTTAAGTGGTTTATACTTTTCATCAACGGGATTTTCTACAAGATGATCAGCATTTTCCATTTAGCTAACTTTTCGGTCGGCATTGCTTTCTGGAAAATATACTTCAATTGATACATTCTGGAAATGAGATAAGTAGTATAGGAAGACAAATAATGTCTCAGCTTCTGGGCGAGCCACGTCAATGCACAACACATTCTCTCCAACAAAGTGCAACGAGACTCGTATGGAGTAAACTTCTTGCTTATATAATAGATAGCCTTTTCCTTCTTTCCTGTCTCGTCGTGTTGACCAAGTACGCATCCGAATGCGCTATCTGAGACAAACAAGTACAGCAATAAAGGACTTCCTTCTCGCGGAGGAACCAATACCGGTGGATTGGACAAATAGTTCTTGATAGCATCAAAAGTGGTCTGACACTTTTTAGTCCACTTTGTTGGGGCATCTTCTTCAGCAGCTTGAAAATAGGCTCACACACCACGGTTGAATGAGCTATGAATCGATGGATATAGTTTAACCTCCCTAAGAAACTCATCACCTCTTTTCTCGTCTTCGGCAGAGGTAACGCTTGGATTGCTTTAATCTTAGAAGGGTCCATCTCAATACCCCTTCTGCTGACTATAAATCCCAACAATTTCCCGGATGGAACTCCAAAAGCGCATTTGGCGGGATTTAACTTCTAGTTGTAGCGACGCAAACGATCAAAGAATTTCCTTAGATGTGTCAAGTGATCCGTACTCTCGCGGGATTTGATTATGACATCATCCACATACACTTCAATCTCTTTATGAATCATGTCATGAAAAATAGTCGTCATAGCTCTCATGCACGTGGCACCAGCATTCTTGAGGCCGAACGGCATCACTCTGTAATGATATACACCCCAAGGTGTAATGAAAGCCGTCTTTTCTGCATCCTCCACATCCATCAGAATCTGGTGATAGCCTGCGTAACAGTCCACACAGTCCACAAATGACTGCATTTCATCCTTAAGCAGTTATCAATCAAAATATGAATATTCGGCAACTATTAAATTATCTTTCGGGCTAGCTTTGTTGAGGTCTCTGTAGTCGACACAAATCCTGATTTTCCCATCTTTCTGGGCGACCGGAACAACATTGGCCAGCCAGGTTGGATATTGTGTCACTTCCACCAATCGGGACTTTATTTTCTTGGTGATCTCTTCCTTAATCTTCAAACTTAGTTCAGGCTTGAATTTTCAAGTTTTCTGCTTCACCGGATCGAACTCTGGGTTAATTGGCAGCATATGAGATACTACATCGGTATTCAACCCTTGCATGTCACCGACTTCCCAAACGAACACATCAATATATTCAGAAACCAAATTAACTAGGCTCTCTTTCTGTGCTTCATTTAGGTGGGTGCTGATCTTAACCTCTTTAACACATTCCGGATCTCCCAAATTTATCATTTCCGTTTCTTCTAGATTTGGTTTAGGCTGATTCTCGAACTGCCGAAATTCCGAACCGACATAATCTGGTTCCCCATTTTCTTCCTCATAATCGTCAACCTTGTCATAACCTGCCTCATTTTGTTCATTTAACTCGTGACATGACATGACATTGACAGGTCTGTAACTTAAGTTACTGAAATCATAAACAGACAAAATTAGGAAAGTAAGGTATAACAAACAACTAAATAAATAAAGTTAAAAACAAAGAGGCTTTCATTTAAAAACAATGCTAACTTTGGCCATGGCATGAGGCCATGTTGCTTTTTTGAACATCACAATGAAAATTCAAAAATTTGAACAGTTAAGAAAATGCAAAAATGGTGGGTCTCGGGCCTCTTCCGGACTGTCACCGATTTTAATGTGCATGAAATGACGCCTTTCTACCGAAGAGTTCGGGGTATCACGATCGGCGTGGAGGTCCAGTTCTGCAGCACCTCCCCTGGCTCAGCATCGTGGATACCAGCTAGCTCTATCTCCTCCTCCACAACAGCATTGATCTCCTCGAAGAGGTCACAGATTCCTTCCCTGAGGTCTTCATGCTCGGCATTCTCCCAGATTGGAAAGGATTGATATAGATGTGGGATCGTCTTAGTCAAGGCTCTATCATTTTCTTCTTCACCTTCATGTCATCATCCGTGGGGATGTACTTCAGATTATATATGGATCCCTTAACAAGGACCGGAATAGTCTCAATAATTCCTTGGGAATCTCTTCCCAATCCGAACCCTTTCTCAAAGCCATTCTGCAGCATGACGGTGGCTATCATCTTGTACACGGCATGCATTGGAGTCTGCGGAGCCAAGTCTTCACCAGTGGCATTCACCAGCTCTACCGTGTAAACGTCTGTACCTCGCAATATCTCATCAATGATTGGCACCTGTCTTCCAGAGTGACTCCCCTCGTCATGAATAACCAGCTCTTTGTTCTGCCACATGAGCTTCATCATCTGATGGAGAGTAGAGGGGACGGCTCCATCCATATGGATGAACGTCCTTCCCAGAAGAAGTTTGTAACTGGTACCGATATCCAATACTTGAAATTGCGTGCTGATTTCTGCGGGGCCCATTTGAATGGTCAAATTCACTACTCCCAATGTGTCTCTCTGAACCCCGTCAAAGGCTCTCACGTTGACCTGGTTTTGCTCCAGTTTCCCAAGGTCAAACCTTAGCTGCCTCAATGTCAACAACGGGCAGATATTCAGACCAGATCCATCATCTACTAAGACGCGGTTGACAACCTTTTCACTGCATATCACAGTGATGTGTAGCTTCTTGTTATGTGACCTCCCTTCAACAGGCAGCTCATCTTCATAAAAGCTGATTCGGTGCCCTCGGATAACCTGATGAATCATGGCGGCCACGTTATCGTTGCTTGTGTCCGTGGGTACGTACGTATCATCGAGAGCTTTCATTAAGGCCTGCCTGTGGGATTGAGAGCTCATTAGTAGGGCCCATACAGAGATCTGAGCTGGAGTCTTCTCCAAATGCTTGACGATGGAATAGTCTTTTGGTTGCATTCTCCTCAAGAATTCCTCCGCTTCTCCTTTGTTTATCGGCCTCTTAGCCTGATCCTTCTTCTGTCCTCCGAGATCAAGCTCGTCAGGAGTGTAACACCTTCCAGACCTGGTCATGCCTTGAGCAACAGCAGTTTCAATAACAAACTTAGGCTTGACGAGAGTTTCTGACGGCACCAAGCAACAGCCTTCGCAGGTGTCAAAATAACAAACTCTTTCTTTTCTTTGACGCTTAGAGAAGCGATAGCCCTTTCCAAATCATCGTGAACGATGGGAGTAATCATCTTCATTCCACACCAGTCTTCATCTGTCTCGATTATATTGACATTGCCGCCTCCATGATTCGGCAACGGGTTTGTGCTAACATTTGGTGCCGCCAGTTGGAGAGAGACTACCTCCTGATCAATCAGATCCTGAATTTTATGCTTGAGATTGTTACAATCTTCGGTATCATGTCCAACACTGTTGGAATGATAAGCACATCTCTGATCGGGTTTGTAGAACTTTGAATTGACATCCACGGGTTTGGGCCTCACAGGATGGATGTATCCAGCCGCAGCCAGTCTCTCATATAGTTTGGTATGGCTTTCAGCGAATGCGATAAAGTTCCTTGAAGGCATGTTCTCAAATCTGGGTCGGGGAGGGTCATAACTTCCTTGTTAAGGAGGAGGCACCTGTTGATTATTTCTGGTATTTGGACGGGGAGCTTGCCTTTTTGGATATGGATTTGTTTGGTAGTTTGGCGATGGAGCTTGGTAATTTGGAGGGGGATCTTGGTACAGTGGAGCTTGGAGTTGATATACAGGAGGGGGTGCTCGGTAGTTCGACTGTACGTTAGCACAGTTGGGAGCAATAACCTGATAGGGAGATGGAATTTGGTAGGGTGGAGGATAATTTGGGTAAATGGGAGATGGAATTTGCTAATTGAGGGGTGGACTTTGGTATACGGGAGCTTGGACGTTTGGATGAACGGAGGTAGTGTTCTGATTATTGGGATGACTAGATTGCGTATAACAAGATTGGTAGGACTTTGGGGAGGGTCGGGAATGACCTTGGGAATACGATGAGCTTCTGGGGGTTTTCCTTCTCCCATATGAAATAGCAGCAACTTCTTCTCTTTTCTTTTTCAGCAAACCTGAAGACCCAGGTGATGCAGCTACACGGGCTATCTTTCCTTATTTTAATCCGTCTTCGATAGTCTCACCAATCTTGACTATCTCGGCAAACTTGGCTCCAACGAGCAACATGATTCTATCATAATATTCCGGCTCTTGCACATGCACGAACACTTCAACGATTTCTTTCTCAGTCATGGGTGGCCTTACCCTTGTCGCTTCTTTTCTCTACATATAGGCGAACTCCCTATAGCTTTCGGTTGACTTTTGCTTCATCTTCTCCAAAGAGTATCGATCGGGAACAATTTCTATATTGTAGGCAAATTGATCGATGAAATCTTTGGCCAATGCATTCCAACTGGGCCATTGCCTAGTTTCATGTGAGGTAAACCATTCGAGAGACTCCCCACACAGGCTTTGGCTGAAAAGCCGCATCAATAAAGCTTCATCCCTTCCAACTCCCACGAGCTGGTCACAATAGGCTCTCAGATGAGCCATAGGGTTGCCCACTCCTCAGAAGGTGTCAAACTTTGGAATCTTGAACCCTTCTGGAAGGTCCAATTTTGGGTGGATAAACAAGTCCTCGTAACTAAGTCCAGCGATGTCGGGAACGCATTGTAGCTCCTTCATGGCCTTCTTGATTTCCTCTTTTATATCGACCCTTACATCTTCCTTTGCCCTCCATTCTTTTTCTTGTTCCTCGTAACGGTCCAACTCAGAACCGTGCACATCATGCTCGGCAGGGACGGGAACTTGGAAAGTGGCTCTCTTCAATAGGGGTGGAGCTATAGAGGGACTTTGAGTGTTTTGGGTGGTTTGGTAATTCTGTGGGTAGGCCTGAGGATTGGTGTTCTGATTTAAATGGTGATGAGGTGTTTTGGGATTGAAAGCATTTAGATTTTGATTTTGGCTTTGGTTTTGGTTTTGTGGGGGTGGAGCGGTCTAATGGTAAGTATTTTGAGGATGGAGTGGCGTTTGGGGATGGTTGTTTTGAAGGGGAGATGGAGTTTGGTAGGATGCTGAAGCATATTGGGGATTTTGGGTAGTCAGATCTATCACCAAGGGATTATGAACAGGTGGAGATGGTTGATTCTGCGTTGGATCCATATTTGAGGAAGGGAAATAGATTGGAGGCCTTCCATCTGCAGCATTAGCAGCAAATCCTGGTGGAGGCAGATCCTGTCTCCGTTGCATATCTACCCTCATCTCTGCAATCTGCTGCATCTGCTGCATAATCAACTCATTTTGTTCTGCCACGGTAGGTTGAGCCACCACAACGTCATTAAGGCTCACTTCTTCATTATTATCCCCCATAACTGTCTTTCCTCTGTCTGAGCTTTGTCTAGGGAAGGAATCTACGGACCTTTTGATCTGGTGAAATAAGGATGATCTGCCAGCATTTGATCGACACAGATCAGTTTCAAAGTAACTGAGAAGGAAAACAACTCAAAGGCAGATTTGTCAGTGCAGATTCAGAGTACAAAATGCATAATATCACATTAGAGAGAAGATAAACACACAAGTTTCTTTGTTTGAGGATATCTATGACCCACGAGTGAGGACGGAAACACACTTTTTAACAAGCAGGAGTTTGCTTGTTTTAGTTTTGACGCTGTCTCTGGAAGGCTAAATCATGTTGAGTTACAGCCTTTTTGCAGTTGTTCTTTGACATCTGTTGATCAGGTCTTCGTATTTTCTAGTAACATGGAGGGGAAATGAAAATTTTTAAAGATAGGGGTCGGGCCTAGGAAGACTGCCTACGTATGTCACAAGGAGAATTCAGGTCCAATGTAGTTCGAGTACAAGATAAAACATTTTCATTCATCCATTCATTATGATTACAAGGAAATTGAAAGGCAACAGTAGAGTCTCTTTTTTAAAAGACGAAATGATGGAGACACGTTAGTCATTTCTCTTCTTGTTGTATCATTGGTCTCCTCCTTTCAGACGACCTAGTAATTGAGGTTTGTAGACGATTTCCTCGTCGTCGTCTTCCTCAGTCGCTTCAGGGCGAGCGTTGTCGGGATCACTATTGTCTCCTTGCTCATAGACGGGGTATTTTTCGCCCATTTCCCGAAGTTTAGCTAATAGAGTGGTTGTCTCAGATTCTATCCTCGCTTCTCTTTCTTGCACTTTCAATCGAAGCATGTCAAACTTTTCTCACAAATCCTCTATTTCCGTCTCAACATCTATCTTTCTTTTCATCTGTGATGCCAGATACTTATCCAACGTCACGGTTGCAGCTTTGTAGATTGTGGTGTCCACGTCAACTTTGAGCCCCTCTTCCTTGGCTTCTTGAATTTCCCGAGTGATCCGTTCAATCTTTCTTTGTAGTTCTACTTCAGTGAGCTCCATCTGGATGTTCTTACCTTTGTCCATAGCAGTGATTTAGCCTTTCTTGAGACGGTAGAGTAATGTTTTAGGATTTGTGGTATAGGAGGTAGTCTTTTGAGTGAGAAACTTGAGACTTGGGAATTTTGGTCGGACATTTTGTAATAGTGGCTTCTGTATATTCTTTGGAAATTTCTGGATAGGAGTGGGTTTACGATATCCTCATTCATAGAAACATAACACATAAGCAGTTAAACACACATATATCGCGTCCTAAAACATACAGGGGGACCCTTTTGCGCCAAGGGTAGGCCTAGCGCATTTGAATGATGTACGTGTGAATTTAAACCAAATAAACAATTCCCCCCAAAATAAAATTTACTAGTGAATAATAATGTTCACAAAGGGGAAATAAATATTAAAGACAAACCCACGCAGGGGCCATTTGAAAGTGCAATAAGGCAGGCCCACGCAGGGGCTAAAACAATGTAAATACATATAAAAACCCACGCAACGGTGAGGTCCACTATGTCGCTCCAGATGATCCTGCTCCGTCACCGTCCCTCTGAGCCTTGTGTTGCTGAAACATATATCTTAGCATCAGCAAGAAACCTTCACCCAGGCGTCCTTTGTCTTCCAAGCTTTCATATCGCTTCCTCTCGATTTTCTCCTTGATCCTGTTATCAAAATCATCATAACCACGCCTCAGTCTTTCAACCTCTTGAGTCACCCTCTCAAGAGTATCTTGGTTCTCGACAAACTTAGCGTACACCTCTTTGGCCTCTTTCTTTATCTCTTGTAGCTCGGCCACTGCTTTGGCTTCTCTATCTGTTACACTACGAAAGCTATGCGGAGTTTGAAAGCAGACGTTTTGTATGTCCTTCTTAAGCCATTCTTTGTAACCCTTGTCGTACCTAGCATTGAATTGGTCAGGGGCGATGGTGTCTTTATCCATATGCTTGGCACCTTTCCATTTTCTAAACATTTCAGTCGCGTCGTGCACTCTATCATCCCCAATATCGTATACATAAGCGCCATAGTACACTTCTTTGGGTACAGTTTGTCTCCTCCCGAACTGTCGCAAGACTCGGAATGGTGCATAAGGGAGAATTCCCTTGAATACCTAGTAGAGGAAGCACAATCTGTCTGCAGCTCTCCACAATGAATTCTTTGGAGATAAAACGGTCGAGCATCCATTGGAGGTCTTCTTCTCTCAATTGGGAGAATATTTGAGCCCATCTCCCCCTTGTTCTCCGATTGTTCATATTTGCCCAGTACAACAGGACATTCAAATCCTTGAGGGTATTCTTGTTGTCAAGAGTATGCAGCTCCCGAGTCCCAGCACCCTTTGCTAAATGGCTGAGGATCCACCACTAAAGGAGTAGGTTGCATCCTTGGAAGTATCGATGTCCCTCTTTACACTTTCCCAAGGCTCGATACTGTCGGACAGGATAACCGGAGCTATAGGATAGTATTTTGTTGTCCCTTGGTTCTCATACCCTTTGAACAAGGTGTGTACGAGTGTTATAACTCGGGTATTGATACTCAAACTTGGACCATGAGGGAAGACCATTGTTTCCAATAACGCCACAGCAAATGCTAGAGGACGAATCTCGTTCCATTCTCTGTAGGAGATCTTGAACTCTCGGTTGTAAGTGGTGTAGAATCTTGCATGTCCAAATCGGATATAAAGGTCCCTGAATGTTACGTGGGATTCTTGGCACCAGTAGGCAAAGTCCTTTCCCAACCCGAACCAGTCCGCAATATCTTCTACGGAAGGCTTATTGGGGATGAAGATGTCTTCTTGTTTTCTTGCTCTCCTTTCTATCACAGTGCCTACTGTGTCTATACAGTCTCTTATTTCCTCCAAAGTCAGGGTAATTTCGGCGATTCCAAATCTAAACACCATCCTCTGGCTATCCCAATATCCCGTAAGTACCTCAACCAGTTCCGGCCAACCGTTCAACCATTCATGTTGATCGGTTCTGTTAATGCACCTACGTATTTGTTGAGGGTTCTTCTATGATCCCCATCCAAATTATCATACCACATCGTGAGTTGAGGTGGCGCTGAGACGACCATGTCGAACTTTGGGAAACTCTCCATATCTGCAAAAACAGAAACTAGTTAGATTTTTCCCCACCCCCAAATTGGTTTTCACACGTACATTATTCAAATGTCAAATAATATGATGTGTCGCGAGGTCGAAGACCTTAGACACGACTTTGGCGGTTTTCTACTAAATGGACTTAATACACCTTGGGTATTAAGCCGTCTTAGGCTAATTCTTAATTTGGTTTTGGTTTCGCTCTATCTTAGGTTTACTAGAATAGTTTTCAAATTGACGGTTACCCGAGTCGGACAAACATCGGGGTGAAGCTACCAAACAACGTCGAATGACCTCTTTCCAACTATTTGTTTGATACTTCCAAATGATTTCTTGTGTATTTTCTGAAGAAAGCCGTGGAAAGCCATGTAACTTTCGTTTTCCTAATGCATACTACTTGCCGTTTGGCGGGAATATGTCATGAAAGCAACAGTTTCAAAACTAAAGTAAACTAAACAAATAAAAAATTTATCACAAATAGCCAAATAACGTTAGTTTTAAGGTTAGAATCCTCCTACATCCCCAGCGGAGTCGCCATTTCTATTTTATCGGAAATTGGGAAAATATTTGTTTTTGAAAAGTTTTCGATTTTTTAAAGAGTCGCCACTTAATTTTTAAAAGAAAAAATTAAGAAAACTTATTGTTTCCAAATAACCTAACAGAAAAATTTGTTTGAAAACAATTAGAGGGTTCGGGAATTCATATTTATGTTGTAGGAAGGTGTTAAGCACCTAAAACATCCGCTTAACGCGGTTTTCCGACAACTAACATATCTTGCTAAAATTTAGTTTATTTTGAAATAAAGTATTGCTTAGAGTTTTGCTTGAAACTAAGTAATCAATTTTATAAATATATTCACTTTTTTAGGATCGGTTTGAAATTAGTTTTAAGTTGATAAAACGTTTACGGCATTCTACGAGGATTTGGAGTTTTCGACCGTTTAAAACTACCAACAAATAAAGCAAGTAAATAAATGAACAAACAAGAGAGAGAGATAGAGAGAGAGGGAGAGGGAGAGATATTGGGTCCAAGTCCGGATTCTATCCGCCTGGACCGGTATTTGGACCCATTTTTCTTTTGGATCTTCGGTCCACTTCATCTGTACCTGTCCTAAATCCTAAGAATACAATAAGTAAAATAATTAAATGGGCTTATGCCCAACAACAACCGAAATAGAAAACTTAAAATAAATTTTTGGATCCTAATGACCCAATTTTTTCAACTCTCCATTGACTCCATATTCCTCGGCTTTAGGGAGGGGCCTGCTCGTCGCTTTGGAGTGGGAGACTTGATAAAGTAGTTTGAGCCTTTGTGGCACGTCTCGAAAGGGCAAGGAGAAAATAGGAGTTCAATAACGAACTCGGACAAAATCGCAGAAAAGAAAACAAGGATAAAGTTAGTGCAAGCTCATATAATGAAATCAAAATGCACGAATAAGTAAAACTAAACTCATCCCTAAATCCCGAGGGCCCACAAAGGAAGGCATACCACCAATTAAATATAAACGATCTTGAAATCTATTTCTAGTAAGCATTATGTAAGTAAGCTTAATAACACATTCTCTTTTAATTTTATTTTAACCAATACTCTACTACTATCATCTTTTTTTTTATTTTTAATAAACAGACACCTTAAACAATAGCACTAAATGATAAGCTCTACAGCATTGAGGTTAACCATGAATTTATTTCCAATGATTGATGGTATATCGGTATTGAAAGAATAATAAACCCAAAGTCAAAGAAAGATATTATGCCATGCAAAATTGGGTTAAAACAATTTGTGATACTAAATGCATAATAGGCAAACTCCTTATACTATCACAAAATCCATTCACAGAGCATCAGATCAAACGCTTGAAGGCATGGGCCATTTTAACACTGTAATGAGAGCCTAGCATATACTATAAGTAAAACAGACAACCAAATGGGCATAAAAAGAATATAAAAATCGAGTAAAATAAATCACAACCGAGAAAAGAAATAATTTGTATGCACGTAGACAAGGAAAATTATCAATGAGAATGCTACGACTCATGGATGATATCTAGTCGTAAAGACAGACGCAAATAACAGCAGTAAGAAAGATTCAATTAGCATGTTCCAGCCTTATACTATGAACATGAAGGAAAACGAGAAAAAGGAAAAGAATCTAAAGCTTCGGGTCAAAAAAATATGAGTAGCCTAAGATGTATTAACGGAGCTTTACACATAAAAAAAAAACAAGAAAGGAACACCTAGCCACTAAATGAAATCTACTACAAAGAGCTCTTTTTTTTTAATTTATACAACTAAGACGCATTGATCCCGAAAAACCGATCAACCTTTTCACATACGACAGTCGTGAATCGAACAAGAATATAGGCATAGGAATAAACAGGCAAATAGTTTTAGAACTAACTAAATGCAGGCGTAAGAAACTGGACGTAAGCGAAAAAGAAAAAAACCATTCTAAGGAGCCAGAAACGACTATGAAACACACGCAATCCCCATATATATTAAACCATATTCTTGAATGCATAACTCTAAAAGACTAAAACATTGTAACATTCAAAACACTCCATGGATAACACCTAAACAATAAACAAATAACACCTGACTAAGACATATACGACAACAAACTCTTTAAGGATCCTTATAGCAGTAGCAAGCCAAAGGAAACACAAAGAAATCAAAACAAGTACAAGGGGAATATTACGGGCGGTTTACCTTTTATGGCGCAGCGAACAAAGACAACGACGAGCGCCAAAGAAAACAGTGACTCCCACACAAACAGAAAAATAAATGGTGAAAAGAAGACCCAGACTCGAGCAAAGTATCGATCAAAATCTGAAACCTAGTGAGCCATCTTCCAAAGTATTTCGTATGGATTTCAATCACTTAAACTTGTTCTTAGTATATTTCTCAGCTTTGGGAAGGTTCCCCTCTTTTGTATGGGACTATGGCTTGTTCTGCCTTCTTTCTCGAGAAGATCTCTTCTCCGAAAAGATTTTTCCCTCGCTAAACAAACTCTTTGTTTCTCGCTCAAAGAATAATTCTTCCAAAAAAATCCCCCCAATATGAAGAACATGAGAATATATATAGGTATGAATTTAGGGTTGGGAAAGAGGGGGAAAAGCAAGGGCAAATTCGTATATCAAACCTCTCATTTGAATTTTCATCCCAATCTTTTCCTGAAAACAGAAGGATATTCCCGAATGATTCCCCCAGCCGAACGGGAGGGAGAGAGACGTAGAGCTGGATCGACTCCCTCGTCCTGATGAGCAACGTGTCATCATCTCCAAACGGGCAAGGACGATTTTGCAGAGCTACAGCTGGGAAAGTTGTACGATGCTGAAGAGAGGGAAAGAGACATAGGGGATGGATTGCTCACACGTCTGGGAGCGAGGAAAACGCACAGGGGTATAGCACGCTCTGATTTTTTTTGTTCCTTTGGGAAAAAGACAGCGATATGGGCCGGGTTAATAGATAGGAGTTGAGCTGGCTGGAATTATTTAGATATTTTGAAAAAAAAAGGACTGGGCCTGGGGGAAATTTGCTGGCAGCTGAATTTGGGCCGCAAAATTGGGTAAAGGTGTTAGGCTTGAAAAAAAAAAAGAAAATGGGCTGGGAATTGGTTTGGGTTTCACTAGTAATTTGGGGTTATCTGAAATTGGTTAATAATGGGCCCAAATCTGTCTTAAGAAGAGTGCCCATTTAGCTAAATTATTGGCTAAATGAAAAAGTTTAAAGACAAATAAATTTAATTTATTCACGAGACTTCTTTAAATTAATGAAATAAAATAGTTAGTTCGACTATTAATTAACACAAACAAAGTTACCACTTAAACCACACTAGTTGTCTAAATATTTTAAGAAAACTAAGATCTTTTGAGAGTAATTTTGAATTATCATAAAATATACCAATTATATACATATATGTAAAGTATATATATGTCACCTAGAATAAATAAAAAAAACTATTTAAAATAAACTCAAAAAAACATTTTGAATTTTATAAAATGAATTATTCTAAATAACTTAAAAGTCAAGAAGCTCGTTGATTAATTATTATTAAGGAGGGTCAAAATTGGGTGTCAACAGTCATATGAACAGATAATACCTTAGAATTTAGTCTCTTCACCTCAGAATTTAGTCCCTTAGACGGATCCTCTCTTCCTCAGTAGTCACCATTTGTGTAGAATATCTATACAAGGCATATAAATTAGCCGTAGAAGTTGCCACAAACATACCGTTTGTTCCAAAGCCATTAACTCATCCTTCTTGCGATCCCTCAAAGTTTGAGACACATACTTCTCTAAAAAAAACATGAAATTGGGTCCAAGTAAGTGGGGGTAAAACTGAAAATCTACATCCACATAAGCTCTCCACCACTGCTTAGCCTCACCTTGAAGCTGAAAAGTCTCAAACTCAACCTCATGTTGATGGACAATTCCCAACTTATGAAACCTCTCATAGCAATCTAGGATGAACTCATATGCATCCTCACTCTCAGAACCATGGAGCACATGGGGTTTCATATTCAAGCACTTAGTCAACATCTCATGCTCGTTACCAGTCATAATAGGACCCAACAAAGGATGAAAGAAGCATCATTAGCTCCAGTTCCACCCACCTTGTGGACAATGATGGCAATAGAGGGTTGGCGGGAGCTTCAGTTGCTTGAATAGACGGAAGCATACCCGGACCAACCAATCCTTTCAAGAACATCATGATATGTTGTGATAACACTAGGTCTAAAGGAAGAATACACGTAGTATCAACCTGCACTTCTTCCTCTTGTCCAACATTCTCTTCATTCTCAACCTCGATATTATCCACTACCTCTTCACGATGCATAGGAGTGGTCTCGTTCCTGGGAGCATTTTCAATCGGTGCTCCATCCCTAGTAAGTGCCACCCTTCCTCGGCATCTACCCCTAGCTCTTCCTCAAACCCTTCCTTGATCGCGACCTCCCGCTGTAGATTCCTCAGAGGAAGCATTAATAGGAGTTATGGTCCTAACGTTGTTGAAACTAGTGTTAACCATCTGCAGACAGAAGAGTGTAAAAGATTCGATACCAATTCAATATGGCAGATACAACCTTTAATCAAGTTATAGAGCAAAAGGAGACAAGAGGAAATAGAGAGATTTTGTGAAGTCCTATAGCCTCTCGAAGAAAAGTGCAGAAGTTTCCATATCGTTTCGTAAGACTCTTCAGGAGTTGTTTTGGTACATCGAGATCAATGAACCTAGGCTCTGATACCAACTTTGTCATGACGCAGACCATCGTGGTTAGCACCCACACTAACCCTGGTAGGAGAATCATTTATACTAATTAGCTAATAAACTTAATCAAAATACTAAGGCATTTAAGTTAATGGAAGCAAGTTTAAATGCTAAAGACAAGTGTCTAATAATCCAAATTAACATTGTGGAAGTAATGCCTAGAACATGAAAATCAATGTACGAAAACATATAAAATTCAACCATAAGTATAAAGAAGAAGGTTACAACCCCTCAAACTAACATAAAACTAACTAAAGAACTAGTTTAAGTTCGGAGTGTGGACATAACAGAAAAGAGAACTCATGGCAGCCTAGAAGAACTGGCTCACCCTTGAAATTGAACGATCACTGATCCTCTAAAGAGGTTTGTTAATAGCTGCCTAAAGATGCCTTGTATCAACAAAGAAAGACCAAGCGTAGTATCAGTACACAACCACTGTGTACTGTTAGTTACACGTGGCTATCCCACTAAGTGCAACATACATGAGTCATTGCAACATAATAATAATATGCATTCACCCAACATATACAACATCATCATCATTTATGAAACAATGTACAATTTCACATTTCTCAATTACACAGGCACGACAAGTCAATGGTCCTCTCATAGAACCCAAACCCGAACTATTAGCATACCGAAACGTGGTACTTAATCCAATGTTTTTGCGACAACGTGGCAACCAATCCCATATTTATGCTATAAAGTGGCAACCATTCCAAGTTTGTGTGTTAAATGCAACACCCGATCCATTCAACAAACCACAAACACAATCACAAGTATATTCTCATCGTCATACAATCAAGTCATGATTCATGGCATTCATCATTCATCTATCTTATTTACACTAGTGTGATCAATAATGCAACGTTCGTATACATACATGTATTATAACGAAGCAAGAAAAAACATATATCATACAATCATAAAATCGCAACCATCACCAACCTCGAAAAAAAAATATATATCATACAATCATGAAATCGCAACCATTACCAACCTCGAAACAAGCTTGAATTCCCTAAGAAACTTGATTCTTCTCTTTCTAGATTTATTCTGCTTGTTCTTGGTCTACAAATAATTAATATAGCACAAGAATCAATAAACAATAATTAATTACGTGAATTATAAATAATTCTATCAACCCTAGATCAAATCCATAATCCCAATATCCAAAGTAGGGATTTTCCCACTATAATTTCCAAATCAAAACCATCTCCCATCATTAATTACCCACTAGATTACATTTTACGGATCGAAAAATAGATTTGGAGAGTGAAAATATTATCTTTAGCCTCAAGAATGATGGAAAACTTTCAAGAAAACATATGGATTCGTTCCTTACCTCTCAAGTTCATAAATTTAAGAATAAAACATTTTTGGGGTTTATTTCTAACTCTAAGTGGCTTCTACCCCACCATGGCGGCAGTTACCCCGCAACAACGGCCCCTCCCTAGAGAGAAAATCCCGCCTTAGCGGCTTACACTGAACCAGTGAACAAAATTAATAATTCCAAGACCCCTATTTGACATTAAACCTTCATCCTATGACAATCTGAAAATACTCGTTCACGCTAAGATCATTTTCGGGAGTTCTACTCACCCGAATTCAATTATATAAAGTTAAACAGGTTCCTTAATGTCTTAGATATCTACTCATGTGATCAAATTTATAATTACATCTCCCAATTTTTACCATATTTCCCTAGACTTAAATGAATCAAATCTGGACTAAGTTGGAAAATTTTCAGTTGCTACAAAAAAAGTTTTCAGGCCCAAAATTTTTCCCTGTTGGCTTTTCAATAACAATGGGAATCTGTCATTATACTTTTACGTTGTTTGCTCTGTCTGAGTTCTTGTAAAGCGTAAATTTACATTCTTTTGATTCTAACTACTCTAAACTACATCTAAACATCGAGATATCATTCATGACATGAATCATTACCCTTGAATCATAATTAAAATTAAAGGTAGAGTTAAAAGTAAAGTTTTGAGAGTTCTTTCGAGTTATTTAGAAAAGTCTTTTACAATCTCTTAAAACCTTTTTTAAGACTTGAGTACTATATTTTGAGGATAATGAGAGTTTATTTTCATTTTTTCAAAATGAATATATGGGAACTACGTATTTCCAAGAGTAAATGTTTTTACATTTAAAATGAGAGAAACATTGGTTTCCAAATGAGTTCATGAAGAGGATTTGAGTTTGATATCTTTTGAGTAATAATCTCAAACTTTAAGAATGCAGAAATGTTTTTAAATATATGAGTTGGGTTATATTCATGTGAGTAGTATTGAGCACTAGGGATGAATTCATACAACTCAATATCCTTATAAATCATGTTGCCAACGTGGGTAGAAAGGGTCATACTTTTTGTATTTTTCCTTATTGCTTTTTAAGCATAGTTGATATTATTATACGGTAAGGTATAGGACATTTCTAGCAGTGTGGGTGAGACGTTGTATTATCACATAATTCATAGTGATATGATTGTCGGTTAGAGAATCTCTCAAATTGACTTATTTTGTATCTTTACATACAAACTGAGTATTCATTGTATACTTAAATACATTGAGTTTTTATCTACTGTTTTAAATGCTTTATATAAACTGCATCTTTGCATGATAGAAAATTGGTGGTTACAAAAATGTGAACCTAAATCACTGATAATAGTTTTTGGGGTCTCAAACATGTGAAAATATTCTTTTTGAGAAACTTTTTAACACTTCTTGCTTCATTATTGGTAATGTCATAGATTCCACCCACTTGGAGACATTGTAAACTACTAAAACAGTGTATTTATTCCCAAGTAATCTAGGAAAAGAACCCATAAAATCAATCCCCCAATAATCGAATAACGCAATTTCAAGGATTTACGACAGTGGCAATTCATATATCCTGGATATACTCCTTTTCAATTGACATTGAACACAACATTGCAAAAGGCATGAACATCTCTAAACATCATGGGCCAATATAATAGCCACATTGCAAACTTTTAGAGGTTGTCTAGATACCTCTATGATGACCACCTGCAGGCAAAGTATAACATGCTTCAAGTATTTCATTCACCTCCACATTGGGTATTGCAATGCCGAATGATATTATCAGCACACTCCCTAAAGAGTAACTGTCCATCCCACATATAATTCTTCACATCAAATAGGAATTTCCTTTTTTTGATGGCTACTCAAATCATCAGGTAACAACCCACATAAAATGAAGTTTGCGAAATCAACATTTCAAGAAACAGAGAATGTAGAAATTACCATTACCAACTAATCAAGAAAAGCATCTTCGATATATTTCTCCTCAACTATTCTAGCATCTGGTTCCAACCTTGAAATATAGTTCGCTACTTGGTTTTCTGTAACGACCTGTTTAGTCGTTTGGAGCAGCAGAGTTAATTTCTGGAAATCACTGTCTGGGTCGACGGATCCCACGACGGACCGTCATGGGCACGACGGACCGTCGAGGGGGTCTCGTTCCAAAACACTTAGAATTTAGAAATTTGGGTACTGAGATCGACTCTCTGAACTTCGCGACGAAATGGCAGGACGGACCGTCGCAGGCACGACGGGCCGTCACAGGCTGCGTAACCCTGACTGGGTCGGATTTCTGTTAAATGTTTTAAGGGGCATTTTGGACTATTCCTGCTTATAATTATAAAGTGAGTGGTTTAATGTTAATAATTCAATTACTTGGGGGTTAAAAGAGATAACCTTGAAACAAATAGTGGGGTATTTTATCATCTTTTATACTTAATTATATGCTAATTAGGGTAAAAGAAGAAGGGTTTTGAATAAGAAAAATAGAAAGAACAGAGAGAGAAGGGAGAAACGAACGAGAGAAAGAGAAGAACG
>NC_028637.1:62193520-62193667 GCF_001406875.1 Solanum pennellii
GTGTCACGTTCCGACACCAGGATAGTATATGGATCAGAGTGTCACGTTCCGACACTAGGATAGTATATGGATCGGAGTGTCACATTCCGACACAAGGATAGTAATGGATCGGGTGTCACGTTCCGACACCAGGATAGTATATGGATC
>NC_028637.1:62201132-62209087 GCF_001406875.1 Solanum pennellii
CGTCTTCAACTCAACCGCAACTCTAGCCAGTCTTCATCACGTCGGATCTCAGGGTGAGCTAATGCTTCTAGCTTGGACTGGATCTTCTCCTTCATGTCTTGATGCCTTGAAGTTCCGGCATGGACTAGCTGTTATTATTTTAGCTTCCTAAATATTCTTAGATTTAGTATTTTGAGGATAGATGTTCTTGTGGTGATGACTTCCAGTTTTTGGAAATAATAAGTATTGAGTTTTTAGAAGTTGTTTAATCGATTTTTATTAATGAGTTTTTAGTCTTCCACATTACATTTTGTTTATTATGGTTGAAATGTTGGGGTTTAGATTGGTTGGTTCGCTCACATAGTAGGATAAGTGTGGGTGCCACTCGCGACCCGTTTTGGTTCGTGACATTTTCACACCCCTTTCTATCTTTAACTTCAAAAGTCAAATTCTTGAAAGAGTAGCACCCACAGAATCAGACCTAGTTTAGCATCGTTCTTTGACATTACGTATCATAGAGTTGCGATCTGTGTGCACGATTAGTTTGGTGCCCAACAAGTAGGCTTTAAAATTCTCAAACCCAAATACAATAGCCAACAAAATTTGTTCCGTTATGGTGTTATTATTCAGAGCAAAAAAAATAAGGTTTTTCTAGAATAATTGATAGAATCAGAAAGAACTTGTTTTTCTATTGCCCAAGTATAGATCCTAGTACCAAGCCACTAGTTACAAACGGGAGACTTCAATCGGGTTCTATGATGAATGGTTTTGAGAAGACTTTTTCTCCTTCAACATCTTGAAAGAATCCAAACAGGTATTGTCAAAAACAAATGTGATTTCTTTTGCAAGAAGCCTGCACAATGGAATAGCAATCTTGGAGAAGTCTTGATTAAACTGCCTATAAAACCTGGCATGACCAAGAAAGCTTCTTACACCCCCTAACCAAAATTGGCGTAGGTAATTTTTCAATAACTTGGATTTTATCTTGATGAACTTCAATACCGTCCCTCGAAATTTTGTGCCCAAGCACAATTCCTTCTTTTACCATGAAGTGGCACTTTTCCCCATTGGGGACCAAATTTTAATCTTCACATGTTTTAAGCACCATGTCCAAATGATTCAAGCATTTTTCAAGAGAGTCTCCAACGACCAAGAAATCATCCATGAACACTTCAGTGCAATCCTCCACCATATTTGCAACGATTTTGATAACGTGCAATGTTGAATGGTAGCTGGCATGTTACATAACCCAAAGGGCATTATCTTGATTGCAGATGTTCCATAAGGGCATGTAAAAGTTGTTCTCTCTTTATCCTCTGGTGCAATGGAGATCTGGTAATAACCAGAATACCCATCAAGAAATCAATACCACCCCTTTCATCCAAGCCTATCAGATATTTGGTAAATAAATGGCATAGGGAATTTATCCTTTTCAGTCAATGTTCAGCTTCCGAAAGTCCATACATGCCACCCGCGGGTCACTATTCTTCTGGCGACAAGATCATTTTTTTAATATAGAACTACTGTGATACCATACTTGTTAGGAACACATTAAAACGAGCTCACCCATTGGCTATCTGTAATTGGAAAAATGACTCCTGCATCTAACAATTTTATAATCTCTTTTTTACCATTTCTTGCATTGGAGGATTTAATCGTCATTGTTTATCAAATCTTAGGTTACAATCTTGAGCCAAATTAATTTTGTGAGTCCATACACTCACACCCCAGAGCTCTAATGTTCCTCTCCGAAATCACAATTAACAACTCAACTTTCTATTGTTCAAGATCATTTGAAATAATACCAAGGAGTATGTTGTTAGTTCCCAAGAAGACATATTTGAGATGCGATGGGAGTTCCTTCAAGACAAATCAAGATAGTTTGCATTTATCTCATTCCCAGATATTACCTTTTGCACATCTAAGCAGATAAGCTAGGGTATGGCTTAAGATGGTTTGCATTTATCTCATTCCTTAGACATATATGATGCCTAATACTAGAGATAGGGAATATTGCAATTTACCTTAATGAGTGGGGTGGAAGTAAATGTACGGACAGTTTTGCGATCATTTATGATAAGTGATGTTTCCTAAACTATATTATTTTTAAAAGGTTAACGTGGTCGAGGCAAAATGCAGTAACTTATAATGACCCTCCAGGTCATTTCCACCATTTTCCAATTTTTCAGTGTTAAGAGATTTCTTATAGCAACTCAGAGTCATTCATGACTTGCAAGGACTGAAATTTTGATTGTTTGGTCTCTCATTTTAGTTTTTTTCAAGTTTCCATGGTTTGGAGAATCTGAAATTTGAACGATTGATTTCAATCAAAGCTTAATGTAGACGATCTTAGAATGGAATTTTTGTTGTTCATTAGCTCTAGAATTATCGAGTTTGAACTACAAAGACCTTTCGTGTGGATCCCTAGGCTTCTGGCTCATTTTGATCCGACTTGTGGAAATTGGCTTAAAAAGGAACTTGAGTGTGGGACCCACTTTTTCTTGAGACGACCTGAGTTGGACGTTTTGACAAATCTATTGAGTTTGAATTATCGAATTTTGTGGGAAGTATATATGATTTATTTTATTGGATCCCGAACAAATCCCAAGGTTTCATTAAGAGACTTAGAAAAATAGCTAAATCTGGTTTTGCTGGTGCAAACTTTTAGCGACGAAAAGTGGCTTTTAGTGAGAAATTGGTGAGTTATAAATCCCCATTTCCAGCCTTCTTCCCCATTTTAAAACTGCAATTTTGAGTGCTCTGGAATCCATTTTGGGTGATTCAAGTTGCATACTAATCGGAATTTTTGTGGCTACGTATTTGAATTAATCAAGGAAGTAAGAGGAAAGTTGAATTGAGGTAATTTCTACCTTAAAGGGTTTGCCTATGATTGTAGTGCAGGTACCACATTCTCGTTTTGACTCAATTTTTTATATGTCTCCAATTATTGCACTTTTGGTTTCTAAAAGTATGTGTTGATGTTGTGAGTGATTTTGATAGTGTGGCGGTGATCGAAGTTGTTTCGGAAAGGAGAAGCTCTTGTGTAGAAAATTTGGAGCTTTTGTATTTGTCTTCCACCACCACATTATGACTTTTCCTAATGATAGTCTTATTTATTTATATTATTGCACAAAAAATAGAAATAGGATCATGTCATGTTAGCAAAAATTCATTTTAGGAACACATGTGTCTATGTCTCTTGATATGGGTATTCATAGCACCAACATCCTGAAGGGGCTTAAATGCCCCCATCTCCTTACTTTCTCATCCCCCGATATCTTAAGTTTCCACAATCTCCACGTCAGGAAAATCATTTTGAGTGGTATCTCTTTAGTCCATATCCACTTATAGATTTTATTAGACTCTTCTTGTAACACATCGAAAAGTCAAAAAGATAGATAACACTTTTTGGGATGCAATCTAGTTCTATGGGTCCTGTCTACGAACCGTAGCAGCTTCTACGGGCCACAGATGGCAATTGTAGGAAGAGGAAAATAAATTTTCAAAAGAAATTCCTAGTACCCCTTTTTAAGGTTCACTGAGACGACCCGTCAATCTTTATATGAGACATATATAGGTATCGTAGGTAGGTCCCAAAGTTAGTAAATTTTAAGGGGTCAAGTTGGTTTCGACGGTTGGTGCGTACAGGCAGTAGGAAGACCTATCAGTCGTATATAAAGTCCGTCAAAATATTTTTCAAAATTAAGATTTCTAAACTTTTCTACGGTTGACCAGTACGGTTTGTAGATGGGCTTTGACAGTTATTGTAAGGGTCTTTTGAGTCCTTTCCCAAATTGTTTTAAATCAAAACTATGTTGTGATGTATTCTACCCTAATCCCTATATAAAGATTTTAGGTCCTAAAAATACCCACTTCAACCCCATTCACCTAATTTCCCATAACCTAACCAAATTTGCTCCCTAAATTCCTCTAAGAAGAAGAAGAAGAAGAAGAAGAAGAAGAAGAAGAAGAGGAAGAGGAAGAGGAAGAGGAAGAGGAAGAGGAAGAAGCTAGGATTCAAATTCAAGTCTCCAAATCATCATTCTTTGCGGGCTTTAAGTAGTAAGGTATGTGGCCGTTCACCCATGGAATCCATTATTCCATGGGTTCCCCAAGGTTTCAAATTTCTCAATTCAATTTCAATTGATCAAGCTAGGGTTTCAATTCAATCTTAATAGGTTTTACTCAATTATAATTTATTATTTTTTATTAAGTATCTTAATGCATTATTTAATGTTATTACATGAATTGAGTTTAAATTATGTTGACCCGTGTCTAATTTATGGTTTTCAACTATGAACCTATGAACTATGAGTTTATGGAGATATGCATGTTTTTATAAAATTATTGCAAATGATTTTGCGATGCTTTGAAAGGAAGTATCAATGTTATTGTGAAGGGTTTTATCATATATTGTTATGATGATGATTGTGAAAGATATTTCTCACATATGGATTCACATTGGTGAGGTTTTCTCATCCATGTTGAATTTTGTTAAGGAGTTATTCTATGTTTTGATATTAAATATGTGTATTGGTATTGATCATTATTTTTCTTATGTTATATTATAAAATTGACTTTTACCTATTCCGTTGAGATTTAGACTTAGCACCAAGAGGTCTATGATGGAGGCTCAAATAGGATAGTGTCTAGTAGCAAACTCTAGTCCCTAACTACATGCCCCCATAGGATGATCTTAAATGACCTATCTAGTGAATCTACTTTAGTAAAAGATGATATGTATTGATTCTACCTTGGCAAGTAGATTTCCCTTCTTTGGATATGAGGAATATATCAGATTCCATGATATAGCTTGCACGGTCTTATTGTTGGTCAAAGCTAATATCCCACAAAAAGACTATGTTACTTCAAGTTTTTCTTATGTCCTTTATGTATTTGACCATATTCCATGATTTACATGTCACTAGTTCTCTAAGTCATAATGTTCAAAGGATGATCATGTCTACCTGTTTTTAAGCCATTCATGCTACCATGTCTATTTTATGCATATTACTCCATACTTATAAGTACATTTCATGAAATCATGCATATGTGTGCCTATATTGTTTCACTAATGTAGGATCTGACGCTCCTACCTCCCATAAACGTGACTAGTGGGTTTCCTTGGCTTTGAAGATTGTTGAGTCCTCATGTTTCGAAGATTGATATACTTGTATAGCTTATGTCATTTCCATTTTCATACTTTGTATATGATATATGAGTTACATCCCAATTACTTTCCTTGCGATGTATTAATGGCTTATTGAAACTTATGTTAGATTTTCGCTTGCCAAACTCTTTAAAATATGAAAATTCTATCTTTTCAATTGTTTATTTTTATTATCTTGTATGATATATGCTACGTGGCTTGTGTAGGACCTCTCGGGGTCCTATACACCATGTTACATCTAGGGTATACTTTGGATTGTGACACTTCCTTATGTCGAATGTAGTTCCAAGCTGATTTAACAACAAAAATTCCCTCTTTCTATCTAACGTCCAGCAAGGTATGTTCTGCCAGCTCTGATGGGAGAATCTCATTTACTAACTCTTCATTCCATTCCCCTAGATTAGTTAGATCTTCTACCTTGGAGTATCTTTCATCCCATTCAAAATTGTCCCTTGTGATACTATGGAGATCACCTAAAAGGCTAAACTTTTCTAGTTATCATGTCATTTCGAAGCTAATCCTCTTCTTGGCTGCCACAGGATCTGGTGTTGTATTAGAGCTTGTAGCATTTTCTTATGAACTGGTGATCCACCTCCTCCAACTTTCCACATTACCAAGTAGGGATGCTACTCCTACAATATTTGTTCTGCATATATTCACTCCATAAAGACTACTTTGGTCTAAAGTTCCATTAAAGTTTGCAACAATGCCATAGAAACATCATATATTACTAAAAGCATGAACCAAAAAAAGTAAAAGCATGAACCAAAAAAAGTTAGAACGTTAATTACGATTTTACCCTTTTATAAATTAAATTGCTATAAAATATTTAAATATTTAATTGTATAAGTTTAATTAAAATGTTAATGACTTTTAGACTTCCTAAGATTAATTTCTAATTAATATCTAATTTATCAATATTAATCGTCTGTAACCTATAAGTATATTATAATTATTTTTTTAAAAAAAAAAAATCTCTACCTTAATTGCTATATTTTTTCTCTTCTCATAACTTTTTCCTTAACCCCTCTCATAAATAATATAATTTATGTGGATAAAGTATATCCTTTATGATAAACAACGAAGTTTAATAATTTAAAGGGTGCAAATCTGCCAAATGGAGACGCACACATTGATAATGTTTCCTGATTATTATTAAAGAATGACTCTAGCTTCACAAATTTCAATTCATTGATACTTAATTACGTGATAAGAACTTTAGTTGTTCTTTATACATGGTTTGCTAACTTTAATTTTCTTTTTCATATTCTTCATTTATTTATTATTATTTTCTAATTACTTATTCAACTTTTATACCCTTAATATCAATAACTCTTATCTTTTAATATTCATAACCTCCAAATATTTAAACTAAAACTTTAAGATATCTTTGATATTCCTTCTATTCTATCTATATATATTCAACTTCTTTATCTCGTGGAACCCCTACCAAGATTATTAGGCTATTATTTTTATCATATAGTTAAAGTAATGAAGAAGACTCTAGAATTTTGATAGGATATGGAAGGAGTCGATAAGAACTCAGAGAGTTATGTACTTATTTTTGTACTTATTTTTCATCTATATATACATCAGTCTTATAAGAATAATATCTACATTGTAATTTTTCTTAAATTTATTTCTGTCTTTTTTTTTCTCTATTAGATTTCTTAATTTAGTTATCCATGTATTTTTTATTGTCATAAGTCTTTATTCTTATTTTGCAATTATTACATTTTATTATTCATTACAATGTATATATATATTTTTATAAAATTTTAGTCATTCTAATGTATCTACAAAAATTCACATGAGAGGAATAAATCGCATTTCTTGATGGAATGAAGCAAAACTTTTATAATGACCTGTCAGTATATATATAGAGACAGAGTCAATTTTCCTCTTTGCATTATAATATGGATTGCACACAACTTTTATTTTATTTTATTTTATTTTTTTTAAAAAAAAAGAAAGATAAAATTGAAGAAAATAGTATCAATAGATTGGAATAAAAATGTAAAATTGTAATAAGAGGAAGATAAGAAAAAATCAATAGAAGATATTTACCTAACCATAAATAAGAAAGTATGTTGACTAAAAGAAGAGTAATGCAAAATCGTTAGCTGATATATGGAGGAAATTGACAAATATAAAAATTTCTGCTGAATAATGAAGAGACAACTCTTCAATTTCTGCAAAATTTAATAACTACGAGCTAAAGGTAATATAAATGTATTAATTTAATAAATGACATAGATAAATAGCATACATTGTATGTATATGTAGTTAATGGGGTAGTAAAAAAGACTCTTTCTGAAATTATTTTTATTCCTTAAATGTATTTTTGAACTTATAATATTAATGTTATAGAAAATCATATAAAATCATAAGCTGTTGCAAGGTTTTATAGTAATTAATTTATTAAATTATATACCAATTATTTATAATCATTACCGAAATGTATAAACTAATTTTGGAAGGCTTGTAAAATGAGAAATCATTATTTCTTATCATTGTATTAGCTATTATTAACATTTAGTATGTCAACATTTTAAAAATCAGTCTCCTTTAAATATTAATTGTTTCCTAAATTAATGTAACCAAGAACTTAAAATGTTTTGACGTTTTATTTATCTAAACACACAAAATATATTTTTGAACGTGAAACATATTCATAATTAAGCCTTGGATGAATTATAATTTTATTTTTACTATTTAATTAATTAATTTATAATATATAATGAAGGGGTAAAATGGTAATCCAATATTATATATATATATATATATATATATATATATATATATA
>NC_028637.1:62209264-62227767 GCF_001406875.1 Solanum pennellii
TATAGTGGAGTCTATTTAGAAGGGAAAATGTAGCTATTTCAGAAAGAAAAAATTTTGGTTACACTAATTTATCAATCATAACTTTTCAAATTCTTCTGCTTATGAGATTTATGATTATGACTAAAAGCAATATCAATCCACTTATTTATCAAGAAAATAATAATTTAATAATTAAAGGGCGTATGAACTTCTAATTCTACCATTGTGTGATTAAAATATTTGTATTAAATTAAATAATTAATTAAATTTTAATCTACTAGATGGGGCAAGATGGTAATTTAACTTTTTACATTGGAGTTTCCCACTTGTATTAATACTAGATCTGGGAATATACATTCCACATTTATCCCATAATACTTCATATAAAATTTTGTATATATATATTTATATTATATATATTATGAGGTGGTACTATAATAATTTATCATTTAAGTTATGTAGTTCATTCAACTAAGTTAGTATAGAAGATACAAAAGATGGATATAGATTTGTCTAATTTAAATTTGATATGAAATTTTGAATAAGAAAAAAAAAATAGTTTTAGGATATGCATAATATATAAGAATGTCTTTTTATTTTGTGGTCTTAATTATACACCCCCAACAACCAAGAGAAAAGAACATTTATATTAAATTGAATATAAATATAAGTATAACAAATAAATTGGAAATGGATGAGTTACTTATCCATTCTAGTTTAGCAACTTCAAACAAGTTTTTGATCAAATTGTTTTTCTTCAACAGTTTGAGACTTTTCACAACTTGATCACCAAGTTGTAATTTGTGCAATAGAAAATAATTGAACTTCTTGTCAAGTAGAAGTTGCAAAAATATATTTATGGTAATGAAAATAAGTACATATTTGGACTCTTCAAACAAGTGTTTGATCAAATCCTTTTTCTCCAACAATTTGACACTTTTCACAACTTGAACACCAAGTTGTAGTTTGTGCAACAAAATGTAATTTAACTCTTGTCAAGTTGAAATTGTTGCAAAATTATATTAACGGCTATAAAAATGAGTACATATTAATTATCTAGATAGTCTTCTTGTTTGAAGTTGAACTATTTCATCTCCTTGTTGCATCAATTTTTGTTCAACTATTTAATTTTGCCGCATAAAATGTTGTAATTGCATAATTGAGCTACTATTACAATCTTTCTTGTGTAAAGACTAAAAATAGAAAACGTACAAAATTCAAAGTGAGAAAACCTTCATATTTATAGACAACAAAGGATAGTACGAAAAAGTGGTTATTATGCCTTATCAGATAAATCACAATCCTTCAGAAAAGTCATAACTCATCGAAAATGTAATAACTCATCGTAAAAGTCATAACTCTATCAAAAAGCTACAAACCTTTGGAAAAGTCACTACCCATTAATATTAAAAGGTGTCAACTTTTAATATGATATAGAACAAATAAATAAATATAATATAAAAATACAACATATTAACTAAAAGGGGCGTTTAAGTTGGGGATATTATAATAATTTAACATTCAAATTAGAGAGTTCATACTTTTAAAGTGTGTGTCTGTGTGTATATATATATATATAGACTTCAACTGACATACTATATGCTAGAAAAAATTGTTTTTGATAGTTAATATTGAAAACAAAAATTGTACTATATCAAAAGAAAAATTATTGATATAGAAAGTAAGAACAAAAGTAAAAAAGCCGGTACGTAAATTAGATTATGGAAAAGAAAACGTTGGATAAGGTAACTAATCAACTGCTTATGTGTATTTTAAGATTTTTCCAAAAAGAGAAGTTGAAAGCATAGATACTCAACTGATCCAAATAAGTTAGTGATGAATTGATTTACAAAGAATGATGATAGCAGCAAGTAAGCAGAGGTAGCTAATAGATTCTCTCGGCTGTGGAAACTGGACGCAAGAAAATAACAATAACAGTTATGTTGTCTTTGCTCCCTCTTTCCGCAGCTTCTGTTGCTAACCTCTTTGAACACATTCCTGCTTCTTTCACTGTGTCTCTGATTATGTTCACTACATCTTTCTCACTAACAACATCCCAAAGCCCATCACTTGCCATTACCTGATAAAGCAAATAAACATGCATCACTATATACATACCATCATTTTAAATCCAAACAAAACAAGCATCAGAACTGTAATGTCATAACTTGTATCACTATATACATATTGTCAACTACTGGAGCAATTAATTGACAGTTGTTGATAATAACATTGGTACAGACACATTATTAAGTCAAGATTAGAAGCAAAATAGCGATGAGAATGTCCTAATATACACAGAAACAACGAGAAGAGGAAAATAAAAAAAAACAAAGGGGATTCACAAGATAATAGTGCGCTCTTTCTATACACAAGGTGCTGCAGTTACATATCTCTCACCAGGGACCCTAATCTCCTATTTTGCTCCTTTAGAATCACTCCATCCACAACTGGCTGATAAATGATCTATCAAGTTATCTGGAGATAGAAAACTAGAAAGCTAGAAAACACTTGACCAAAAACCTTTTGGCTTAATTGGTGGCAAATTCCACACACCAAAGATACTTAAGGGTAAAATGTTTTAATGATATGCAACTTCAATTTAACTGGATGGTAACGCCCAAAGACGAGCACAATGAACTCATACGATTAGGTAACTCTAAATTGGAACAAGAATTCAAAGGTTTGGCTTTTGGACTTTCTTAACTAATAACAACTATGCATGCCTTACTATGAATGCCTTGAAATGACCTTGTGAGAGCCCTTCAAAAATCTAATGCAGTTTACAAATTCCAATATCAGCATTAGACTTTCGCATCCCTACTCTACTTCCTTTCCCCACCCAAAATATTCACGCTACCAGTTAAATTAATATCCAATCCCCTATTAAAAACAGAGGAGAAAGGGAAGAAAACAAAAACAGAAGTACCCATACATTTCAAAGTCAAAGTAATAAGAGTGGATGCAAAGAGGAAGCAACAACAGTCAAGGAAAAATAGGGCCTCAAACAAACAAATTATATTAGTAACAGACCGGAGTCCATGTCCTTAGCTGTATGTTATTTGTCATTATCTTTAATGGAAGTTGAAAAACAGACCCTTATGTGGGAACTGATTGTGCAACAACGCAGTATGTGCTTGCAAATAACTTGTTTTGATAGAATCAGAGATAAGAAGCTAAATCCGATCTGAGAATCAACTTATTGGTCTGGAAGTGGGTAAAATGTGGTCACATATAAATATATATTCACTACTAGGATTTGATAACAATTAGTACACTGAAATATCACGGAATGAAATTTTGTTGTTGTAATCCTTACAATGTATTCATCCTCGGCAGAAAGAGTAGTCGAAGTTATCTCAGGCTCTGCAGTTACAGCTGGCTTCAGATCATCATCGCCAATAGACCTTGTGACCTAGGGAAAGTAAATACAATCAGATTACTAAATGATAATACAATATCTATATTTTGGAAGATCCTATAAATCACCAAGTATTTTTTTTTTTTTGATGAAAAGGGAAACCCACAGCCGCTACCCTTTGGATGCGCACAGGGTAAAATACCCGCTCCTATGTAATACCTCGCAAACCACATAGGAGAGGTAATCCGCACTAGGCAAGCCTGGTGCGACGAGCTTGACCCAGAAGGCAAACCCCTTGCTTTCGCTGGCCTGCCTAAATAACCAACTGTTAAAAGAATATATTCTGCCAAATACAAATCCAATGCTATTTGCTGCTAGTCTAGAGGTGTCGACCACCCCCACATATCATTTTGGAATGTCAAATATTTTCCATACTTGTATAACACAAGTCATTCACTTATCATTCGCCATACAATACATGAAGGAGTCAAGGAAGTACATTCAATGACCACTTATTCTGATATTTATACATTTATAAGTTGTATAACAACTTGATCATTGAGCTTCATGATATCTAAACTTTTTATAACTGTTAATGAATTAATATAATGCAGACACCACTTTCCCTTACTAAGGATTGGATAATGTGATATATATACACTTTCCCTTGCTAAAAGTATTGGATAATGTGTATACATGGGCGGACCCACCTTATATCAAGGGGGGTCAGCCGACACGGCTTCGATGAAATTTTTTAGTATTTATATATATACATAAATCTGAAAAAATAAAAACAAAAGTATAAATATTATATATGACACTCCTTAAACAAGGAAGTATCGTGGCACGTTTGGTTCACACTGAGTGAAGTAGTCATGTCTCTCAATGCACCCGGGTTCGAATCCCAGTAAGGGCGTTTTTTGCTTCAATTTTTTAGCGTCTTTCAGAGAAAAGTTTAACCCTATCCCTACTCAAATTAGGCTAAAATAACCCAATTGAACTAAAATACTACATATAACCTATTATAATTTTTTTTTACTTATTCAAATCAGAATTGGATACAATAATAAGACATAAAGTAAAACATTTCCTACTCAAGTTAGGTAAAATAACTCAGTTGAGGTAAAATACTACATATAACCTATTATAAAAATTTTTTTACTTATTCAAATCAGAATTGGATACAATAACAAGTTATAAAGTAAAATCTAAGTTGAAAACAAACCTTCAAGTCTTGTTGCAGTCTGCGTTGATAGCATGATGCTACTGTGGTTTTTTCTTTAATTTTAAGTTCTCTTTTCTTTTATCTCCCATCTTTTTAGTTTTAATTGAAATTTCTTGAAATATCAATGTTTATAAATTTAATTTCTTGAAATTGTTTAGAGTTATCAAAATTATTTAAATTTGCAATTCAAACCAAATCAATGGAGAGATTATTCTAAAGTATCTCGCAATCTTTCAAAATCAAGTTCAACACCTCAAAATTCTTTTAAATTAGAAGAAGAAAACGGTAATGAGTTGGAACAAGGTCGACAAAACTGTAAGAGTCAATATAAATTCCTTAAAATTTGATCCTGGAGAAAGGTTACCAATTCGAAAGTATCATCCGAATGAGCATGATGCAATAAGAAGAATGTATCTTCAAAATGGTCCTTTTCAACCAAAAAATCATCAATTTCCTCAGTCGAATTTTTATGGTAACTTACATCGTTAAGTGTTGAATAGTTTCGTGAGTATGATTGGTTGGAGTATACTGTAACAAAAGATGCAGCATTTTGTTTCTATTGTTATTTGTTTCAAGATGAAAGAATTAATCAAGGAGGAGGCAATGTATTTTCAACCATAGGATTTACAAGTTGGAATAAGTGCAACCTTGATGAGCATATTGGTAAGCCAAACAGTGTTCATAATCAATCAAGACGAAATTGTGAAGATTTATTGAGACAAAAACAATCCATTCAAAGTGCATTTGCTAAACAATCTGACCAGCAAAAGTTAGAATACCGTACTCGTTTGGAAGCTGCAATTAATGTGATAAGATATCTTTTGAAGCAAGGATTGTCATTTCGAGGCCATCGTGAAGATGTATCCCCTTATAATAAGGTAATTATATTGAGCTCCTTACTTGGTATACGAAGCTATGTGATAATATTGACAATGCATTTAAAAAAGCTCCAAAGAATAATCAACTTCTCCATGTATTCAAAAAGATATTATCAATGCATGTAAGATTGAAACAATTAAGTGTATAATTGAGGATTTAAATGATGATCACTTTTCCATCTTAGTTGATGAATCTCGTGATATTTCATGTAAGGAGAAAATGGCTATTGTCTTACGATATGTTGATAGAAGGGAAAGTGTGATGAACGATTTCTTGGTATTGTTCATATTCGTGATACTACTACTTTGTCTATAAAGAATGGAATTATTGATTTACTTGCTCAACATCCTTTAAGTCAATCTTATATACGTGGACAATGTTATGATGGAGCAAGTAACATGCAAGGTGATATAAATGGGCTAAAAAATTTGATGCAACAAGAAAGTAAAGGTGCTCATATTATTCATTGTTTTGCACATCAACTTCAATTAACTCGTGTTGCAGTTTCTAAAAGATGTGATGAAGTGCAAGAACTTTTGTTATTGGTTTCTGATATACTAAATATGGTGGGAGCTTCTTTCAAGCGTAGAGATGAACTACGCGAAGCTCAAGCAAATGAAATTGAAAAGGCATTACGTAAAGGTGAACTTGAAACTGGTAAGGGCTTGAACCAAGAATTAGGTCTTGCTAGAGCAGGTGATACTAGATGGGGATCTCATTACAAATCTTTTAACAATTTTATCCTCATGTTTGGTCCTATCACTAATGTACTTGATGCTATTGCTGTTAATTCTCGTTTTGAAGAGAAATGTAGGGCAAAAGGATATCCTATAGCATGTTTAACATTTGATATTGTCTTCATGTTGCATTTCATGTGCATTGTTTTGGCAATTACAAATGATCTAAATGCTGCTTTTCAAAAGAAAGAGAAAGACATTGCAAATGCCATGTCACTCGTTGGAGTGGCAAAGAATCGACTGCAACAACTACGGGATGAAGGTTGGGATTCACTTATAAAAGAGGTATCTAAGTTTTGTATCAAATATGATATTTTGATACCTAAATTTGAAGAGTTTTATGTTATCCGTGGAAGATCACATCGTAGAATTGTTGAGTATACTATTTTACATCACTATCTAGTAGAAGTATTTTATAAGATTATTGATTGGCAACGTCAAGAACTCAATAATCTCTTTGATGAGGTGACAACTGATTTGCTTCTGGCTAATTTCTTGCTTGAACCCAGTTGATTCTTTTTCTAATTTTGATATGGAAAAGATATTGAGATTGGCTGAGTTATACCCTGATGATTTTGATAAATACTCTGTAGTTGACCTTCGCTTTCAGCTTGAAAATTACATTGTCGATGTTAGAGATCCTGACAAAAGGTTCTTCGGTCTTAACGGACTTTCTACTCTTTCCAAGATACTAGTAGAGACGAAGAAGCACATAACTTATCCTCTTGTTTTTTGACTAGTTAAATTTGCTTTACTTTTGCCGGTAGCTACACCTACAGTCGAAAGAGCTTTCTCGGCGAAGAAATTGATTAAGACTGATTTACGAAATCGAATGAATGATGAGCTTTTGAGTGGTTGTTTGGTGCCTTATATAGAGAAAAAAATATTTAGTACTATCCCCGATGAGACTATTATGAACACATTTCAAAATATGAAAGCTCGTCGAGGAGAGTTGTAGTAGTTTACTTGATTTATGTTTTATTAGTACATTTTCAATAATTTTTATTAATTTAATATTTTTATATCGATTATTTATTATTTATTTATTTTTAAATATCGACAACACTTACAAAAAGATCCTGCGTACACCACTGTGTGTATATACATTTGGAACATGCACCAGTGCTACTTTTTATAACATCACATAGCTTATTGTATATATTTCAAATGGAACTGGGATCAGAGGCAAGTGAGAATCTAACAGACACAGGATATAACAAGGGAACTACTCCAACAAACTGGGAAGTTTGCATATATGCAAACCTCCAGAATATACACACACATAGAAGGGACAAACAAGAACATCCAAGCTGAAGCTGAAAACTGGCAAGACTTTGGTAGAAATGGAAGAAAAAAGTGTGCTCTAGATACTATGCAAATCATTAAGCAGTGTCTATGAAAATATGTGAAATTGGGAAGACAAACCTGGAGAGCCGCATCACCCACCCTCCATGTATCCACTTGCCATTTGACAAGGCCACCTGCACGGATAATACGTTCCCGCTCCTCAAGACAACTTGCAACATGATCCTATGACAGTACCATATATCAGTGGAAATGCAAAGCCTTGTGATTCATCAGAAAGCTAGCTAAGAAAATGAATCATCTTACCCTACTTAGAGCATATGGAATCCCAGATCGACACAGGATTGTTCTGCAATCACCAGCATTAGCAACAACAAGTTTGTTTCTGACGATAAGAGCAGCTATTGCAGTACAACCAGGGTGCCAATCTTTCTGAACTGCTCCCTTGCGTTTGCGAGAAGAATCAAGTTGTGTCCTGAATGCAACATCTGTCTTTATGAATGCTTCAAAAAGCGCATCAGAGGGACTGCAAAGTCATAAACATCCAAGAGTTGAGTGCCTTGACTCTTTGAAAACTTCTTGGTCATTCACAAACAAAAAAATCACAAGTTAAGCATGTAAACCTGCAAACTGAACCAAGATTCTGCAAAAATCGTGGTAAAGCTCCAGAGGAAAACTCAGCAGCTGCTGAACCTGTAGGCACACTAGTTAAGACGGCCATATTCCAGTGAAAAATGTTTATAATAAGTTTCACTTACGAGAAATAAAATGGCTTCATAGTAACTGGTATCTCCTTTGTTTCCTTAACCATAAAGTACAATCACTTAGGTTAGAAAATTACTTTAGCATCACTTTAACATCAGTTGCTATTAGAATACCAAATTATTCAAATATTTTTTGAACTTATTTTATGAGAAGAGCTTAGACAAATGGAAAGTTCATTTCGAGTACAACAAACAGCAAATATTAAGGAATCAAATGCCAACACAGTTTCCAGATTAAAGGGACGCTGCTCTCTGTAATAATGCCAAATCAGAGGTGAGGGTAATATAGTCCAACAAAAGGAGTTAACCATTCAATCATTTTGTCAAACCCTTTTGGAAAATGTCACAAGATTCTGTTAACATACACTAATAATAGCAAGATATTATGCCACTTCATTATTATTACTATTTTAACTTGCATTGCTCTTGAGTTTTGTTACTGTTATTACTATATAGAAGTGAAGAAAAAGCTATATGATATCGGACACAATGTTCCTTGTTTTTCAAAAACCAAGTATTAAAGACATGAGATAACATATGATACCAACGCGTTCCTCCAAAAATTTACTAGACACCCACATTTCCAGCTCTTTAATCTAACAAAGCTAATGAGAACATTCAGGTTGGATGTGTGTAACAAATTATTTATTTCCCTTCTAATGATAGTTAACCTAAGGGTAAACTGGTAGAAATTCAGAAATTTGTTCAATCCCGTTTCCTTTTTTTCTACATGTTGAATACCAGTGGTCATTCAATTCAACAGAGGAAGGACTTGGTATACTACCTCGATGACCATCAAAGATTGCAAAGATGTGAATATCCTTTTCATCACACAACTGAGGCATAAGGAAGTGTCTATCTTCCATTGTTTCCCTTCTCCCACATGATGCAAAGGAACCCCAAGACAGAACTGGACTATAGATATGATCATCTGAAGAATCCAGCCATGTGCTAGCAGCAAGGGCAGTAGGAACTCTTTTCATAAAGTCTTTACCTTGACTGAACCAGCTAATATTCTCCTGATAGGTTTGGAAATTTGCAGCATCAACGCCATTTGAAGAAATAAAAGCTTCCCCTGAGGCCTTCTCCATACAGCCCCTTCCAACATCATGTTCCAGAATAAAATCAAGTTCCACGACAATATCATCAAATGAAGGCCTATTTTGTGGATCTTTATCCCAACATCTTTCTATCAAAGAGACTAAACTTGCTGGAGCGCTGGATTGAATGTCAGCTAGAACGGGTCGTAAGCCTTCAGATACAACGGCTGCAGTAAGTTGCTGCTCAGTGTAGTTCATTTCAAGCACCGTATGGGCCTGCCACACGTAGATATAGGAACCAGAAAGCATCTAAGATATATGACAGACAAAATCAACTGCTCGTGACCTCTTTCCAAATGTAAAAAATAAGATGATGCATTCGAAAAACAGTTTCTTGAAATAAAAACCAACTCCCATTTTGTATGTGAAGGAGAAAAACTGCAAGTTCTCTGTCATTTCAAAAGGATAACCGCATTCTATGAATCTTTATAACCATAAAATTGGTTCTATCTAGTGAGTGTTTGGATTTACTTATTTTCAATGGATTTTGGCTTTTAAGCTCTTTTTTAGTTTTGGAAGTGTTTGGGTAAGCAGTTTCTTAAGGCTGAAAAAGTACAAAAATAAGCCAAAAGTCAAAAATTGGGCGTCTCCAACTTATGACTTTCAGCTTTTGGCTTATAAGTCACTTAAAAAAGCCATACAAACACCCCCTAGTATAATGATCAGATATACAAGATTAGAAAATGCACAACTAGAATGAGCATGCGTTTGATTGGCTTCAAAAAATTAGTCTATTGTAGCAATAAATATTCATTTAACATCTTCATGAAGAGGAAATGGAAGTTAAAACATATAACCTATTCTTAAGAAAATATCTTTTTCTATAGGATCATCTCATTGGTTCATTTACATTCCTAGTATAGTAGACGCTATGACACATACAATCATACTTACATGGTTTTTCTTTGACCCTTTCCACTGCTATAATAGCTAATGGATAAAAGATTGCAGTTAAAGCAATAGGTGAGACTCACCTTCTTCCCTCATTACTATTACTTGAGTCCTACAGCCCAGAGAGTTCATAAAACTTTAACATATATTAGTACATAAATCAAGAACATGTTGGGCTAAGGTAGTCAGTTTGTCTATTCCTGTGTAGAACCTACGTAAGGGACAATATTGACAGTTTATATTGAATAGCCACCAGCGTTTTATTGCTCAAAGGGAGTCTAGATTAATGTGTTGACGTGTCATCCCTTTATGGTTTTAGAAAAATCATGGTACCCTTTGGGGTGACCCAGTGGTTTAGGCTTGGGACTTTCATGATGGAGGTCTCAGGTTCGAAACCCCTTACCAGTAAAAGCAAGGGGTTTGCCTTCTGGGTCGAGCTCGTCGCACCGGGCTTGGCTAGTGTAGGTTACCTCTCCTATGTGGCTTGCGAGCTATTGCACATGAGCAGGGGTTTTACCCTGTCGGCTGCGGGTTCCCCTTGTCATAAAAAAAATGATGGTTTCGCCATTTCAGCACTGTTGTCAGGCAATTCAACATACTTTCAGGTGAAGCAACTCGTTCAGTATTTCAAATACATTCTTTTCATGGCAAGAACATTTTCTTGATCATTTATATTGATAACATTTTCATAATAGAAGATCATGGAAAGATCACCCCAGTTAAACAATATCTCCAGTTATTATAAAACTAAGGATTTTTGGAACTTGAAACATTTTTGAGGCACCGAAAAGGCACAACTCGGTAGTGGTTTTGTCATTTCATAATGAAAATAGCGTCACATATAATGGAAGAAACTGGTATGAGAGACTACACACCTACTGATACCCCAAATGTTTAACTTGTACCTGGAGAAGGAGCCTGAAGGATAGGTTGATACAGGAGACTTGTTAACTAACTCATCTCATAATTACACAAACTGACATCTCATTCAATTTTACTGTGCTAAGTCAGTTTCTCCAAGCTCCTTGCAACAGTAAATGGAGTGTTGTAATTTGAATTATCAGAGGTCTCCTGGAAGGACGGTTATATGAGAACAATGCACATGTAAAGATTGTTAAGTAATTTCTATGCAAAGTGGCAGGATCTCCTTTAAATAGATTATCCACCTCAGTATATTGCATTTAAATGGTGGTAATCTAATATCTTGGTAAAGTATGGCCAGATCAAGTGTAAGGCATCTAGTCATAGATTTCGTCCTACGTAAGCCTATAGGATCAAACCATTCTATCAAGAATCGCTGAAGGAAAGAATCAATAGCACTGATTTGTAAACAATCAAACAACATTATATGATAAATCGCCACAATTGTATGCATCAAAAAAATTGATTTCCAAATAGTGAACAGGAAGTGAAAAAACACCAACCTGTGTCTCAGCACGAAGATCAGTGTATGGAACTATGCCAGTAAGAAGTTCACTGCAACATGATAAATCCACAAGCTCTTAGAATGTAGAAATACAAAAATACATTTCAAAAGAAGTTTCAAAAAAAGAGTTAGTCCATGCATGTTTTAGGCTTTTAGCATCAATTACAAATTGAGGACAGTTTAATCCTTGCTACTGCTAGCAGCGCCATCAACGTATTTTCCAACATAGCATCACTAAAAAAAGAAAAACGGATATGCCAGTAGATTGGATACAGTCACACAAAACTAGCTCATTATGGGAACAACCTGGTCTTTGTCATGATCCATTAAAAAGAAGATAATAATAGAAAATAAAAGCAATGCTGCTGCAAACTTCGAGCCAAGGATCTAATGAGTAATAGAAAACAGAAGCAATGCTGCTGCAAACATCGAGCCGAAGGTCTAACGAAACAGTCTCTCTACCTTCTCAAGGTAGGGGTAAGGTCTTCATACACTCTACTCTCCCCAGACTACCCGTGGGATTACACTGGGTTTGTTGTTGTTGTCTCTGCAAATAGCAATGTGTCTCAAATTATTATCATGGGACACACAAAAGTTTCTGAAAACCACACTTCCTGAAATAAATTCTGAGGCCTTAAGAGGTCACACAATCCTCTTCTTGCATGAGTAGCCCATACAGAGTTCTTAAATTCTTATCACAATATTGTAAAGGTGGTAAGAGGTATGTCACCTAGAAAAGCTAATATGTTTGTTTCGATAATTAAGACTGAAACACAGGACTTGGCAGTTACCCATGAAACATCTTGCATGAAAAGTCTGAAGAAGGCATTTGTATCCAAGTTGGGGAAAACAATGCCCAAACCACTTTTTACAACTCAGAAAGCCTTTCTGTGAGCAATCTTCTATCTGATAATAATTAGAGCAGTCAAAAAAAAGAAATGAGAATACACAGTAGCTGATTAACTTGCTTCTACACACAAGAATCTCGACGGATCCATGTGGATGCAGAGATAGGATATCAAGATAATGACTTAAAGTAGCTGACGGCTACAGAAGCTGCATTAATCACTGCATCAACATCATTGAATGTTTTCAGCTTGTTACATAACCAACTATTTTTGGAAGACAAGTTCATATAATTTCCAAAGTTTAGAAGAGCTACATGGTGGACAAGTAATCAATTCAGCTTTGCTAAGCAAGCAGGAGCATCAAATTACCAGAGCTATTATCCATACATTTACCACTCTTTGTGACATATATCAAAAGAGAAATATCTACCTTGCAGCATCACTGAATCAATGATTCTTCAACTAAAGAAACTTTGACGAAGTCAAAGCTAAGGCGTTCCATTTAAATTTTCTGGAGCATTTTTTTTTATTTGTTTTGTTAACCGTGGTCTCCAGCCAGCTTGTGCACCTCGACTACTTCCCCGATACTTCTACCTCCCACTAGCAACATGCACCAAGTAATCTATCCACCAAGGCTAGAACATAGAGGAAATAATCACCTAGGGTTGTTTGGTGTGAAGGATAACACACCAAATAGTCATGGGGATTAAATTATAGTGCCACTTAATTTGTTGTTTGATTGGTATGTCCGGGATAACTTATTCCAGGATTAATAATTAGTACCGTAATAAGTTATCCCTCCCTGGGGTAGTATAGTAATTCTAGGATAACTTATCCAGGATAAAATAGGTAAATGACGAAGATATCCCTTTGAACCTTTTTTTATACACCACTTTTCATATTCATGAAGGATATCTTTTTAAACAAATAACTTGTTCTTAAAATTCATGCATCGTATATTATTTTGAATACAACAAACCAAACACTCAATAAAAAATAAACTCAACATAACTTATCCATCATAACTAATCCCAGCATAACTTATTTCATCATAACTTGTATTCAAATCAAATTACTCCGTAGTGTTTTATCTCTGTTGCGATTTGAACCTGAGACCTCGGGATGCTCAACCTACTTCATTGACCACTAGGCTACACCCTTGGGTACAATTTTCTTGAGCATTTTTAGCTTCAATTTGTTGTATTTATCCATGTTTATATTTCAGACATCATTACATAGAGAATATTCAGTTCATGTGGGAATTTTCTGTATGAAGGTTGAGGGTTAATGTATTTACAAGATATCTCTAGACTGTGAATGTCTATTAGTTTCCAGTATTTGTAAGATGAACATATGAGACGGTTTAAGGTAGACAAGAACGTGTTTTGGAATGTGAATGGATGAGTTTTCACTTGCTAGGGATGAAAAATTGTTTTACCCTATATGGAGCATGTATCATGTTTATGCTGATCTTTTTCCTCTAGAATTTATATAACAATAACAATATACCCAGTGAAATCCCACCAAGTGGGGTCTGGTTAGAGTTTATATACAGCTAAATTATTTATTTGGATTTAGTTCGAAACCCCTTGCCAGCGAAAGCAAAGGGATTGCCTTCTGGGTCGAGCTTATCGCACCAAGCTTGCCTAGTGCAGGTTAACTCTCTTATGTGGTTTGCGAGCTATTGCATCGGAACTGGGAATTTACCCTGTGCGCACCCAAAGGGTAGCGATTGCGGGTTTCCCTTGTCATCAAAAGAAAAATTATTTATTTGGATTCAATTCATTGAACTTCTTATAGCAATACTCAGCCCTTTGTTCATTCAGCCTTCTCACCACTCCATATGCATGGAGAAATCAAAGCCCTGAATTATGACAACAAATCAATGATTCTATATAGGAAGAAACTTGTTTAGAAGCAAAACAATATTCAAACAGCACATATATACATTGAAATCAGGCATAACAAGTTAGTAGCAGGTATGTGAACTTGCAGAATCACTTCCATTTATTATTGTGATGCAATGCAGCTGGTGACTACAATACTTACTTCACTGTTATTCCAAAGCTATATACATCAGACTTTTCAGTGTGGACCTCTTTCGTCAGCACCTCTGGTGCCATGTAAATAAGCGTACCAACCATATTCCTTTTATGGAAACCTCCAGTAGGCTTGCCAGTCGATTTCCAGTTTTCAGTGGAAACTAGTTTGAGATTTTTTTTGTATTCGGCCAAACCAAAGTCCGCGAGATGTGGTTGTAGCTGTCTATCAAGCTGCAGTATAGCGAAAAAAATTAATGGAAGTCTAGAGATAATTGGGAGAGGGACTCATTTAAAGTGGACAATGGTATGCATAAATACTGCAAAAAGAATCAGGGAGATCAAAGACATTACGAGAATGTTTGCTGGTTTTACATCTCTGTGCACAATCCCAAGGTTATGTAGGTACTGTAAGGCCTTTGCTGTAAAAGGCGAGAGCACTGTAAATTTGCTAACATTGAATTGTTTTGTTTTTATTACCAGAGGAATAAAGGAGAGAAAACAAAGTAGGCTAAACAATTCAATATATTTCCTATGTAGCCAAAAAAGTAGGGTAGCTGATGTGCTTTGATATCAAAAGTGTTAGGAGAAAGAAATGCCATTTAAGCAAACATCTTGTATGCTTAAAGCCATTTGGAAAGATAGCCAGTTTTAGGGAAAACTTGAGGAAGGAGGAAAAGTGTGGGATATACTTAACTTTAGTAGGAAAAAACATCTTAGCTAGAAGATTACTCTTTCATCTGCAAATGTAACTAGGACTCAACAAGATGTGATGGCATTTCCTGAAACATCCTGGTATTCGCTTCACCTCCTTCAAATTTTCTATTGCACTCCCACCACCAATGATTTTTCTTTCTATATATTTCATCATGGCTAAATAAATTCTCAGTAGTTGATATAAATATTAAACTACAAAATCTCATAGCAGTCCAGGTGTCTAGTAGTGATTCAAGTGCCATCCAATGCCCTTTCTTTCCCTTTTTATTTTTAGTCCATATGTGTCATCTACTATCAATGACAATCTGATATTGTAGTCTTCCAATAGAAGCTTAATTGCTTTTTATTTTTTAATAACCACAGTGTCTGCGTCAGCTTGCGCGCACCTCAACTAAATCCATGGGGGCATCAGCTACCTCCCACAAGCACATGTCTATCCACCAAATCTTAGACAGATGGAAATAAATCACCAACTGTTTTTTTTTTGCCTTGGCTAGGAATTGAATTTGCCATCTCATGGATCTTAAGTCGCCTCATTAATGAATATTGGCCTAAGCACACTCAATAGCATAGCATTCTCAATGCAAGTTTCACAAGATTGATCACTTACATGATCCTTCGTGGAAAATGTTATAAGTTCTTTGGAATTAAATGACATCATTAACCTTATTTGATAGGTTAAACAATTCCCACACCGAAAAAAAGAAGAAGTTTGTATTATCCATGTTTACGTGGAAAAAGACAAGCAGCTGAAAAATGCACATGCATAACACACCTAAACGAGCTGCGATTTCAAGTGCCTCTCTGATACTTGGATTCCATTCATCCACGTGTAATTTCCCGGCTAGATTTCCAGACTCATAGTATTCAAAGAAAAACATGTAATTTGGCGGCTTGGCGTGTGCCCCCACTAGCTTTGCTATCCCCCAATGATCCAATGTGCTATATCCAAAAGACATTTTAACAAAACTTAACAAACAAATATATCAACTAACCTCAAATACATAACAATAACTGATGATATTCTTGTAGGGAAACACAACAACAAGAAGTAGGGAGTATCCTCATATGGCTTAAAAGGTAAATATTCTAGTTTTGTCAATCAGAAATTGTAATTTTGTATACAGAAATATACGGAGAAGGGCCAATAATGCCTTCAACTATTTGAATTAGTACAAGACAATCCTCTGTCCTCCTTTTCGCCCCCCAAATACCCTAGACATCAATATTTTGGCTCAATGATACCCCTGACCTCAATCTTTTTGCTAGAAAATATCCTTATGTCTAATGGTTCACACTCCTAAGGTGGATGGAGGGAAATATTGTACCAAATCTCATAGTTTAGGAGTATATTAGGTCCTTCTCCGTTAAAAGAATTTGAAATTAATCAATATGTGGACTTATATGATTGACCTGATTTTGAGTTCCATAGCCCACCCCCTTCACTTCCTCTCTCTTCCACTTTTCTCTTTTGGGATCTTTTCAATCATTTTAAATTTAATTTTCTTAAGCTTGTGGCATTCATACAAGAAATAATTTGTTCCAAGAGGTACTATTTGGGGCCAAAAGGTTAACGTCAGGGTATTTGGAGCCGAAAGGTAGATGGAGGATAGTTGAGGCATTTCAGGCCATTCTTTGTTTTGTATATCGTTCTTTTACTTATCCAAGTGACAGAATTTGCTACTTCCTGTATTTCAAAAAAAAAAAAGTGTTCTAATTGTTTGTCTCAACTCAGTGACATTGAATACTTAAGCTTCTAACTAGAATTTACATAATCAAAAACTAATAAAAAGTACAATAAATACCAATTTTGGTTATAAACTTTTATCTTATAAAAAAAGCAATTGTTTGAGTAACTACATTTCACTTTAGGGACACTCAAAACTTCATTATTTTTTTAGAATTGTTGGTTTATGAGGTAAATTCAGTCAAAGCAATTTAGCAAACCTAAATCAAAACCCCAATTCACAAACAATTTGCTCATAGGTAAGGACAAAGTAAGAACTACTTACTTTGCTGTTCCATGATATACACTTTGCTATATAGAAAACACATTTTCATTAATCAAACAAACTAAGGAAGGAAATTCACCACAATAATTGCAGTTCTTTATGGAATTTATCAATATCTTCAGATGTGGACAAGATGGGTTTTTTAACAGCAACTTTTTTACCATCAAGAATGGCTTCATACACCACACTTTCAGCCCCTGCAACCAAATAAAGATTAGTAAAAAATTGGTATATAGCTGCATGTCTGTAAAAATTTTGAAGTGTAAAATAAATAAGACCTCGAGCAATAGGGTGAGAGAGAGAATAAGAAGGAGGAGGGAGATGAATGGGGATTCTTCGGCTGGTACAACACCCACGAATGCAGGTGTTAGGTTCCAAGATTTCCAGGCCCATGTTCAACAATTCACTGTCTTCTCTTCCTCGTAAAATTGTATAAGAAATGGGCAGCTGAACAAGTGATCAGATTCTTCACTTGAATGTGGACCTGGTGACCCAATTGGAGGACTTTCCGCGGTTGGAAAACAACTTCGTCCACCATTGGCCCACCATACACATTTTTTGCCACATAATTCTTTTTGATAAAATATATTTTTGAAAAATGAGATAAGGATTAAAAATACACCTAAATTATCTTTTTTTTTTGTTTCATGCCTAAATTATCATTTTTTTTAGTTTGAGAAACACACTCAGTGGTGAACCTAATGCACTCTCTCTTTTATTTGAAAAAATCTTGACACATGACATTCTACATGAGTAAAATATTTCACCTTGATAAAAATTAAATAATAAACTATTAATATTAATTAAAGATTAAAGTATTACTATCATTAAAAAATAATTTTTTAAACTTAAAATTTGAATTATTTTTAACCCACTCCATCACCTCCTCCACGTAACACCCCCTTAAAAAAATTTGAAATATTATTTTATTTTTAAAAATTAAAAGTTCTACAGCATCATATTTTACCCTCTACTCCTATTTTTTTTTTACATTTTTCTCATTTTTGTTAGATATGTACGTACATATATTTTTAGAAAAAAAAATTTATACTAGTGTACGAATATAACATAAATAAATGAAAAATAAAAAAGTCTCGCGACAGCAAGTAAAAAATATTTTCAATATGTATATATGTAACACAAAATGAGAAAAAAATTGCAAGCAAAAGATTAGGTGAGGTGGGTAGAATTATTTTTTCAAAATTAAAATAATATATAAA